>NW_006434709.1:9020635-9051742 GCF_000325575.1 Pteropus alecto | reverse complement strand
GGAAAGAGAGAAGGAGGGAAGGAGGGAAAAAAGGATGAGATCAGTTTGACAAGGTTAAGTTGATGCAGCCAGTGGGAGACAGCCACAAGGCCATTCATTCCATAAATGTTTAGCAAGCCCCTAACAACATTCACCAGGCATTGAGAGAGGCACCCAGGACACAAAGAATTAAACTTATCTCAACAATGAAGGACCCCTTGAGTGGGGAGAAGTTGGCTGATTTCTTGGTTATCTCTGCCTTGGTCAGGGATGGTGTTGGGGAAGAATAATCTCAGGGTTGAATGTTGTAGGGCAATTAGTTTTCTAGGCAGACAAACAGTTGGAGGAGGCAGGAGGGTGGAAAGCAATGCAGAGGAAAACGCATGTGCAAAGGATGGAGGTTCTAGAAATTAGAGATACTGGGGGCGTATAGAAGGAGTATTGGATTTATTTGGGGGGAAGGTAGTAAGAGGCTGGAAATGTAGGCAGACTCCCACTACCTGTGGATGAAAGAGGAAGAGGCAGAGACGGAGACAGGCTTCTGCTATGGGGCAACTAAGAAATGGGGAGAGAGGAAACCAAAGCAGAAGAGAGGAAATGTTTCAAGAGGTTTCTGAGGTAGAATAGGTGGGATCTGCTGACAAACTGGGTTAGGAAAGAGCAAAAGATGAGTCCCACTTTCCTTGGGTTGGAAGGCAGGATGTACTGTCATTAATCAATTCTGAAGATACAGGGAGATGGCTGGATAAAGGGTCATGAATTCAGATTTGGCAGTGTTGAATTTAGGCTGCCTCAAGTTCATCCACGTGGAGATGTACAGTAAGCAGTGGGAAATATTGTTCTGAAGCCCAGAAGAGAGGCCTTGGCTGAAAGTCTAGTTTTCACAGTGTAGCAGGGATGTCTGTATAGATATTCGTTGAAGGTGGGGTGGGGGCTGAGGAACTATCCTCATGAGAGGGGTTCTACTAGAGAAACAAGGAGGAGGCGGCTCATCTGATTGGTCAACTCGAAGAAGGAACTGAGCATGTGCAGCCTCTGGGGGTTCGCCCCCTCTTGATCTGTCCAGCCATGGGCTGTGGCTCCCTTGGGACTGCAGTGACTTTGTAGAGTGAGCCACTTGGAGAAGACCCAAAGCCATGGTCTCCATTCACCTTTATCAGTAATAAAGGGAATATTTTTATCTCAACCTGTCTCTTACAGACTCACGAGGGAGAAAGTATTAGTTATTGAAACCACTGTCAAACTCCCAACAATATTAATGTATGTTTGTTTGCTGTACTTTTCCCCCCTCTGCATTCCAAGCAGGTGGTCAGGCCTATAGTTGTGTTTTTCCTGAGATGATTTTGAGGTGAAAAAGCAATCTCTAGTTGTCTGTGCTTGGAATTCCTGGAGTGGGGGCCTTGAGAGCTGCAAGAGGAGAGAGAAGAGATTCGATTCTGGGACCGGGAGGAGGGGAAATAGCAGCAGGTATCCCCAGACGCCCTTGGGTCTGGACACTGCTGTGTGTCAACTTGCCTGGCAGGTGACAAGTTCTCAAAGAGGGTGATTGATCGGGGTAGTTAGGAAGGCTGGACCCCAGGCCCAGGAGCTCTCACTTTGCCAAAGACTCCTTTGCTCCGAGCAGCAAGGCCATTTGACCTGAAGGGACCATGTGGCCGGACCAGGGAACATCTCCGCAGTTATCAGCCATAACCGAAGTCCAATGGCTTTGCTTAAAGAGGCCTCCCGTGAGAAGCTGATGTTGGCATACCCCTGGATGGAAGGGGAGACATTCAACAATTTCTGAGATTAATTTCCTGCCACTTCAGTAGAATGGGGGCTCCATGTCAGATTGAAGTTGATTTAAGCAAAGTCAAGAAGTGTGTTATTTCCTTCACTTCAGGTTTGATAGACTGATTCACAACTCCAACAATAGTTACCAGCACATTAGAGGTGCTGGGAGTACTGAATGTGAGAATTCAGCGGGACTGAAACCAAGGAGTGTGGGCAAAGCCTGGACAATCTCAGATTTAGGGATAAGTGAAGAAAGAAAGGCCTTAAAAAGTGAAATCAGCAAGGCAAGATACACGAAAGGAGAAGTAACAGCATTATTAAATACTGCAGGGGTCAACTAAGATAAAGATTGAAAGGTAGCCATGTGATCTGGCATTTAGGATGACCTTAGTCGAGCAGCACTGTGGAGGTGGAAGTGAATGCAAGGAATAAAGGTCACATTCTCAAGAAGAGAAGCAGGAGAAAGAGGGAGAGATCAGGGGTCATAGATCAAGGTGGAGGGATGGTTTATTTTGAACCATCTGAATGTGCCTCAAGGTTGAGAGGAAGAAGCCAATGGGACAATGGTAGATACTTTAAAGTGCAAGATCCAGAGGACGGGAACATTTGCACATGTTGTGCCCAGGCAGGGAATAGGAATTTGGGAAGGAGGGGAGAAGTAGTGAAGTAGTGGGAGGCCGCTTCTAAAATGGCCCCCAATGATCTCTGCCTCTGGTATTCATGCCCTAGTGTAATTCCCCACCCCTTAAATGGGGGCTGAACTTACTGACTCGCTTCTAACAAAGAGACTGCTGTCGAAGTGATGGTATGTCACTTCTGATATTTAGTCATAAAAAGACTGTGGCTTCTATCTTGGGCACTCTTGTCTTTGTCCTCTCTTGGCTTACTCCCCCGGGAAAAAATCAGCTACCATATGGTAAGGCAGCCCTATGTAAAGGGCCACATGAGTGACCTTAGAAGAGAGTCCTTCAACCTTAGTCAAGCCTTGAGAGGACTGCTGCCTCAGTTAATAGTTTGCAGTCTAATGAGAGGCTTTGAAAGAGAAGCGCCCAACTAAACCATAGCCAGAGTCCACAAACTGTAAGATAATGTTTGTTATTTTAAGCCATTAAAATTTAAATGCAGTAAGAGGTAACAAATAAGAAGTAGACAAGTTTGCATACATGGAAGGTAAACATTTGAGGGAGCATGTGCCCAAAAGTCTTCCATTTTCTGTGCTGAGAACAAGTGGAAAAGAGGAACAAAGGTTTGGCATGGCCACAGTGGAAGATGGGAAATTTAGCTGACTAAGGATGCACGAAAGAATGGACCAGTACTCCTAAGGGCCCAACTGAGATTGGTAACAACAAAGTCAAAGCTGCTGTGATATGCAGTTAATGAACTGTTGTCCAGCTACCTTGACATCCTGAAATAGCAGAGAAAGAGGTTGTTGAAATGACCAGGATTGAGAGTTTCTAAGATGATGGAGTAGAAAGCCAAAAAGGCAAATCACTGAAGATGCTAGTAAGAGATAGACTACAGTGATGGAACCAAAGGACGGGAACAAGAGGTCATGGTTAGACGGGCAGAAAATGGCAGTCTCAATGAAACTGATGAGCTGATGAGATGGGTTTAAGAGTGAGAGGAACTGAAAGCCCCAGGCCTGTGCTCAGAGGGGAGCAGTTCTGGGTAACCAGACAACTCAGGGGGTGCCCATGGCTATGATTTTCTAAAATGGAATGTCCTCTGCCAGCTCCTCCAGTCTGACTCAACCTATCTGATCCCTCTATCCCATCACCTTGAACACCGTGCTTCAGCCACAATGGACTCCAAAGGTTCTGTCCTTGTCATATCTCCCTTCCTCCCCCACCTTTTCCCAACACATTCTTTTCTAACTCTCAAGCTCCAGTTCATGTTCTGTTTCCTTAGCGCGGTCCCCACAAATGTCTCCAGTCTAAATTAATGTCTTCCCACCCCAGCCCAGTCCTGTCGTTAGCCATACGTTATTGTTAGATTGACGGGGTTTTTTGTTTTCTGCATTAGGATGTACATCCACAGAGGATAGAAAGTGTGAGCCAGGATCTTTGCATAGCTGACGTGCCCAGCAGAGTGCCTGATTTACAGTCTGTGCTCTGTACTGAACCAGATAAAGTAGTTAAATAATAAGGCTGAAGACACTGAGCGGATAGTAAGTCTGCCTGAAGAATACTGAGATGAAAAAGGCAGGGGGAGAGAGCTACGATCTACTGGGCACTTCACTCACTGTGCATCTGCCAACACTCACAACCACCATGCAAGACAGATCTTACAGTAGTTTGGAAAACTAAGGTTTAGAGGTTCAGACCCTTGGCCATGACTTGTGTCTTTACTCCTCCCTAGGGTCTCATCCAGTCTCAAGACTAAATTCCACACATATGCTGCTTATTCCCATATTTCACCTCCAGCCTGGACTTCCTGTGCTGAATTCTAGAAACAACTCCCACCTGCCTGTGTGGCATCTCTTACAGACCTCTCGGACTTCACATAGTCAAAAACGGACTCCCCTAAATGTGTTGCTTTCACAGTTGTCTTCATCCTAGCAAATGGCAACTCCACTCTACAGTTAGGACTAAAAAATTTTGATTCCTCTCTCTCACCCAGTCGTCCTATCAGCACCTCTTGTCAGTTTCACCATCAAAGGGTGTCTAAATTCAACTCCTCAGCTTCCAGCACCTCCTGGAAGCCACCTGCCCCTCTCACCTGGGTTATCACAAGAGGCTCTTTATCACCTCCCTGCTTCCATACCTGCCCACCTCCAGCCAGTTCTCCTGACAGCAGCAGAGAGGGTCTTTTCAAATGTAAACCAGATCATTTCACTCTTCTGTTTAAAACTTCCCTGTAGTGCCCACCTCAGAGTAAAAGCACAAATCCTCACGATGACCCTGCGTGATTCAGTCTCCTGTCAGTTACTGCTCTAATTTTTAAAATCGCTTTTTCGGATATAATTCACGTAGCATATCGTTTATCTAAAATGTACAATTGTGTGGCTTTTAGCATATTCACAGAGTTGTGCAGGCATCATCTCAAAAAACTTCAGAACAAGTTCATCATTTCAGAAAGAAATCCTGCACCTCCTGGCCACCACTCCCCAATCTTTCCCTCTTAGTCCTAAGCCACCTGCTTTCTGTCTCCATAGATCTGCCTGTTGTGGATATTTCCCATAAACCTCTCTGATTTTATCTCCTCCTGAAAACCCCTTTTCCTCCCCCACCCACACTCCCTCCTGCCCCTCCCCAAACACTCCCAGCACACTCCCCTCTCAGGGCCTTTGAACTACATTGCCCTCCCCCTGAGACCCATTCTCCCCATATCTCTGCACAGCCATGCTCTCCCCTTTTCCCTTCTTCATGTCTCTGCTCAAACGCCACCTTCTCAGGGAAGCCTTCCCTGACTTCCACACAAAGCAGCACTCTCATCCTTCCCTTACCCCCACGCCCTGCTTAATTTTTTCCATGTCATTAATCATTATGTATAATATATATTACAATATAAATCATAATTATATACATTATGTTAAATATATGTGTGTGTGTACATATATATATTATTTTTTAATTGTCGGTGTTCCCCTGCAACCCATGGAATATAAATTCTAAAGGCTGGGGTGTTACCACTTTTGTACCCTTGTAGCCTTGAACAGTACCTGAAAATATAACCTATAAATATTGTCAAAGGAATGGCAGAAATAGGATTTGAACATGAGTGTGTCAAACTCAAAAAACCTATATACCCTTAATCATTATACTCTGCAGATGTCAGAGAACAGGAATGATGTGAACAGGTGGTAAAAGACAGAAAGGTCTCACGACAATGTCAGCGTGGTGAATGCTGAGGTACGTTGCCCAGGTCTCCCCTGAGGACGGGGTGCTCATTACCCAGCTGCTGGGAGTGCGGGCAGCCACAGCTGCATCTGCAGGGCTTGCCCTGCCTAAAGAGAGCTGCCTTGCCCAAGGCCGCTGGCCTTTTCCAGAGCAGCCTGTATCCAGTGGTCAGTGGGGGTATAAAGCCTGCCCAGGCTCTAATTTTAAAGGGCCATCCTGGCTGCAGAGCTCCCTGTGGCATCTGCTGAAGCCTTCGTGGTGACAGCATCAAAGTTCAAGTTTCCCCTCTGTCCATTCTGCTTCCTTCCCCCTGCCCCCACCACCTATTGATCGTAAGAGCGCTCCCCAATATACTTTGTCTACACAAATCTCTATTGCAGAGCCTGCTGCTTGAGGAGCTCAACCCAATACTCTGAATAAATCATCCAATGGCTTTCAGAAAGGTCAATGGATCTTGGGGAAATTGGACATAGAATAAGCTGGCCCTCTGAAAGTCACGCCTACAACCTGATGAACCAGCCCATCCTGTGTTAGAATGAGTCTGGCTCATCATATCCCTTTTAACAAAATGGGAAGGAAGAGAATGTGGTGTGTATGGCCCTTGTTCACCTCCACAGCTCTGGAGCATCCCTCATGTGAAAGCAGCTCAATTTCTTGTCCAAACAGACCAGAGCTTGGGCTCCCTGTCTGTGCTGTGACCTCACCCTGTTGAGTTCATGAATCATCTGCTCAATCAAAATTTCCTCTTAGCTCTGTACCCCACCCCCACCCCAAGGACAGTGGTTATCACCACCTCCCCCTTCTGGAGCATGGCTGCTGAGTGGGAGGGAAGGGGAAAGCAAATGAATCAAGAAATGACAACCCCAAGGGGGCAGCAATATCCCTGCCTGAAGTCTAGAGAGAAACAGGCAAGAATTATTCAAATTATACTTGCCTGTCAGCCTTTTAGTTGAATCAGAAAATAGAAGGTGGTACCCTTCCTAGTATGGGAGCAGCTTGAGGGCAGGTATCAGCTATAAGTAATATTAAAGGCCAATGATCAGAGGAGACTCTCCAAGCTCTGTTCTGAGCACTTTGTATTTATTCACTAGTTTATGAGGTAGCTACAATTATTATCACCCCCATTTTGCAGATGAGAAGACTGAGGCACAGAGAGCTTCAGAAAAGGTATAAAACTTATGAAGACCACACAAGTTTTAAGTGATTTGGGCTATTGTACTACACTGCCAGTGTGTGTGATTCAGGACTGAAGTCAATGCCTGGGGCTCAGTGGGGTACACTGTCCTGGTGACCCTTCTCACACTGACCACATAGCCCTCACCAGAAACCTGGGTACAGAGAGCACAGGTTAGGGAGAACGGCAGGGGCTTATTCTCAGAACCCCCCTTCTTCCTGCCTGGTGTCCAGGGCCCGTGTGTATCTCCCCTTGGCTTGATTCATGGTGTCTGCTTTCTCTTTGATGCATTCATTCTTTCCAGATTTTTTACTTTCTTTCCATTTGCTCACAAGGGAAGGTCTGCTGGGGCGGAAACATCACGCATGAGTTAAAGGAGAACAATTGGTGCCGAGGTGCCGAGGTGCTGAGGAAGCCTTGAGTGTGGTGGCTGTATTGTGGTTCCTGAGCTTCCTCCATGCAAGATCTGATCTGACATGACGCCCAGCAGGGCCGGCGGAGACATTCATCACTTCCTCCCTCAACAAAAGGTTCTAATAAAAGAAACTTTTCCTCTCATGGGCCAGCTGGCCACTGAGTTGATTGGAGCAAGATCTCTATAGACTGGTGAATTACTTGTCTTTTCAGAGTATGATCGTGTCCTCGTATCTACAAGCCCCAGGCCCTCCCAACACACACACAGGAATTTAGCTGTGTTTTCCCTTGGGCATCTCTGGATAGTATTGCTTACTCCCAAGTTACCCTCGTTGACTAGAAAGCAAGGCGATCTCCTTAGGGTCCAGATTTTGGAGATATAAGAACATCTGTGTTTAGCTGGACCAATGTTTCTCGACCCCTAAGGAGACTTGTCAGACACTGTTTTCCTAATAAATAGCCCTTCTCTCCATGATGTTACGGTATCTCAGCATATCTCAGGGCCACAAACCATGGTAATAACTATTTTTCACACACCTAACATCACCTGTTGAGAATACATAAGCTACAACCAGCAACGGAGTTCCCTGGCTTGACACTTTCTTCCTTTTGAGTAGGGACTGCTCGCAAACACCCTGCCTCACACTGCATTTCTTGCTCATGGCTGTATATAAACTCCCATCTACCTCTCACTGTCAAACCTTAAGCCTGAAGCAATTTCATACCTAGGTAATTATGCAAGAGAAATTAGTGTCTATGTCCACCAAAAGACCAGCACAAGAATGTTCATAGCAGCTTTAATTCATAATAGCCAAAAGCTGGAAATAACCTAAGTGGTCTTAAGAAAACAGATCAGTAAATTAGGATGTATTCATACAATAGAATATCATCAGCAACAAAAAGGAACAAACTACTGCTATGCATAACACGCATAAATTACAAAAACAATGTGAAAGAAAACAGACACAAAACAGCATACACTATATGATTCCATATTTATGAGGTTCAAGAACAGGCAAAACTAGTCTATGGTGATAGAACAGTAGTTACCTCTAGGAACACTTAAAGGGAAATTTTCTCTATCCTGATATGAGTGATTAATTCGCAGATGTACTCAGGTTAAAATGTGAATACTTTTATAAAAATTCTAGCTATACATTTAAGATTTGTACACTTAAGTCTATGTAAATTATACCTTAAATTTTAAGCAAGTATTTGAAAACTCCCAAAAAAAATTCAGCCAGGTGTATGCCTGGTTAAGATGCAAATTTCAAGGTTTCATCCAGAAACTTAACTCCATGGGGAGGGGCTGAGAAACAATCTTATCCAACACCCCCATGTAATTGTGATGCAAGTTGTCCTGGAACTATACTCTAAAGACCCACTGGTCAAGAGTTTCAGCAGAAGGTATTTACTGGCTCCATTAGCTTCTTGGTACCTACCTTCCAGTTCCAGTTCCATAAACCTAAAGAACTTGGAGCGAACGGTATAAATGTAGCAAAATGTTCCTGAAAAGCTGTGAGGAGTGCAACAGAAATAGACAGGTATGTCCTATCAGCTTAAATTGAAACAACATGCAGATCAGCCGGCCCTAGGAGTAAAGGCTGTGATGCTGGAGGTGAGGGAAAAAGGCAAAGAAAGAGATCCTTAGACTAAACAGTACTCAATTGCTACAACTGAGTACTCTGGTC
This sequence comes from Pteropus alecto, assembly GCF_000325575.1. NCBI lineage: Eukaryota > Metazoa > Chordata > Mammalia > Chiroptera > Pteropodidae > Pteropus > Pteropus alecto. Next base: position 9,042,872 of record NW_006434709.1, on the reverse strand, counting down.
CCAGCACAGCCTAAATCACTGTGTAGTGGAAGGCAGAGAGAATCATATTTGGACCTTGCTACTATCTCCTGTTGTGAGCTGTGTGACTGTGGGTGAATTACTTAACAGCTCTGATCTTCAGTTCCTTCTCTATAAAATGGGAATAGAAAGATTTACTTCATGGGGTGGTTGTAAGGATTAAAAGAGAGAACGAATATAAGGACATCGTACCATATGTAGGAGAGGAAAAAATATTTCCTTTTACCCTCTTAGGTTCTCTAATTGGGGCCTTGAAAATTAGACTAACAAAAGACAGATTAACAAGAGAAAAACAAGTTTATTAATATGTGCATTGTACATACACACGGGAGCACCCAGTGATGAGTAACTCAAGGGGGTGATTAGAACTTGGGGTTATATAGCATCTTAACAAAAAACAAATTAGAGAAATGACAAGAAAAGGAAAAAAGACTTTGAGTTTCTAGGGCAGCAAATTGTGAGAAGGCAAATATAAGGGGTAGTTAATAGAAGATACAGGCTTGTTAGTAAAATTTGTTATGTAGTTTCCTCTGGTGCCATTTCTGGTCTGATAAGTGTCTAGAATTGTCTCCAGTGATTAAACTTCTGTCCTTCCTGGTAGAGAGGGGAGCCAGGCACCTTTAGTTATTTCTGTCCTGCTCTTAGGCAAATAGGGGGAGACAGAGAGCTTTTCTTGTATCTGCTTCTTTTCAATTGTTATCAGCTCAAAATAATCCTTAGGTCAATGTGGCATATTTTGGGGTGGCATATTCTGCTACCATTCATTCATTCATGTCTGGCATACAGAAGGAGCTTGATTTTTTATTAGTTTCAGGTATACAGTATATTGGTTAGACATTTATATAATTTATGAAGTGATTCCCCCCAGTTACTCTATCACCCATCTGGCACTACACACAGCCATTACAATACTGTTGACTATATTCTCCATGCTGTACTCTATATCCCCGTGACTATTTTTTAACTACTAATTGGTGCTTCTTCAACCCTTCATTTTTTTCTCTGGCCATCACCAGATTGTCTTCTGTATCTGTGAGTCCGTTTTCATTTAGTTTGCCCCTTTTGTTCCTTAGATTCCACATATAAGTGAAATCATCAGAAGGAACTCCTTAAGTGTGGCTTTTTCCAATCTTTCCTGAAATTTAAAATTCCTATTTATACTAGCTTCAGCCCCTCGTGCAGACATTAAATAAATATTTATACCTATTTTTTGCCAAACATTGTGCCAGGGGCTGGGGCTGGAGGGAAGAATGAGATGTAGACACTCACAGAAGATGGGGTGGGTTAAATAACCTGGGATGACAGGGACTGGGGACAGCTTCTTAGAGTTTCCCCCAAGCAGAGTTTAGCAGAAGAAATAGAAATTGCCAGAAAGGGGAAGTCATGAGGAAAAATAAAGGCCTGGGGTGAAGAGTGGTCTAGCTGTGTAAACTCTGTGGGTTCTCTTTCATGAGGCACATTAATTCAAAAGCCAGCATCTAGCGAGTTTGTCTGTGTCAGGTCCTGAATCAGAAACAGTGAGAATACGAGGATGACTAAGACAGTCCATGCTCACAGGAGACTCATTATCTGAATCAAGCCCTCCCCAATCACTAGGGTGCTGGAAAGCAGGGGATCGGAATCACACACACACAATCTGTACCTGTCCTACGGTGCCAACCAACTGCTGGTTCTCAGAGGAGAGGGACAAGGTCTTGGGTGCCTTTACTATTTGTCCCCAGTACCTGGTAATAGTCTCTGACCATCGCAGGGTCCACTAGCAGTGCCAATCAGCCAAGTTCAACCACCTCTATCACCTTTAAATTACATCATTCATAAGGTTCTGCTTCTTGAAAAGTAATTGCCAGGAAACATTCATCAGTGGCAGAAATCACATTCCATCTCAGGTGGATCAGCAGTATCTTTTTCCAGCTACCTCAGGCAGGATTCAAAGGCCACCATGTCATTTAGTTTTTTCAAGAAAACTTGTGATTCTCTGTGAAATTAGGTAGCTTCTCTAGAGCTATGAGAGTTTGTTCCTGCTCAGTGTGGCATGGCAGTAAATGTTTTAAATTGGCACTCCAAGGAAAAAAACAAGCCTCAATTTGTTTGCCAATTTCTCTGACATAAATACTCCCACTATGACCAATTTTAAGCTGCCAATGTGATATCACTGAATGTGGAGCTGGGAAGAGATGTGTACAGTCAGCTCTTATAGCGGAAAGGAGCCTGCTCTGACACACCACCAAGTCATGTTCAACTTGTACCCTAAAAAATGACTTACCAGAATGACCTACAAATGTTACCTCAGTGATGAATGACAGTGTGTTCTTAAAAGCCAAAAAGCATTGTTTGAAACACCCTGGGCATTAGGGAGACCTGCACTCAGAGCTGGGACCAAGCCTCGGGAACTGGACTCTATGTTTCTCTGGACCAGGCCACCTTCCACATCAGGTCCCATCCTTTCTCTGCCCGGTCACCTCCTACCCATCCTTCTATTCTCAGCTTGAGAACTTCAAGAAAGTCTTCACAACAACCCCTCAACCCCTAGGTCAAATCCTACTACCGTGAGCCCTCAAAGCTCCACCCATCTCTCCTTCCTGGGCTTATCAGAGGTTAATGTTAAGTGATGTTGGTGCGGTTGTACCTCTCTCCCTCTAGACTAATCTGCTGTAGGGCAGAGCCTGGTCACCATTAATCCCTCCCGAGCACATGATAGGAGCTCAGAATATACTTGTGGGACAATGAAATGCATGACGTGGTGAAGTAACTAAACCAAAAGAGCACGGATACAGGGCAGAGCCAGAAACTACCTTTCAGGATCACCCCATGGCACTCGATCTCCATCACCTTCAGTTTCCAGGTTTTCATCTCCACTGTCAATTTAGCCACAGTGTCATCATCTAGTAGAAGAGAAAACTTTCCAGCTCAGATGAGGAGGCCCTCTAGCCATGGGCCACCATTAGCTCTTCACGGCTAGTGTATAAATTAGATAAAGATCTCTCCCTTTGGCCAGATGCAGCCCCAGGGACTCTGATTTGCTTTCTGGTGAAGAAAAATGCCCTTCTTCCTCAGACCACACAGCTTGGTGGGCAGCACTGGGTCTGAATTTCAGCCCTCAGCCCAGCATCTTTGTACAGTGCATAGTGGCCCTTCTAGCTTAGCTTCCTCAGGAGCCAGCCTGGCCAAGATCTAAGAGCAAAGAGTTCCAGGCAGAGGGAACAGCAGCGCAAAGTCCCTGAGGCAGGACTGAACTCAGACATTACGAAATAGGAGGCCAGGGTGACTGGAATGCAATGAAGGCCGGAAAGAATGAGAGGGTTGGGAGGGACAGAAGGGAGTCAGAGAGGCAGCAGGGACCAGAAATGGAGAGGCTTTGAGTTAAGTGAAGAGCGTATATTTGAAGTGCTTGTTGAATCGAATGGAAATCATAAAATTGGATAAAACATGGTTTTTCATCCTTATTGTCATTATCTATTGACAGTGAATGGAGAACAGACCCTAAGGGACTGTACCAAAGGTCATCCCCTTATCATACTCAAGTTTGGGAACCAAGTTCTCTTCCAGGGCATGCAGGACCTGAGTGAACCCTCCTTCCTCCACCTTCCCTTCCAAGGAAGATCAGGTTATAATAAACTTCAAGGATGGCCTTAAAGGGGTGGACATTTGTTATGTGTATGTATCTCTTTGTCCTTCTTTTGGGATTGTTCCTTTTCCTACTCCAATCATGTGATTTTAATGGGGGCTGCCATGTTCTTATAGACTCTGCTCTTGGCCACAGTCCAGAGGTAGAAAATTGGCCCTAAGTTGTATAGATGGGAAAGAGAGGTTCTATAGAAAGTAACCTCATGGAGTGATCTGATCATAAATTCCTAACTGGGCAGGTCATGGTGAGCAGTCACGCACCAGGCATATAAATTTTTAGTAAGAGGTTTATCTGTGCCTTAGGCAAGCCCTGTCCATGTCTCTGTACAGCTAGTTAACACACCTTTGAAATGCTTTTTGGACCCTTTTCTAAGACATAACCACCCTTGAAAGCACATTATCTTATTCCAATTTTTCTCACCTGCTCTCCTTAACTTCAAAAGCGTAAAAGATACTGCAAAACTGTTATTCTCTAGAGCCTTTGAGATCATGCTCCCCAGCATATGTCATCAGATTGGCTCAAGTAAATTTATAAACACTGTCTACAGATTTGGATGTTTGGAGTTTTTTTACATTGATGGTGGGAAGCTAAACCAGTCAGAATTCTTTCCTGGGATTTTAAAAATATGGACCAGAGGCCTGGTTCATTCAGTCAAGATTTTTCTTTTTAGGGTGAGCACTTCTTACAAAACTGCATAGGTGTTAAGGATACAATAATAACAAGAGAGAAGGACATAGTCTCTGCCTGCATGGAGCTTACAACCAAGGAGGGACAGATATGAGTCCCTCCCACTAGATTGTAAAATTCCTATGGGGACAATTACTACAAAGGAGAGGCTGGAGGTGCTTTAAAGACCTGTGATGGGGGAACTGACTTGGTGAAATAGGTCAAGGATGGTTTTCCTGCTGCAGTGATGACTGAGCTGAGATCCAGGCACTGGAAATGGCATGTGAGACAAATAAGTGGCAGGAGAAGCATGGTGAATATGTGCAGAGAGGACGGTGTGGCTAGAGAAGAGGGAGAAGGGTGGGGTCAGGTCTGGTACCAGATGATGATGGAGGAATAGGAAGAGGTCATTATCTGTTAGGAATTGTTTTTGAGTCTACTTATAAAGACCTAAAATAGGAGTGGCTTCAATAAGATAGAAATTTATCATTTCTCACTTGAAAATTGTCTACAGATAGAAATTAGGCATCTTTATCCCATACTCCTTCCACCAGTACTCTGCCATTTTTAGTGCTATTTTCCATCTTCAAATTGTCCTCATACTCTCAAGATGACCACTGCAGCTCTATCATATCCATATTCCAGGCAGAAGGAACAAGGCATAAGGGCAAAAATGGCAAAACTTCCAGCTGAGTCAGCCTTTTGTAAAGAACTTCCCTAGAAGCTCAACTTAATTCATTCTATGTCTCATCTACATCCATCCCTGGCTGCAAGAAAAGCTGGAAATGTAGTCTTTTCACTGGGTACATTGCTACTTCCAACAACTTGGGGATTTGATTAGCAAGGGGCAAGTTTCAGATGCCTTTGAGATATCCAAGAGTAGATGACAGGAAGGCACTTGGATATGCAGGCCTAGATCTTGGAGAAAGGTCTGTGGTAAAGAACAAATCTGTGAATCCTCTAAGTAGAGATGGTGATTAAAGCTGTGGGCATGAATGAGACCTCTGGGGAAGGGGGACTAAGAGGACCTAGGATATAGCCTTAAGAAACTCCAATATGTGACGGCCAGTAGGGGGCTGAGCCTTTCAAAGAGAGAAAGGGATGGAAACATAAATGAGGCTGTGGCACCACCAACGTGAGGAGAACCTTTATCTGCAGGGAAAAAGCAAGCCTCCATACAGAAGGTTAGCCAGAGAGGAGGACTGTAGGATGGAAAGGAGGGATGAGGGAGAAATGGATTCATTGGTTCCCTCATATCTGACGTCCTGCCCTTCCTGAGACTGAGAGTTTTCAAACCTTCTTTGTTAAATGAGACTTCCAATAAACCCCCCTTTTTTCTATGTCATTTTGAGTCTGTCCCTTGATAGTTTATTAATATAGGCAAATTGAGGCCTAAGGGGTGTGGAAAACAATTCAGTCTACTGTATCATGTGAAAGGGGGAGCTGCTGCTGATTTTAAATGAGCCTCAGGTCTTTTCGGCACTTTTGCTGGGCCCACTTTGGGGTGAGTCCTAAACATGAGTTCTCAAGGTCAGATCTCGTGTCTTCCTAATGTGTGGCTCATAAAAGGCTTCATTTGTCTAAATAAATACATATTGTTTAAATGAATAAATATGAGAACCACCGTGGCATGCTCATTATTCTAGTACTCTGGAAGCCATTGGCTTGGTCAGCGTTGTGTTCATTTAGTCATTCGAGTGGTCAAAGTTGGGTTTGTTTAGTCACTCACCTCCCTTCTTCTCCTCCACACAATCACCTTCTTAATGACCCCAAGGCAGAAGCACTACATCATACATTTTCAAGTTACTGTGACAAGTAGACCCAATGGCAACTGAGAAGCAAGCAAGGATAAAGGCTCATTGCTAACATTTCTGATGACAATATGTACTTGAGGGTAGGAAGAGCCTCTGTTCCTCCCCAAAAAAGTATTATATAAATGACATTCCTTAATATTCAAGGTGATGAATCAACTAATTATCTATATGATAATTCGACAAACATAAGTTGTTAACCAAGCTCTTTACCCACGTGCCCGAGAGGAATAGGAAAATCTGATCTGGCCAAGTGGAAGGAGGAGTTTTAAGTAGCAGGGAAAGGGCAAATAAATCTATTGTCCATTTTTTGGTAGGGGGATGGAGAACTGATAAACCATATCCAACTTCCACATGACTCTGAGTTTCCTAGGTACTGGTATAAACAAGAATATGAAACACACACACATCCTTTCTACTGAGACAACTAACTAAACCAATATGTGCACATTCACATTGGCCATAAGTTCTCCAAAGTTCCTTCTCCAATCCAATTGTACATACAGAAACCATCGACTCTACCAATATTTGAAATGAACATGGAAAATAACCCAGTCCTCACCCATTTCACCACAGGAGGTCTTAGAGATGGGCATTTTAACTCAGGCCAGTCTCAGCCATGAAATATTACCTGTCTTTGCTTTTTCTCTTGAGAAGGAACTAGGATGAAACAGGAAAAGCGAGCATTTGATTCAGGAAGGGCAATATACAGTACTAGTCAAACTGAAACATTTTTATTCTAGGAAGAATCAGTCAAGAACAAATGTTAGATTTCTTGCTGGATCAAGGTTTAATATAACTGGTGGGTAATTGTCCATAAGAGATTTTCTGGTCTTGAGAAGTCTTATCACCACACATCATGCTTGAGTGAAATGTCCACACACTTTGAAGTCTTCAGTTGCAAAGTTTTGACATTAAACTCTTTTTTACTTCTCTCTTAAGGGATATGAAGCTGTTGTTTGCTCTAGATCAGTCACTGGGTTACGCAAAACTCATCTACCTCTGAATAAGCCACCTTACTCCTTAGTCATCCTGAGTAATTTTCTTTTATGTTAGGAGTATATTAGTAATAGGAGGGGGAAAAACCTTCTAACATGCAACTTTCAAGAGCCTAAATCATTCCCCAATAGTAAATTGGGTTCAGTAATTCATTCATATCAACTTTTCTATGCCAAAAGGATGCCTCTGATTATATGACTAGGTAGTCTCTCAAACACTACCTACTTTTTCCCCTGAGAGGCACAGCTGGGCCTCTACCCCAAAATGTCTCCTCCCATCTCATTCTACCCATTTGGGTGCTCAGAACTTGTCCCCTCCCCTGTTTAAATAATAACTCCTCTCAGCAGAACTTTTGCCTTAATTTGATTTAAAGAGGGGAACAGGTAGGGGAGGACAGGCTTTCCTTGCTTAATATTTCCACTCAGACTTCCTGCTAAATACAAAATCACTGCCTCAATCTGCTCTTTTCTCCTGAGGCCTCCAAACCTTTGCTTGGAGGGAGCTTGCAAAATTATCTCAAAAGCAGGATGGGAGGCAGTATTGTGTCAGTTAAGGGCACAGATAACAACTGGGTGGCCCTGGGCAAGTTACTTTAACCTCTCAGTGCCTCAGTTTCCATATCAGCAAGATGGGGATAATAATGGCACCCACTTTATGTACCTAAGCTATTTGCTAAGACAATAGCTATGACTAACTGTCCTCATTCTTCTCTCTTCTGATCCAGTGAGAATGAACTTTTCAGTTCCCTAAAACTCTCTCCACTGTATCTCTATGTCTCTCCCTCATCATGAGCCTTTGAGAATGCTATTCTCTCTAGTTGGGACAATTCCTCCCCCCAACTTCACCTTCGCCTAACAGTCAGGTTTTACCCTTAGATATTAACTTTCTCCTGGAAACTGTCTTTGGCCAGCCTGGGGTGAGTGCATAAGTATTCCAACCATACTCTACATTTCTCTTACCCAGCACCTATCACAATGAATTCTAAGTGCCAGTTTAGACTAAAATCCTGAGGTCAGGCATTGTGTCTATCTTGTCCAAAGAGTTGGCATACAGTTTTGGTAAATATTTGCTGAATGGTAGGGAAGCAAAATATGCCACTCCAAAATGTGTCTCTGGCATGAGGATTATCTTATTTTTGAGAAACGAAAGACTCAAGAAGAAACTTTGACCTTCCCCCTTACTAAAAGAATTTAGATGGAGGACATGCTCCAGGAAGAGAACTAATACCATAGATAACTATAGTAGAATATGAACTATACATGGTGGGGAAAACTTGGCAGGCAGGCCCTGGAGATCAGCATCCACTGTGTCCTACGGCCTTGGCATAGCCTAGCAAACATTTGTTTACCAATATTTGCTTTTCCATCTCCATGTGACCTGTTTTTCTTCCCTTTGAAGTCCCAAAACACTACCCTCTTCTCCTTAGCTCAAGATGGCATATAAACTTCAACTGCTTACCTTGCCCTTGGGCCCCATATTCTTATGGAACCCTCATAGGTACACACATGATTAAACGTGATTTTTCTCCGGTTAATCTGTCTCATGTCAATTTAATTCTTACATCGGTCATAGGAACCTAGAAGACTAGAGGAAAATGTCTTCTAAATGCACAGGTGGCACCCGATGTGGGGCAAACTTAACTGAGAGATCCCGGACACCCAACAAACAGCAGCAGCAAGGCAGAGTCTTACCACATCCATCTCCTGGATCTCTGCCTGCAGGGTCTGTTGGAAGTCGGAGCAGTGATTCTTAGACCAGCCAGAAGAACCTAGAAGGGGAGAGGAAAATGTCTTCCTCCCTGACAGAATTAAGGAATGAACCGATAGATGGATAGACGGATGTCAGACAAAGGCTTACTAATAATAACAGCTTACGGAAATTCCTACGGACGTATCAGTAGAGAGTGTATGAAAATGGAATTACCCAGAGAAGGGATCCCTGCCATCAAACATAGATTAGTGCTCAGATGTTACCTACGTGCCTTTTAAAAATTGATGGCATTTGATGACAGCTCAAATCTGTTGTTTCATTTAACTTTATCTCCACATATGTAATAGTAAAATACTGTCAGGACAACAATACCAAGAAGTTTTAGGTTTTTTTTTTTTTTTTTTTAATTTTAGCAGAGGACAAACAGGAAGGAAAAACAGGAATTGAATCCCCTAGCATGTAGTCATGTGTTTCTGTTTCTCAGAGCCTTGGTTACAGTGAAGAGGTAAATGACATTTAGATATGAAGCTAGTGACTTTGACTCTCAGTCTCTGGTGAAATAGGGTATTTCCATTTGGTAATCATTGCTCTAAAAAGGACAATTGTGTGTCGTCATTCTGCTAAACAGAACTCCAGCCCAAAGGAATTTCCCTAGGAGCCCTGCTTCAGCCATGGCCCTGGCCCCTGGGAAGTATTTGTCTGGTCTCTGCCCAGTCCTGAATGTGAGGTCATCACCATCACTCTTGCTATTCAGGGCACTGTGCCAGGCACTGAGAAACAAAAGCGTAAGAGGTGGACATGGTGCCCCTTCAGGATGGAGCAGAGGGGACTCCAGGACACACAGTCAGGGAAGGGAGCAAGGCTTTGCTCATAGATTAGGTGACTGGAGAGGCCACGGAGTACATGAGGGAGAAGAGATGGCCAAACGGAGACAGTCTTTCTTTTACCAAGCTGACAGCAAAGTGAAGGAGGCAGATGAATCAGAAGTGTGTTCATGAAGCAGGGCGGACCCAATGCATTTGTAGGGGAAGGAGGCAGAAAGGAGAGAAGGCCAAGTTATATAACGGGAGGGGATCGTTAATAAAGTGCAGTGGAAAACAGAAGGAAATCAAGACAGAAGAGAAAACTTGGTTGAAAGGACTTTTTTTCCTCCAAGACCCAGGGATCAAAACAGAGAGAGAATTCCAGGGACAAGAGAAGCATTGGGTGTTCATGCTAGAGATGGGCAGTCCTGGGACCAAATGCGGCACTGTGACTTGGAAGATGTTAGAGGCCTCTTTACACTCTGGTTTCATCATCTGCAAAATAGGGTTATTGATACTCACCCTGCAGATGAAGTGTATATATTGCATCAGCCCAGTGCTTGTGGCTGCTGCATAAATGATAGCTATGATTATTTTGTTACTCATCTCAAGAAAGCAGGAGGCAAGGGCAGAAGGGAAACTGGAAGAGGTTTGGGGAAAGTGAGCCACCATGGGAATAAGACAGATACACAACCAGGAGGTAACTGGAAAAAAAGGCCAAGAGGCAGCGAAGGGCAGGCTGAGGTCAGAGGGCCGAAATTTGGGGCAGTCTATTAGTAACTCTTGTACTTGGACTCATAGAGCTCAGCAGCCTGGGAGTGGGATCAGCATTTTCAAGGTGTGGACATCTCCATCAACATTCCTTTGACATTCCTGTTGTTGAAGGAAGTGGCTGATTATTTTAGTTTTAGGGAAGCTTGTCTTTTGATCAGGATTTGCACAACAGTGTATCTCTCCAGTGCCTGCAATTCTCCTGCACTGTTGAGGCCATTTCCGGGCCCCTCTTTGCCATTATAGGAGGGACTCCCTGTTTCTCACACAGTGGCCCCAGAACCAGGTTTTCACCAATGTTTTAATTAGAGCAACTATCTGCCTTTGCAGGTGTGGGGAGATGGGAGTAGAAGTTACTAAGGAAGGAAGAGCCAGGTATATGCCAAACAATGGTTTATGGGGGAGACCAAAACTATAAAATGCCTTTGAGAAATTACCTTATGCTGTTTGCTGATCATTTCGTTTTGACAACTGGAGCTGTCAGTGACCTGAAGTAAAAGGAATACCCAAGAACAGGATTTCTCAACATCAGTACTACTGACATCTGAGGCCAGATAATTCTTTGTTGGGGGAAAGGGGTGGGGTTGTCCAGTATATTGTAGGATATTTAGCAACATCCTACTACTAGATGCCAGTGGCAGCCCTCCCCACTCCAACCCACTTATGACAACCAAAAATGTCTCCAAGACATTGCCAAATGTCTCTTGGTATGGAAAATTATCTATGGCTGAGAATCATTACCCAGAAGGACAATGATAATCCCCGAAGCAAAACATCCAAGTACCTACATTTCACCACTTTGAACTCAGCTATGGTGATCTCTCTCTCTTCCTAACAGTTTTCCAGGGACCTTCTTCCTCATTATCAAATCTCCTAGCTGTTGCATCCCTTCATGTGGCAAGGCAAAGCTAAATGATCGCCAAAAAGTAAATCTGAAAAGCAAGAGTTACAGAAAGAGAGAGGCATTTCATTAGGAGCAGTTCTAGTTTTATAGAGCCTGAAACTTCTATAATTTCGGAAGCCCATTTATGAACATTAATGCAAAATTATAAACACAAAATTGCTAGGGTTCCTGTTGGAGGTTTGGAAGAGGCTGGGCCTACATGAGGGGCCCTGAATCTCAGGCTTCATCAGTTTCACCATGAATCTGCTTCTACGCATCACACAAACATGATTCTTTGCTCAGTTTTCTTCTCTTGCCTAAACCTCTTTTTCCGCCAGAATACTATGTCGGATAACCCCACATATGACAACCAATGTGCTTTTCTCTTGTAAATAAATCTTTAAGACATTATCCCTTTTGCTTCCTTTTTTTTGTTTTTTGTTTCCAGTGATTGAAGGTGAAACCATACTGCTTTCTCTCAAGGAGGTGTAAAGTTGACTGAGACTATGTAAAAGAAGCCATCTAGGTCTTAATTTCCTAGGCTATATGGAAAATGAAATTGTTCTTATTAAAATAGCCTTTCTTCAAATTCTTGTGACTTACTAAAAATGATCATTAACATTTCCAGTTGGTTCCATTTTGGTTTTGGTCAGAGTTTCTTCTGAACTGAATGAGTTTCACTCACAACTTTGGTGACATTTATCCTTCACTTCCTTTTTCTGATGCCTTTTGGGACTGAGGCTAAGGGATATGCTACTCTCGTTGACACAACAGTTTCTCTCTTTGGGTAAGACTGGCTGAGACCCAATGTTCCAATAATGTCAATAAATCACGTTTTCCTTTTCAAAGCACTTTTATATTTACTCTCATTAATGTTATGCATAAGAACCTCTTGTGAGAGCACTATAAACCAGGCTTACTTGGGAATCCAACAATAAATAAAGCCCTCTCCTCACCCCATAAGGAAGAACACATAAGTCTATATAAACAATAATAATAGTAAGGGTAATAATAAAAAGTTGAGCATGTGCTATGTTCCTATACTGTTTAAGAACTTTACTAACATTAATTCACAAAATATTGGGCAATACCTGATATATGTTGTAATGACAAATAACAAATAATGTTATCTGAGGCCAAACTGATTACAGCTGTGGTAGAGAGCTGCCAGAAAAACTTCATGGAGCACGAGGAATTTGAACTGAGCCCTTGAAATCATTGTGCTTTATATAGGCAGAGATGATCCGAGACACTGATCAACCCCTTATCTTCTCACACAATATTCAAGGCTATTTACAATAAAACACACACACAGAGCTACAAGAGAATTATTAAAAGAATAATTAAATTACAAAGATCACTTTTAAGGAGAAGGGATTTCTGCAGGAGAGAATCCAGCCTAAGAATATTTCTTAGAATTGAGGTCAAATCTAAGTGTCCTGGCAACTGAGGTATAATGAGTTTTATAACTTCAACTTCTTTTTAAAAACCAGACAGACACATGTGCTTGCTCTAAAACTCTAAGAAAAGGTCTGGTGTTCTAATTCGAAAAAGGGGAGAGCGCCAGGAACAGTGCTTTTCAAGCTCTCCTATGCATCCCAGTGACCTGGGGATTTTCATTCAGCTGGCCTTGGTTGGGGCCTGAGGTTCTGCATTTCTAACCATCAAGAGGCAAGGGCTTACAGCAGTTCTCAAAAATGAGCAGGCATCAGAATCACACACGGATGGCTGAGCCCCACCTCCTGAGTTCTGATATAGAAGTTCTGGGGTGAGGCCCAACAGTTTGCATTTTTCTTTTTAAAACCGCCTTATGGAGGTATGACTGACATACAAATTTACTGTATACAACTTGATGAGTCTGGAGATAAGTATACATCTGTGGACCCATCACCACAATCTACGCCATAAACACACCCATCACTTCCAAAAGTTTCCTCCTGCTCTTTATTTATTATAATTGATTTTTTGGGGAATAGAAGTTTGCATTTCTACTAAGTTCTTAGATGATACTCATGCTGCTGACACCTCCCTCTCCCACCTCACCACCATATTTTAAGAACCACTGGCGTAGAACATTTCTCATTGAATGTGAGTGGTCCCTCCTGGACCTTGCAGGAAAGTTGGGAGGTGGGGGTAGAGAATTCAAGATGAAACCAAGATGGGCCTTCCAAGCAGGTATTTTGAGAGCGTAAATGAAAAGGAATCCATATGCTTTAGATAGTGAAGATAAGGACAGCTAGCATATGCTGACATTTTCTATGTGCACCCAACTAAGGGTTTAACTCACATTATCTCACTCAGCATCTGGCATGGGCAGCAGAGTTGGTATTTGATGTGTAGCTGAAAAGCTGGCCTTCAGGCTGTATGCGTGCCAGGGCGCAGGGTCCCATCTCTGCGCTGCTGTGGTCTGCAGAGGTACCTGCATGCTAGGCCAAGCCATCTCTCAGGAAACACCTTTAGATCTGGACAAGCAGTCACCAGAGGCCTGAGTTCTGCTTCATAAGGCTTGCAGGAAACAACCAAAAGAATTTGGGGGCAGGTGTTAACAATCATCGATCTCAACCACAAAAGTACCTGAATATAGAACAGAGTTTATCAGGCCTGGCCCACATCAGAAGCACCTGGATATCCAGGACCCATCTGGAGGGAGACATTTTTAAAAGTTCCTCAGCCAGGTTTGAGAACTACTGGTATAGGTTAGTTTGGGGCAAGATAAATGGGGGACAAAAACCAAAATTATCAAGCAAAACATCTATTCCTGGAATGGATCTCTTTATGGAGATATGATCGACACCTAATCGACACACAAAGGGTTTGCCATATTGGCCAAATTGGTTTCTGTGCTATTCTTCAGAGAAATTTCGGGACATCAGAATCATCTGGAGGGTTTGTTAAAGCAGACTGCTGGCCCCACCCCCAGAGTTTCTAATTCAGCAAGTCTGAGGTGGGCCCGAGAATTTGCATTTCTAACACATTCTCAGGTGATGCTGATTCTACTTGTTCCATAACTTTAAGTTCCATAAGTTTCTTTGCTATTAAGACCTAACATGTAGAGAAGGATGCCAGTATTTCATATTTTCTACCTTGTCTCAGCATTTTTTTTTTTTTACTGGAAAAAAAATGCAAACAATGAAAACATTGAAATCACCCATAATCTAAAGATAAACCACAATAAGCAGCAGCTTTTTCCCTATACAATAGATATGTATGTACACAGATTTTCTTTCAGAAATTATGACAGTCATATAAAGAACATTTTGCATCTAGATATTTATGCATTCTATGTTTCAATGTCCCTTATATCAAAATCCGTTTTGCCTTGAATTTAGAGCTACAACGAAATTTATTTCTTTTGATAATACCTTGAATATTTTGAATAAAAATAGTTTTAGGAAAGCTATATCCAACTATTGAAATAAAAGTTAAAGTAGCTATAGCTGGGTTAAAATGCTATTTAGGTTGAATTCTAGAGTTATTCTTTTGGTAAAGCCACTGAAGAAATGTTAAAGTGTAGGGTTTCTACCTACAGAGCTTGGTCCATAAATGTATTCTGTTTAAAACTCAGAGTAATGATCAAGAGATATTGAAGGTTTTTATTATTTATAACCCTTTTCTCAATTGCGTAAAGTCAAGAAAAGCAAAGATTAAGAGTGCAGTGCACGTAGAATGTGCTTGTCCTTCACATGTGGGACAAATGTTAGAAAATCAGCCCAGACCTCCTGGAAGGGGATGGCACAGCTATCAGATGATGTCGTGTCATTTGTGGGCTAAAATATGATATATTAAAAAGAAGAAGGAAAATAATTAAAATAACTTAGGTCACAAAAATACAAATGAAGAGGCAAAAATCTCCACAATGGGACAGGCAAATAAAAATAATGAAAAGATGCAGCAACTGTTCTGAATAGTGAACTTGAAATTAAATTCAGGAATCACTTCTTAACGGAGGGTGGCTGCAGGCAGTCCCTGAAGGCTAGTGTTCTTGGTGGGTCTCCAGTCACTGCAGGTGAGCAGCCTCGTCCCCACCCTCAGAGGGCCATTCTTGCTGTCAGTCATCTGCACACAGGATCCTCCAACCTTCTTTTCACCAGACGGCAGTGTTCTGCCCACCGCTCTGAGGCACACGTGGTCAGCACCCAGACACACAGCCATAGGTCTTCCTTCCTGAAGGGAACACAGCAACAAAGGTGGAGGGCAGTGTCCTCAACCCTGGCTTCACCCCCAGGGATTCTGATGTAAATGGTCTCAGACAGGAACTGGCAGCAGTTTTGTTTTTGAATTGAAGTGAAATACATAGACAAAAAAGTACACAGATCATTAGTGTGAAGCTCAGTGAAGTATCCCCAAAATGTATTTTTTATTTGTATCAACGTCATTGAAGTAAACACACATGCAAACATCACTAGCAACCTAGAAGCCTTCCTGCTTCCTCCCTATATCTACCCATTCCCTTATCTCCAAAGGTGACTTCTAGCCAGGCTGTGACACCATAGAGATAAAAGATGTTCATGATTTTCTAATATCTCATGTTTTGAGGAAAATCTTTTATGTCAGGCTCCTTTTACCAAACATTGTATTTGTGAGATTCATCCATGTGGTTGGATCCATAGTTTGCAAAATTTCAATACTGTTCAGTATTCCATGATACGGACATACCACAATTTATTAACTTATTCTACAGTTGATAGGCATTTGTGCTGTTTGTAGTTCGAGCCATTGCAAATAATACCGCTGCAAACATGCTTGTACACGTCTTGGTAGAAATGTGCACACATTTCTCTTGGGTATAAACTAGGCATGCAATTGCTGGATCATACGGAGGTGCTGGATCATACGGAGGTGCTGGTTCAACTTCAACAGATGCTACCAAACTGCTTTCCAAAGTGGTTGCACCAGTTTACACTCCTGTTAGCAACATTCGTGAATTTCAGTTGCTGGACATCCTAGCAGGAGAGCAGTATTTGAAAAGTGCTCTGCTGGGCTTCAGGTTGAGAACCACTGCTGCCATCTATGTCTCACACTTTGGAAACAGCATATGGTCCACACATGGCTGGAGTAATGGGGGCATGGGGGATGTGGTGTAATGTTTTCACAACCACTCAAGAAGCAGACAGGACAGATATTTTTATTCCCATTTTGCTAATGAGGACACTAAGACTCAACATGCATTGACTTGCCAGAAGTAACAGAGCCATACAGTGACAGTCAGGACTAAAACTCAGGACTTCATATTTCCATCCCTTTGTATGTCCCAACATACAACACACCATCATTCATTAGATGTCCAATGTATAGAGATCTAGGGCAAACCAGACACCAAGGCCCCTTCTCTACTGCTCCTGTCCCAGGGTTTAAGAAACAAAAGACAGCAGAATGACTCAGGTCATTCTGAAGTCTCTGGTCATGGCTGTGAGAAGCACACACACTCTTCCTTCGAGCAGGGATGGAAGAATGGTCAGTGCCCCCTGGAGCAATATGGCCTGAGCTTATTCCAGACAGACAAGGCTCTGACTCTTAACTCTTCACTATCCTCCTCACTGGGTGACCTTGGACAAGGACTCAATTTCTCTGAGTCTCAATTTTCTCAATGGTAAAATGGGAACAAGACAGGTTTACTCCACTATTCAAGTAAAGCATTCCTATAAAACTTTTTATAAACCAAAACAGTGAGAAAGGAAGAAACAATTACCATTATTTATAGAAAACATTTTTGAGCATTCCTAGACCCAAAATTCAGTGCATGCCCAATGTCTTTATTTCTTTACTATGATAAAAGTGCTTAATTACATCCAGTTTTACATTAAGTGTAACACTCTTACAAGCTCTCTTAGGCTTTTCTGATACCTTAGCCCTCAGACACAGGTCAAAGATACAGTAGCTTGATGCTGAGTGTGGTTACCGGAGAAGGAACTTGGCAGTGCCACTTTTGCTGCCTGGAGTGAGCCTTTTATTTATAAAAGCAAACATCTTCTTTGGATTTCTTCTGGTTAGCATAAACAGGTACAGCACTAACGTAGGTCTTTCATAAAAGCAAAATGGTGGAATGTGAACTCAGGAAAGCAGCAGATACCTATAACATATACCCCACGTTTTAAAGCAGGGGTCCCCAACCTCTGGCCCATGGACTGGTTCCGGTTCATGGCCTGTTAGGAACCAGGCTGCACAGCAGGAGATGAATGACAGGCAAGTGAACAAGAGAAGCTTCATCTGTATTTGCAGCCACTCCTCAGAGCTAGCATCACCACCTCAGCTCCACCTCAGATCATTGGGCATTAGATTCTCACAGGAGCACCGGTCCTTGGTGCCAAAAAGTTTGGGAACCATTGTTTTAAAGAATGAATAGCATATATAAAAACCTAATACATGTAAACATTCAATACAATGTAGATACTCTTAATATTATCAGATATAGCCCATTAGCCTTGAATCTTCAGTTTTTCTCTTTCTACTGAATGTTTTCCAAAAAGATATTTGCACACTGATGTTCACAGCAGCATTATTCACAGTGGCCAGGACATGGAAGCAACCCAAGTGTCCTACGATAGATGACTGGATAAAGAAGCTGTGGTACGTATATACAATGGAATATTACTCGGCCATAAGAAAAAATGAAATACTGCCATTTGTGACAACATGGATGGACCTCAAGATTATCATGTTAAGCGAAATAAGCTAGACAGAAAAAATTGAAAACCACATGATAACACTTATATGTGAGATATAAACCTAAAAGCAACAAACGAACAGGACAAACAAAGACTCGTGAACATGGACAACAGACTAGTGGTTACCAGAGGGTGGAAGGGAGAGGGTAGGAGGGAGGTAGATGGAGTAAAGAGGGTCAAATATGTGGTGACAGAAAGAAATCTAACTATGTGAGGTGAACATACAATGCTGTGTGTGTGTGTGTGTGTGTGTGTGTATGCCTTACTGTTAAATTGTACACCTGAAATTCACTGGATTTTGTTAACCAACGTCACCATAAAAAAATAAATTAAACAAACAAACAAACAAACAAATAAAGCTAATGGTCTTCAAAGCATTGTTTGGACTCACTGACTGCAATTCTTCCTCTTCATCTGTTCTTGAACATTTCCAACAAGACTTTCACTCCCACCACTCCACTGACACAACTCTTTTCAAGGTCACCAATGACTCTGGTTTTGGAAGACTGTCAGTCTCACCTTACTTGCTCTACCAGCAACAATGAGCATGGTCGATTTCTCACTCCTCCTTGACATATCTTCCTCCCTTTCCCTCCAGGACAGGCACCACACTCCTCCTATCCTTCTCCTATCTCATTGGCTTGCCCTTCTGTATGTTTAGCTTGTTTCCCTTATTCCCCACACCCAGTCATAAATACTAGAACAGCGGTCCCTAACATTCTGGAGTCAGGGACAGGTGTTCTCTTATGAGAATTTAATGCCTGATGATCTGAGGTAGAGCTGAGGCAGTGATGCTGATGCTAGCTCTGGGGAGCAGCTGCATATACAGATGAATCTTCCTCGCATGCCTGCTGCTCACCTCCCCCTGTGCGGCCCAGTTCCAACGGGCCACAAACTAGTACCAGTCCGTGGTCCGGGTGTTGGGGACCCCTTCACTAGACTGTTCCCAGGACTCATGTCTTGGACTTCTGTTTTCCATCTACTGTCGTTTCCTCAAAAACTTTACCATCTCTTGGCTTTAAATGCCACCTATTCATTGATAATTCCCAAAAGTTTATCTCCCGCCCCACCTCTACCCTGAATTCCAAACTCAGATCTGACTGCTACCTGGCCTCTCCACTTGGATATCCAAAAAGAATTAGAATGTAAATTCCTACAACTGAATTCCTGATCTTCTCCCCATCCAGCACCCCTGAAGGCCTCCTTCTCAATTCATAGCAACTCTTTTCTAGCTGCTCAAGTTCAAAAACCTTGATGTTCTACTTGACTGCTTTCTCATACCCAACAATCAATCCATGAGCAAATATTTTTGACTCTATTTTCAAAATATATCCAGAGTCTCACCACTCCTCACCATCTCTATTATTACTACTGTGGTCTAAGATACTTTCTTCTTTTCCTTGGATTATTTCAGTAGCCTCCTAACTGGTTTCCGTCTTGTTCTTCATAGCTTATTCTCAACACAGCAAACCAGATCATGTCACTGCTAGGCTTAAACCATACAGTGGTTTCCCATCTTGTTCAAAGTCAATCAAAGTGCTCATAAAGGTCCCCTACAATTCCCCACCTACACTTTTCTCCTGTCTTTGATATTTGCTCTTCTCTATGCCAAGAATACTTCTACTTCAGATATTCTATGCCTCTTCTCCAAATCCTTCAAGGCTTTCTTTAACTATCACCATCTCAGTGAGAGCTTCCCTAACTACCCTACTTTATATTGCATGTGCGTGCGGGTGCACACGTACACTACTGTTGTTGTTATTATTTATCTTGTTTATTGCTTGTTTTCCCCCGTAGAATGTACAGGGCACAAGGACAGGGTTTTTGTCATTTCAGTTCACTCCAATATCTCCAGCACCTGGAATGGTGCTAGCTTATAATACAAGCTCAGTAAATATTGATGTAATGAATGAGTTAGTCCCTACTCACAAACGATAAAACAAAGAGCCTTGGTAAACAAGATCCTGATGGAAACCTCCATGACTTCTTTGGCATGAGAGAAATACAACTTATTTGAAGGGGGAAATAGTTTTGGTTTTCTCTTTTATTTCAAAAAGTTCTATTTAACAAAGACTAGCCATGTCTGCCCCAGTCATCCTTTTCTAATCTTTAATATGCCTTAA
Organism: Pteropus alecto; assembly: GCF_000325575.1. Lineage (NCBI taxonomy): Eukaryota > Metazoa > Chordata > Mammalia > Chiroptera > Pteropodidae > Pteropus > Pteropus alecto. Next base: position 9,022,798 of record NW_006434709.1, on the reverse strand, counting down.
TGAGAATGAGAACATGGAGAAGAATGGGGAGTGGGAGCCTAGGAGAGGAAAGGGGAAGGAGAGGAGAAGACGAGAAATGAAGGGAGACGCCTCCGTGGAATGCATGGCCCACAGGACCTGGACTTGCCCCGGGTCTTTTCTGCCTCAACTAGGTCCTGAAGCAGGTTTTCCACCTGCATCTCTGCTCTCTAGTCCCTCCCAGATTCATCACTCCTCCTAACCAAAGAATCCTTCTGGCTGGTTGCATCACTAATGAAGCTTTTAGTATCATAGCCTCCCCATTTAAAATTTCCATCATACAATGGTATGAGTTAAGAAAGAATACTGAACTATTTTCAGCCAGCATAAATACCATTTCTACCATTAGAGATGGGAGAGGATGGAAGGGATGCCGACTGCCCCGATGCCTGACAGGGAGGGGACAGTTAGCTTTTCTTAATAGTGATAACAAAAGGGCCAACCACAGTTCCCCAGCACGAGCAGTTGGCAAAAGCCAAAAGATGAGGCAGCCACTCACCTGACATAATTTAAGGGGCACCAGAGACTGTTGCACTACTCACCTGCTGCAACATTTGCTCTGCTCTGATTAGGACAGCTCTTCCTTGGATTAAGGTGCTGTGTCTTTGGCAGTTGCCTATAGAAGTCCCAGATGTCCTGTAGAAGGTAGAGTCCAATCCATGACAATTGTTTACACTTGCCAGGGCAAGAATACAAATGGAGGCCTACAAAATACATGTTTAAATATTTAAAAGTTATAAATCGAGCCAACAAACTGATAAAATATCATCCTTCTACCCTGAAAACAACCTGGAAGGCTGGATTCAAATTTAGAATTCTCAGATTCTTTGGACTTCTGTCAGAAGCGATGGCACATGAAGAGCCAGCTCTTGGCCCCCAACCCAGGTCTAGGCTCCTTTCCCCTCCCACCCTGGCTCCACACACAGGAACCTCCTGCATGTTCATGTGCTTACCCCAGTATGCACCTCCGAGATCTGTTCACCTCCCCAAACAGTTGCCCTTTGGCCACCTTGGGCTTTTGAGTACACTCTTCCATCAAGAGGACCAACACTGGGAATAGGCCTGAAGGAGAGCTGGGGCTCTTTGGGGTCTGAGGTTCTCAGAATGTGAAGGAGACCATAGGCTCTGGGATGGGACAAAAGGGAATGTTCTCTTGGCCCTAAGGACTTCTCGCTCCACTAAGAGAGGCATTGCAAGAGCAGCCTTTTAAAGTGCAGGACTCAGAAAGGGGGGCCCTCTTGCTTAGGTCTAAGGGCAGTACTTCTCAGTTCTAAGAAGTGAAGCAGAGGACCGAAAAGTACTGAGGGAGAGAGAAAGGAGGAATAGGTAGCCAGCATGAGATGCTGCCTGGGCAGGAGCTCACAGCAAGGAGTCCCTGGGTAGTCAGGGGCCCAGCCCAAGAGTCGGGGAAAGGAAAGCGAGGAGAGAAGAAATGGGAAAAAGGTGAGTGGAAAGTAAAAAGGCATCAAAAACAAGCTTACTTTATAATTAACCTTGGGTTTATTTCTGTATGATATATTTTATTTATTTATTTTAATGTTTCAAGTATACAGTACATTGGTTAGGCATCTATATAGTTCATAAAACGATCCCCCCAATTGCTCCCTCCCTCCCCTGACCCTCCACCTAGCCAATGTATTCATGTTAACTGCATTCCCTCTGCCATGCTCCCCATCCCCGTGACCATCCATCAGCTACTAATTTCTACTTCTTTCGCCCTTTATCCCATTCTCCCAGCTCCCCCAAACCCCTTCCCCTCTGTCCATCACCAAATCGTCCACCATATTTATGAGTCTGTTTTTGATTAGTTTGTTCTTTTTATTCCTTAGATTCCGCATATAAGTGAAATCATAAAGTGCTTATCTTTCTCTGACTTAAATACCTTCTAGGTCCATCAAAGCAATATCTTTTTCCATCTCCTTCCTTTTAGTCTGTGTGCGTCTTTTAATCTGAGTCTCTTGCAGGTAACATATGTAGGGGTCTTGTTTTCCTTTCCATTCATCCACTCTATCTTTTAGTTGGAGCACTTAGTTCTTTTCCATTTTGAGGTACTTATTGATAGGAATGTAGTTGTTACCATTCTTTATTCTGTTTTTGATACATGTTTTTTCTTCTTAAAGAAGTCTCTCCAACATTTCCTGTCAT
>NW_006434709.1:9005552-9019892 GCF_000325575.1 Pteropus alecto | reverse complement strand
CCTTTCCGTGTCTGTTTCTATGTACTAAGCAAAGCTCCTAAGTCTCCCGGTCTTATTAGTGTGGATTTGTGAAGTAGGTGTCTGTCCAGTGGCACAGTCTTGAGAGGGGTTCAGCTGCAGGCCAAATTTAGCCTTCCACCCCACCCCTCCAGGGCTACCTGTTAAGATTCAGCAAGCAATCCACAGATGCTGTGCTTATAGTTGCCTCAAGAGGCCACACCAGAAACCAAGCTGCCTCCAGTCTAGTGTGAGTCTTGGCTCTGCTAAGCAAAGAGCACCTGACTAAGCGAGGACACACCTGGATGTGGCTTGGGTAGGGCGGTGATTTGGGGGAGGTGGAGTTTCAGGGAATCCTCTGGGTAGAATGACCTCTATTATGCAGTTTGATGACATCTCAGCTATAGTGGCTCTGCGTTCACACACAGCTTTAGGGCTCAACAGAGAAACAATGGATAGCGCCAGCACCTCTACCCAGGAGAGATCCTCACCTCCAGTCCCCCCCTTTAAGAGACGTCTGCCATGGCCGCTGCTACAGCCTCTGTTTCACTCAGCCGCTCAAGACCGGGCAGCCCCGTGTCCTCGCCCCGTCTTACCCTTCTGCCTTTGCAGGGTGATTCCTTGGACTTCTCCAGTTGTATGGGTTCATCTAGATCCCAGGCGATTTTTCCTTGTTGCTTGCTCCTTGTTTCCGTCAAGGAGAATTGGTCACCAGAGGGACAAACAGAGCCTCTAGCATCTACACTATTTGGGTTCACTGGTCTGTATGATATATTTTTTATTAAACTATTAATGTTACTCCCAGTTCATGGTACATTATCATCATTACTATCATATCATTCGGTAGTAAAAGGTCACTCTTGTTTTATTTATGTTTTTATTACCTTTCCTTTCCATCCTCCCTCCACCCCATTCCCATTGGCAACTACTCTAATATATTAAACAGTATTTTATATGTAGAGAGGGCCATCCTGGTTCAGCTCTCTTCATCTCTGGGTGTTAATAGCCCTGTATCTCCACCATGCCATCGACCTATTATGTGTCTTTGAAGTGGCATGTGTACTCTTTGTCAATACAAGACCTAGTTAGCTCCCTCCTAGGCCTCAGAAGAAGAACAGAACCATATTAAACTGTCACAGGACTCTGTAGCCCTAGATGCAAAGATCACTCCACCTTGGACCCCATACAAAAGAAACACCAGAATCTCATTAGAAGTTATTTTCATCTATAAATAAGTCCCTGCTGTGTTTTGCTGTTATCAGGTTGTTTTGAAGCTTATTACATCCCAGTGTAATATTCTGTTTGCTAAAGAAGAGTTTGGCTTAAATGTTATATGGTGGATAGAGTAATGTTTCTGTACTAATTTATTCTCAGAAAACAGTCTGTTTTAAGTTTCTGGCTACCACATGTATAATAATTTTGATTACCATAATTTCTCTTACACATCTTATTTATCTCCTCTAACTAACCATTTCCTAACAAATCTTTGTCATTTCACTTACCTTTGAATACTAAAAACATGGGTAGATTTTCATTAACTTAAAATCGTTGATTAATTGACTCCTAATTATAGTATCCAAAATTAAAATTTTTTAAATCTGTTTGATAGGGTGTGTGTGTGTGTGTGGCATGTGTGTTTAAAAAATAACTTACATCTCTAAATTTTCCAGAGGTCAATTTAAAATAAACTTTTAGCATCAATCCTAATATTTTTCCTTCAACAACAGATTTAATTCTTAATATAAACTTAATATACCTTTGCAGTAGTATGTTTTCATTTATGAAATTTGATGACTATTATAAGAAAACACATTAAGAAGGAAAACAAACACTGAGAGACCTATGAGATCCTTAGCAAAATTGCCAAACACTCTCCCATGTCCACTTCTTCTGGTTTTCCAGATAAGTAGTTTAGGAAATTGGAAGAGTGTGGTACCAGCAGGGGAAACCTTGATATTAACAAGTGTCTGATGGTAGTAGTTCTATGGTATCAGAGTCGGAAAAGATTTAAATAAAAGATACTGTAAATAAGGGTTAAGTATACAGGTATAAAAACTGTGTTCGAAGACCAGCTCTTAGAGAATATGAGCTCTGAGACTATTGATAGACGGTAGCGAGACACCACTACTGGTCTACAGAAACACTCTCCCATCCTGAGAATCAGGCCAGTCTGTTACACCTTTAGGCCCCCTCACCATTAACCTAAAGCATGAGTCTCTAGTGAACTAAGGGGTTGTCACCAGGGGACAGTTGGGACCACTGGATCCTGGTCAACTTATCAGATCAGGATTTAAATACTTTGTCAATTGGTACTAAAATAATTTTGGCAGGGACTGTCAGAAATACAGGCAAACTCTTTCAGTGAAGAAGAGCCTTTGTTGTTTCTGCCCTAAGTGGGGGTGTGGAGCTATCTCTGAACTTAAAACCAGAGCCTTCAGCTTCTCATCCCAGCTTTATAGGTGAATATATAACCTACTATCCTTCATTCTCTCTCCTGGGTACCAGCATCCCCTCATCCAGGGCTGCTGTTAGTTCACACTGCATCTTTGTGCAAATTAGGAAAAGTATTCCAGACAGTCAGACAGAGCCCAAGGTACCCAGCCTAGAGAATGGGGCACGAGCTACCTACCCCTGCGACAACCTTCGCAAACACATGCAGCTGTTCTTCTCCATCAGTTTTCAAACAAGCTTTGTCCCCCTTAAACACCCTTCCCCCTGGACACCCTCCAGGGACTACCCCAAAGCTTGGTTCCCCTTCCCACCCTTTAGTAAGGTCATCAGTGGTTCCAAGTGGCTAAATCTAAGGAACAGTTTTTGTTCCTTGTTTTACTGTTATCTCAAGAAACTCTGACCCTGTCGATCACTCTCTCCTTAAAATGCTCTTCCCCTGGCCTCTGGGGCACAACATGCTCCAGGTCTTCCACCTCCTTTCTTTGCCCTTTCCTTTCAGTTTCTTTGGCTGGGGCTTCCTCCTTAAAACCACATTTAAATTTGAGCCTTCCTCAAGCCTCAGCTCTGACCTTTCCCTCTTCCCTTCCAAGACTGTTTCATTGGTGCCAATGACCTCAAAACTATTCCCACAGCTAGGGAAAACCTTATGCTATCCTCATATCCTCTCCGGGAAGAAACGATACCAGAGCACCTCTCCTGGTTGTCTCTCCACAGCTGACCACTCTTCTCCGAAGACCAAATAAATGAGCTGATTGGGAAAACTGGGGAAAGACGGCACTAGCTCTAGTGACAACCCAGTTGGCGCATTCTCCGGTAGACCAGGAGGCCAGGCAGCTGGGGTGGAGAGGTTCAATTGAGGAAGAAGGTGTGAGGAATCCCAATAATGGCTGTGAATTCCAAGCTGCATTTTCCACTTCAACTTTATCAGCAATAAAATTAATATATTGACCTCTACTAGTGGCCTCATCCTTCCTCATTGTTTCTGAATTCAGAGGAGGGGAATTTGATTTGTTTCACCTCCACCCCTAAACTCTGTACATGGCCCACAAACCAGGAAAGCTTAAGGAACAGGCACAAAGATAGGGCTTTGGAGATTTAAGATACATCCCAAGAGAAGGACGTTTCAGGTGTGACTGGGATAGGAGGTGTCAGCACTTTAGTAAACACAGGACTTCTAGGTCCTTGACTGCTTTAAGACTTAGCAGTTTAATAAGATAGGTGTCACAGGGCCTCAGCAAACCCAGGCCTCAGCGTACACAGGCTGTGCAGGCTTTTGCAACTTACAGATCTAAGCAGGTGTGCCCAATATGGGGATTAACTGAGTCTTTCCATCATTTAAAACATGCAGAACTTCAGTGAACAAATTCTTAAGGTATTAGTGGTTGGGGAAATTTCTTCCTGCTCCTACCATATTTCTCAGGCAAGAACAATCCAAAGGAAGCTAAGTTTCACATGAAACTTCCTGCAAAGGGAGTTCAGCTCCACCTGGGCAAGAACTGTGGTTCTCAAACTCAAACATTCAACAAAATCACCTAGTGAGGTTGGTATAAGTTTCCTGGGCTCCCACTCCCAGATTAAGTAGGTCTGGGTTAAGTCCTATGAATTTGCATTTCTAACAAGTTCCTAGGTAATGCTGATTGCTGCTGGTCTGAGGACTGCTTCACAACCACTGGGTCAGAATATATTAGTTGTGTGATTTTAGCTTTAAGTACATTAGATCAACTGCCTCACACTCTCTTCCTCTTTATATTATGTTGAACTGAATCCAGTTTGAGAGCCAAAGAGTAGAATCACCCTCAAATCCCACCATATAGATTAAAGTCCTCTCTAGATTTGTCTCTTAAGCCTGGCCATGGCTTTGATCAAAGAATTGTAGATGGAGGTTCAGCAAGAGAGGGTGATGGCTTTTCATCAATGAACAAATATAGGAAAAGGGGCCCTTATTTTATAGGTGGCAGGCCATCTTTTGAGGCAGTAATGAAAATATTAGTAAACCAAAGACTAGAAACGAATAGTAAAAAGCTTGTGCTGGGAACATAGTGTCTTTAGATATCAAGGAAGAGCTGGACTGGTTTAGAAACTAACAAAGATTTTTTTCCTTGACCAAACTAGTCAGGCTCTTCTACTCTCTTCTCAACTCCGCCCCGACTTTTGGGCTTCCATGTTCACTTCTGTATTTGTCCAGTTTTAGCAAGAATCCTGCTAAGTTAGTTTAGCCAGAGTCCTCCATCCTCGATATCTGTTAGCCAGACGGTTTAGCCAGAATCCCCACTTAACACTGATGTTTCAGTAATTTTCCAACCACTGACCCACACACCCCGCTCCTGGGTTATACATTCCCACATTTCCTTCTTGTATTCAGAGTTGAGCCCAATCTCTCTCACCCACTGCAAATCCCCATTGCAGTAGTCCCTACACCTACCACAATGGTCCCGGATAAAGTCTGCCTTACTGTTCCTTAACAAGAGCCATGAATAATTTTTTCTTTAACAAAACTTTGATCTTGAAGTCACAATGAGAGCAGTTGGAGAGAGAGAAAGATAAAGAGTCAGGCTGATATTGGAGGGGGCTGGTCAGCAGGGAAGCCCAGGGTTCAGCCAGAGATACACTTTGTTGGCGGCCAGTGTCCATCCTGATTAGCCAGCACTGGGTCTTTCCGCCACTGCCACATAGTGAGGAGGTTCCTTAAGAGACAGGTTTTTTGTTTTTTTGTTTTTCAATTTCTTCAAAACAGCTACAGCACCTGGTCTTCCTAGGTGGTCTCCCATCCAAGTACTAACCAGGCCCAACTCTGCTTAGCTTCCAAGATCAGACGAGGTCAGGCATGTTCAGGGTGGCATGGCCATAGACAAGAGACAGGTTTTGACTGTGGAAGCCTGGCTAGTCCAATCTGAAAGGCAAGAGGAGATATGCTCTGGCCTAACTGCTCTCAAGGTAGATACCTCTTTGTTTATTTTGATTATTACTAGACTAGAAAGGGCGACTGAGATCCAAAGAACTCTAATAAAGGAAGATGAGATTTCCAAGAATAGACTGGAAGGATCTACCCCCTGCCACCTGACAACCAGGGAGTGCAGTTCCATGAAGCTCTTGAGAAGTACCCTCTTCAAAGGTCAGATAAAGAGTCAACAAGTTTAATTGGGGAATCGCCCTTTAAAGACTACAACTGTTATACCAGGTATTCATGTAACTATGGCCAGGTTTGAGCGGGGAGGTCTGGGAAGATGGGCATAGAATGCTTCCAGCATTACTAGTGAGTTTCGAGGTGGCTCAATTGCTATAGGAGAGAATGCAGGCATGGCGTGTGCCTTGAGGGAACATACCCAGGAAACTTTAGGAGGGGGACTTTCAAGGAAGATACAAGAAGAGGAAATGAATTGTAGGCGAACCAGGCGGGACAGTGGTAGAGCCCAGGCCTGGAGTAGCTATCGGCCCAGCAGGACAACACCATCCATGAAGCTCACCCGCCCAGGGAGATAAACTAAGGTGGACAACATCTGTCAACAGCCATGTTTTTGGCATGCTCAAAACTTTATAACTTCACATTGCTCACTGCGGTCCACAAGACAGACTATAAGGAGTACGTCAAAAAACAAGTGCTGACTCAAAAGCAAAGGGAAATAAAGAGGAAAACACTAATTGGTACAGCAAATGGTGCTGGCTGATGTGATAAAAAAGGAAATGATCAATTTAAGAAGCAAGTTAAAATGTTAAAAATGTGGCTGAGTCTTCCTAAAAAGAGAAGTGGAACAACATAGGCAAACATAATCAATGTCCCACGTCAGTGAAAAAGATGGGACATAAGGAGAGCCTCTGCGGCCTTTGACTCAGCTTTAATACCCAAGAGAAAGGAAGTGCTCTGAGGACTAGCACATAGCAGAGGTGGCTGTCCTCACCGGCCCCAGAGAAGAGCCTCAGAGACACCAGCACAAACAAATACGTACTAAGAACCTTCCACGTGTCAGGTACTATTCTAGGCACTGGGAGTATAGCAGTGAACAAAGACCTCTGCCCTCATGGAACGTATATTCCATAGCAGCTTTAGCTGAAGAATCCACTATGAGTCATTTTCCAGATTAAACAAGTGAGGAAACTGCTTTAAAAGGCAGGTCTTACAGGCCTAAGACATTCCAGGTAAGAGGCAATGGCTCTTAGAGGGTCTCAGAAAAGCTTATAGCTAAATATTCAGGGGTTTTCAGCCACAACTTTGGTTGCTTGACATCTTCCACGGTGGGAGTATTTATATCAAAGAAATTGGCAAATTCTATATAAATCAGGGCTTATTTTTTCCCCCTCAGAAAGCCAGCACACCATTGCAACGACTGCACACAAGAGGAAATGTGAGTATGTCCTTGAGTTGACAGAGACACAGGGGAAAGAGATAGTAAAGGGCTTTAAATATACAGAATGAGGAAGAAAGAAGCTTTCAGTAAATCCTGGAGCACCATTAAAAATCTCTGAATTTCGAAAGAGACAGGGAAGGTTTCAATTTTCAGATATGATATGATAAACCTAGGCCATAAATAACCTCTTGATGAAAGACCATGTAAAGTTCACAGGTCAAAACTATAGAAAACTAACATATAGGCTGAGAGGTATTCAGACAAGGTAGATATCAACAAGATTTTCTTTCATGTTTTCTCAGTGCTCCCTCCTTCCCTCAAATACTGCTAGGCCTTGGCCAGGCTCTTCACTGGCAGGTGCCAATTTCGTGTGTATGTCCTAGAATTCCAAGAAGTTTTATTTTGATCAAAGTAGACATTCATCATGATTTTGGGCTGCCGATCATCTGACCTTCTTCTCCCTCCTTAAGTGTCTTGGTGGGAGGCAGAGTCTACCTCCTTTTATAAAAGCAAAAAATGCCACTTACTTTCCCAGTTTCCCTCACAGCCAGCCATGTGACAGATGTGCAGCCACATGACCAAGGCTCAGTCAGTGATATACACCCAGCCTGGACTTTGAATCAGGACTCAGAGATGCCCAAACGCAGGCCCAAGAGACAATTCCCCATGACAATGGGCCCACAGCCTGGATGCTGACCACGGTGTCTTCAGGGGACCAGTTTATAGGTCATTCTACTCAAAGCCAGATTTTCCAGTCTTCCCTGCAATTTCCCCAACTGCCCAAAGAACTATCAATAAATTCCTTCTCTGCTGAAATCAAGTCAAGTTGGTTTCTATAGCTCACAACCTAGGGTCAGGACCGATATAACTGGTCTAAATGCCCAAGAAGCCAGCATATTTACTCACGTTTTCTGAGTTTCTTGGGGTGGAGCTGGTGCTGGGTAATCCTCTATGTCCTGTTAACCCTTTGGACTCTAAAAGTAGAACATATAAGAGATAGTGGCTGTAACAGCTGAGGTCCCCACTCTTCCCAGGCACTGAGTGGGACCCCTGGGCTGAGGCTGAACAGGATGAGAGTTTGTGGAGGAGAAAACTGCTGACACCCATTATGACAGTTTTGATGCACATGGCAGGCAATGACACCTCCATCCTAACAGCTGCCTGGCTAATGGGATTGTAATATGACTCCCAATTTTAGAAAGGTTAACATGTGAAAAAAAAATTCACATCTTAAAATTAATGAAATACTGTAATGGAAGAAGGTAATTTGGGACACTTCAGTTTTATTAGCATTGCATCACTGCCAAACATTGTATTGTCATGTGTTTATATTGTCATTTGATCCTTTGTATATCTTCTGGTAAACCAGTTGGACAATACAGCTGAGCAAATATAAGCAGGAAAGAGGATAGTGATGAGTTTTCACCCTAGGATGCAGTTAGCACTGATAATTTAAAGAACTGTGCTGCTCCCATTTCAGAGCCTTCTTGGAGTCAAGGCTAAACTACTCATCAGCGGTTGAAGGAGGGACTCAAAGGAGCAGTGGATGTTAGGGGATGAAGTGTGGAGGTCAGCCTCATAAAGGCGGGAGCAGGACAGCAGGCGTCTAATCCTCACCTCAGGGAAGTTCACTACCAGGACAGTAGAGTTATATCTTTCCCTCTCTCCATCCCTTACTAACCATGTGCCAGTCATGTTCTGATTGCCCATTCCCCATCCTTTTCTAACTGCTACAGACAGCATTCTCTGGCTTCCTATGGGTTTGGTCCATGGATGGAGTTTAGAAGGTGGGAAGAGCAAGTAGGCAGAATATTTATCCACCCTCGGCACAGACTGCCCCCACCCTCCAGGCAGTAAGGGCCATAGTTTAGACACTGGCTCTTTTCCTCTGCCACATTCCTGTTGGGCAGTGCCTGTACTACAGCTCTCACTAAGTGCTGGTAAGAGCTCCCTCCACCTCTCCCTATTAGAATGTCCCTGTATGTAGTTCCTGGATGCTTGTACATTCCTTGTAGGTACCCTTGACCTTGCCCATGCCTCTGCAAATAATCCCTTTGCCATATTCCCTTAAATTACCTCTTTGAGTACACTATTTGTTTCCTGATGAAACACTCAGTCCTTTCCCCAGGAGGAGTGACTTACAGATAGCTTGGGTGCCTTTCTCATCTCTTCCTTTCTGGATCTGTGCCCCCTGCAGCAGCCACTCAGTCCTCTCTCCTATATGACACAATCTTATTGCGCCAGGTTCAGTTTCTGCAATAGGGAGGCCCGCAGTGGGGACCAATATGTTAAATTCAGGAAGTAGATATTAAAAAGTCTAGTTTTGTCTACAGATCAAAGCTGTATTCTACAATCCAGTTTAACTGATAAAAATGTTGACATTTTGATCCCTAAGATCTATTTCTCAAATGGTTCTGAACCCAGAAGATAGGGGGCATTATTCATTGGTCTCCTTAAATCCCAACAACCACTCTTAAATTTATATCTTCAGTTTCAAACCCATATAAGACCTGTCTTATTGTTTCTTAAGCTGCTCAGATAGATCATCCACCCAAACATGCCCTATTTTATTCCACTGCATTGCTTTCTACCCAACTGCTCATGCCAGAAACCTGAAAGCCATTCTTGACACCTTCTTTTTCACTCTTATATACACACATGAATACTGTAGAGCCTGTCTGTGAACAAATTATTAGACCATTCACTGGTCCATCATCACTGTTATAACCTCGGTACAAGTCACCATTAACTCTTGCTTGGCCCATAGTAACAGCTTTCTAAAAAGTTTTAAGGTGGAAGCAAACTAAAGAGACAAAAATTAGCCCATTTTCTACAGTCTCAGATGTGTCCTGGAGCTTCCAGTAAGTCCAAAATACCTTAGAAATATTCATTCTAGTTTCAAAGGGCTAGAATTTAGCCCTTTTTCTAACAGTAAGTGACATTTTTAAATGTCAGCACCTAACTAATGTATACAGGCCTTAAACCAACAAAAAAATAAGTGTCCAAGTGTTTGGAGCCATGGGAACCATGAAGGGTGATGCTCTCTATTTGTTCCAGATTTGAAAGTGTTCCCTAGGATGAAGAATGAGCTAAATCTGGTGGCTGTAAATAACACATCACTGTCCTAAGATTAGAAAGTGTTCCCTAGGATGAAGAATGAGCTAAATCTTGTGGCTGTAAATAACACATCATAATAAGGAGAATACCTTTGGCCCAAGGATCCTTCAGGGCTCTCTGCCCAAAGCAATTGCTACTCCAAGTTGAACTGTGTACCCCAAAAAGATATGTTCAAGTCTTTATGTTCAAGTCTTAAGCCCTAGTACCAATAAATAGGATCAGATTTGGAAACAGGCTCATTGCAAATGTATTTAGTTAAGATGAGGTCATATTGAATTAGGGTTTGACTTGTATCCTTATAAGAGGAAAAGAAACACAGACACAGATACAGAGGAAGACAGCCATAAGAAGACAGAAGCAGTGGTTGGAGTTATGCTGCCCCAAGCCAAGGAACACCTAGGACTACCAGAAGCTAGAAGAGGCAAAGAAGAATCCTCCCCCAGCAGCTCTGGAAGGAACACGGCACTGCAGCGTCTTGGCTTCAGATTTCTGGCCTTTAAAACTGTGAGAGGATACATTTCTATTGTCTTAAGCTACCCAGTTTGTGGTACTTTGTTATGGAAGCCCTACAAAACTAATAAACCAGCCTTTAGGAATTTAGTACTCTACAGCAGGCAAACTATGGTCCATAGGCCACATCCAGCCCACTGCCTGTTTTCATACAGCCTGTGAACTAGGAACTTTTTTTTTTTTTCCAGAAGAACTTTTGAAATCAATTTGAGTATCCAGAACATTAACTTGAAACAAAATTAAGTGCAATGTTACCTCCCAAAAAAGAATTCCATTCTTCTCATTAGCATACCTGTGTTACAAAAAAAATCATAGTCAATTATTACTATATTTTAAATTTCATCATTTAAAAATGTGTGGAAATTTATTTTCTTGTTATATGAGTACCTACATAATATCTATGAGTTTGCTTCTTGCAAAACCTAAAATATTTTCTACTTGGCCTCTTATAGAAAAAGTTTACTGAATTCTGCCCTACAGGAATCACAGGATCATCTTCTCATTAAGCAGCAGTGAAAACATTTTAATTATGATAAAGAGGCTTGGTTTTTTATGTATTCATTCTACATAAACTTTTTTCTCATGTTACTATTTGAAATAACAGCTTTAACAAGATATAATTCACACATCCTACAATTCACCATTCAAAGCAATCAATTCAATGGTTTTTAGTATATTCAGAATTTTATAATCATCATCACAATCAACTTCAGAACATTTTCAGGACTCCAGAAAGAAGTTTCATACTCACTGTACTCATTAGTTCCCAAGCTCTTCCAGCCCTAGGCAACTACTAATCTACTTGCTATAAAATTGTCTATTCTAAACATTTTCATATAGAGTTGACCCTTGAAAAACGCAGGGGTTAGGGGTACAGTCAAAAATCTGCATATGATGTTTGACTCCCCCAAATCTTAACTATTAATAATCTACTGTTGACCAGAAGCCTTGATAACATAGTCAATTAACACACAATTTATATATTGTATTATATACTTATTCTTACAATAGACTAGTAAAAAGAAAATGTTAAGAAAATCATAAAATATATTTATAGCATTTATTGAAAAAATGTGCGTGTACATAGACCTGCGCACTTCAAACCCGTATTATTCAAGGGCCAGATGTACATTTTTCGTGTTACTTTTCTACATTTGCTTTGGTTGATCTTAATTTTTATTCATTTTCTTCCCATATTTTATGACAAAAACAAAAAAATACCAGAAGTGTGAGCTGTAGAAGGCTTAGATTTCTCTGACATCCCTTTCCCACCATGAAACTGAGCCCACAGATATGGCCCCTCTGGCTGCATGTCCTATGTAAACGAAAAATGTCCTGGACTTTCCTTTACAGAAATGTGACAGGGCTAAATGTCCTAAGGTCAGGACACTATAACCCAGTGCACAGGGATCTTAAACCTCCTAGTTTTTAGTTTTTGGAATTGTGACATCAGAAATAAGCCCAAATACCTGTCATTGATTGTTGGTAATATGAATCTCTGAAATAGGAAGAAAAAGTGGTAAAAAGAAAATTACTTATACAAATTGCCCTTGAGAAATATGGCACAATCTTTAAATATTTCATATAACTAAAGTGAAGTTCTTTCAGAATCAAGTTTTAAAAATCTTATTTGGCCTCATCCACTAATGATTTGCTTTTATTATTGGTAATAAGTCCTCTGACTGGAAACCACCTTTTCACCTTGCTTGCCATTGTAATTAGCTATAATGACTCCTAATGGGCCCTTGGGTTTTTTTCCTTACTCATTAAAGAGCCATAGCATTTAAATCACCTCATCCATTGTTCCGGTTATCTATTGCTGCATAACAAACCGCCCCAAAGCTCACTGGCTTAAAACAAGGATGAATTTATTATCTCTCATGGTTTCTGTGGGTCAGGAATTCAGGAAGAGCTCCACTGGGTGGTTCTGCCTTTGGATATCTCATGTAGGTGCAGTCAGTGGCAGGAGCTAGAAGAGTGGGCACTGAGTGAGCTTGAGGTGGCTGGGCAACTCTCTCCATGTCAAGGGGCCTCTCCACATGGTCTGTCTGCATGGGTTAGCTTATGCTTCCTTACAGCATGGTGGTCTCAAGGTGGTAATACTTCTTACACAGTGGCTTATGGCTCTAAAGCAGGATCCAGCAAAGCAGGCAGAATGCGTACCACCTTTTATGACCCAGTCTGGAAAGTCACATAATGTCATTTCTGCCATACTTTACTGGTCAACCAGTCACTAAGATTTGGCCCAGATTCAAAAAGAGGGGCCACAGAATTCACCTCTTCATGGGAGGAGGGTCAAGGAATTTATTGAAAGTTCTTACGACTGCTGTTATTTATGCAGAAGACATTCTTTGGTTTATGCAATAATTACTTTGGTGAGAGACATTATTTCTCTCTTCCTTTTACTTCTTGTTTTCTCCTCTTTCCTGCTGGTCCCCTTAAAATATTTGTAAATTAAAGAGTTCAGCTCTAAATAGTTTACTTGGTACTTATGTGTTCTGTAGATAAATTCTTGCACCAGACCCAAATATTTCCGGCTGTTCTGTTCTACTCTGCTTACTTCCTGTTTGGTTGACTTATTTCCTGTACTCTTGTCAAAGGGCTTTGTCAAAGTAGTAAACTTCCATTTTGGCCTAGGCACTGTGTTCTATTTCTGAATCTGCCAGTGGTCTTGAGCAACAGAATGCATAGAGTAACTGTTATAATACAGGAAGTGAAAATTAAAATATGCCTTAATATTAATAGAATGCCCATTTTAAGGAAATACATATTTTAGTAGAGACTATTTTCCAGGAGCTGAGAACTCAGTCAATTCACCTTCTCAGTGGTCAACTACTCTGGGCCACGGGTTGGACCACCGAAGATCTAGCCCCAAATATCTTATTTCCAAGTGATTACAAGCCTAGCTAGAATTCTTTTAGGGACAGTTCTCTCTCTCTTAAATTGTTTTGGCCTGCAAACACCACTAACCACAACTAAACTGGTTTAAACCATGAGGGAATATTTATTATCTCATATAACAAGGATTCTGAAGTGGTATAGTTCCAACTCAGCAGCTAACTATGTCATCAAAAACTCAGATTCCTTCTAAATCTTTCTGCTTTAGTATCTTCAGCATGTTGGCTTTATTTTTAACTCATGGTCCTAAAATGGCTTTTATAGTTCTATTGTTACATGCAGACACAGCAGTCCAGGGAATTCCTGGGAGTCTCTTTTTATGAATGAAAAAAACTTTATTCTAGGATCTCACCAGCAAATTTCCCCTCCTGTTACATCGGTCAGAATTGTATCATTCCTAAACCATTCTCTGGCTGGAGAATGGGATCACCGTGATTGACTTAAAGATACACTTAGCATTTATAGCAGGGTAGACTACCCAAACAAAATCATTATTCTATTAAAAGGGGGAAAGGGGAGAAAGAATGATAAACAGAGGGCCTTTTAATATTTGGATTTACTGTAATACAGAGGGAGAAATTCCCATCCCCGGAAGTTTCTAGATCATTAAATGGCACCACAATTGATATAGTTGTTCAAAGCAGAAACCTGACGATTCTCCTTATCTGCATCTCCCATTTGTCAATTCCCCAAAGCCACCGATTAATCCAAGTACTTATCTTCCCTCTCCTCTATTATAATTATTTTCCCTACTAGAAGCCTGCCTCTAGTTTTACAGTTCCCGCAATCCATCTTTTACAGTTGAGAGGGTAAGATTTCTCTCATGGATTATCAGGGTGTTCTCACTTGAGCACAAATGCTATAAATGGAGCTGGATGCCACTTTTACTGTCCACTTCCTCCAACACGTGAAATTTGTTTTCTGACTGCCCAAGTATGAAAGAGTTCTAGTGCAAGGGGGTTCAAGAGACAGATGTGAAACTGAGGACAGTAGAGGAGATGGGATGGCATCTGTTGCTACCATC
>NW_006434709.1:9004632-9005522 GCF_000325575.1 Pteropus alecto | reverse complement strand
AGTGTTAGAGCCAAAAGATAAAGGAATTGTATTCCTGATAGATTCTGTGAGAGGCTTTGAGCACAAGTAGTCCTTTTTGAAGCCTCAGTGACGAAGTGTGACATAGTGTTAAACGAAGGGGAGGTCTTCTGGGCTCAGCAGAGCAGGAGAGAAGATTCCATGATCTATTGTGTTGTCTCTATTGCAGCACTACCTACCTTATCCTGAAATGGCAGATCTGTGTCTCCACTATATAGTCCTTGATAATGGGACATAATTTCTCCAATTTCTCCTTTATATATCTAGTGCTTGGTAGTGTTAGGAACGTGGTAAGTACTTAACCACTAATTCAACATTTATTAATTTTCATTTATATATAGAGCAGCCAACAACCACTTAGAGAAGTGATGTGTTTAAGATCATATCAAATATCTGAGGCAAAAAAATGTATTAAACATATAACCAGTAATATGAAAGTATAATTTTATAATTTATAATATTGTTCTATCACTTTTAATAAGCACTAAATAAATGTGTAGGTTTATTATGAAAATGAAAAAGTTCCATTCAGACTATGCAAAATTAGTTTAATATATTTTTGAATCAATTAGTTTATAGTTTGCTGTAAAGATTAGATGAAATATTTAGATTATTATTAAAGTTAGGCTTGTCCTCAATCTCAGTTGTTAGATAACAAAACATGCCTTTTTTTCCCATGCAGTAATTTAGAAAGCCCAACCTGCTCATAATTTCCTTTTTTCTCTAACTTTCTCACTCCAGTCACACAAAATCTGTTTTTTAACCTCATTAAGACCTACTTGGAACTATTCTCAGTTTCTTGGGATATCCATTCTCTAGCCAACTTTCTTCCTTAAAGAGGCTGGTATAAAAACTATGTAGCCACACAGGAA
>NW_006434709.1:9002860-9004587 GCF_000325575.1 Pteropus alecto | reverse complement strand
ACAGGCTACCAAATTTTATGTATGTATAGTATTCATGCTGTAGCCATACAAAATATGCAATAAAAGTTGTATGAGGATATACTCCAAACCATTAGTCTTGGATATTTTTTGCACAGGGTTGGGGGGGTGATATCGTTTTAATTGAGTCTCCTTTTCTCTGCTTCTATTTTTTATCATGATCAAATAATTGTAGAAGAAATAAATCAAAGCCTGCATATGGTAAAGCTCTGGAAGGGAAAACACACACATACACTTATGTATGCACACAGGTGATATCTGTATTAATGAGGTAGAATTATAGGTCCATTTTCTTTTCTCCAATATTCCTTTAATATTTTATATGCGTATTTTTGATGCTATAATTTTAAAATAAAAATTTTAGCAAAAAATTAAGGACTTTGAATATTATTAAAGAACTTGTAAACTGGTTGGCTTGGCTTGCTTTTTGATATTAAATTTATGATTTTGGTTTTTGTCTTAACATTATCATATTCTCTCTCTGCAGGCATAGTTACTTACCTCTTTTGGGGAGAAAGTTGTTAAACTTTGTGCCTTGTTTTTTTTTTTAGTAGTAGTATCTAACGCCCAATGGCGATATATTATCACTCATATCAGTACTGGAGTGATTCGATGTATAACAGTTTATATTTCATTAGCTACTAACTGAGCATCTACAATACTCAGGGCAGTGTACTAACCACTATAAGGAATAAAAGATGAATAAGACACAGTCAGTGCCTTTAATAAAAAAAAAGTGGAAGGACTGATCTTGACTTTTTCCAGAGATGTTGAATTGAGCACTTTTGGGAAAAGGGATTAAAAGATACAGAGCTTGTGAACCCTAAGCACTCCAGATGTTAGTATTTTTATTAGTAAGATTATGGCTGCTCGATCATATTTAGAAATGCAGTGTGGTACAGAGAGAAAAGATCCAAACTAAGAGTTTGGAGGTTTGCTTTCAAGTCTCAGCTCAACAACTACCTACCAGTTTGAATGTGGGCAAAGTACTTAAATTTTCTGAGCCTCCACTTCTTCATGTGTAAAATGAAAGAGTGAACTAAATGATCTGTAGGGTTCCTTCCAACCTTAAGCTGAACATATCTCTGTTGAGGCACATTGTATGATTTCACAGGACATCATATGATTTCAGAAACATCATATGACTTTACGGTAATAATGACTTTATTACCAGTTCTGAAAAATGCTAATTCTAAATCCATACTTGTTGTAATTATTGGATCTCATGTTTTTGAAGCATCAGCTATTGTCATCACAGACACGAAGTTAGTACACTGTGTCATACTTCCAAGCAGTGCTATACATGCAAAACTAACATATATAATACCATAGGACGTAATGTAAGCATAAAGATTAAAATGAAAAAGGCATTGTAAAAATGAATGTTTGATGACAGCTTTTTAGAGTTTTCATGTATCTTTTAGAGTTTTCATGAAATCTCTACTTTTTAGAGATTTCATTTCTCTGAGTGTTCACAAACCTAGTTTCAGTTCCTTAAATGAAAATAGGTGAGTGGGGGCAGATTTCTTTACAGCTATAGTTCATACATTAGGGACTGTCCCTTTCCCCTAAAATTTGCTTTAAAAATGATGGTACATGGACTGGTGTTGGAGGGGAAAAAGGCAAAATTGATGATGGCATGATCTAGGTCTGCTGCCACACTCTACACTACTTATGAATTTTTGAAGTTAATCTATATATTTCATTTT
>NW_006434709.1:8991338-9002824 GCF_000325575.1 Pteropus alecto | reverse complement strand
AGAGTTTTGCAGATTAGAAATCTGGGACTTTTCTTTGACACCTGGTTCTCCTAAATTCCCTAATCCGGTTGCTCAACACGGCCTATAACTTCTCTGTAATATCTGTTGATTGCTATCCTTCTTCATTTTCACTTCATTTCCATGTTCAATGTATCCTGGTCTGTTTCAGGCTCACATCTGTTTTACTGCAATAACCTCTTAATGGAGGCTTTTTATGCTACCAGTCTGATTTTCCTGAAACACTTGCCTCTATCATAGCACTCTCTAGTTAAAGAACATGCAATATAAAACTGAACTACTCCCAGCATTCTAATCCCTTCATTACCAGATTTTAACCTTATTTCTCTCTTTTTCTTAACATATACTCTTTTCAGGTAATACAATGCTAGCTGCTGTAACAGAGAGACTCAAATACAATGGCTCAAAAAGAAATTCAAATTTTAATTCAATATGACTTCCAGACTGCTCCACGCAATCACATAGGTTCCTTCCATCTTTTTTCTCAATCATAACTTCTAGGACATTGTCCTCAATAACTGAGTTGAATGAATATGCATCACAGGACATCTTTTTTAGCCCGAGGGAAGGCAAAAAAGAAGCAGGCTTGAGGTATGAAAGTCTCTGCCTTGGAATGTGTGGGCACATATCTCTATTCAAGGGAAACAGAGATAAAATGCAGTTGAGCAACTATTTATCAAGCTACAATTAATACAGAAAAAGAAGAGAAGTCAGCTAGCACTGTCTGCCTGCCGCACATCCTCTGCTTCAATTGTCCGGGTCTCTCCAACAGTCAGTTTTTCTTTTTTTTTCCACTTAACCAATGACTCCCACCCTGCTTAAATATCATCTCTTTCTGTGAGTTATACAGTCAATTTCAAAGAATGCTTTGGTATGCTGAAGAAAGTGGAAATGATTCCAGGACTCTTCAAAATTGATTTAGAGGTCCTATTCCTTGTTCTTTAGGAGCTGTCTTCCCCTCAACTTTTGTCTATTACAACCTCTTAAATTCAAGTGAATTTCAGGGGTCTCAAACAATACTCATACAGTAGGTAAGTACAGGCATACCTCATTTTAGTGTGCTTTGCTTTATTGTGCTTTGCAGATACTGCATTTTTTTACAAATTGAAGGCAAGACCCTTCACCTGCAAAAAATTATGAACCACTGAAGGCCCAAATACTGATTAGCATTTTTTAGTAATAAAGTGGGTTTTTTTTTTTTATTAAGGTATATGTGTGGCTTTTTTAGACATAATGCTATTTCACACATAATAGCCTACAGTATAGTATAAAGATAACTTTTACATGACTGGGAAAACAAAATATTTGTGACTCTCTTTATTGCAATATTCACTTTACTGTGGTGGTCTGGAACTGAACTCACAATTTCTCCAAGGTATGCCTGTAAACAGGAGAGTGGCAGTAGCAGGTGCAGACAAAACCCAGTCCTAATAGTTGAGTCCAGGTATGGCAACCATTTGTCCTGACTTGCAGTACACTAACTGGGACTAGGCTGTTGCCTCGATAAGCCTTAATTTCTTGCAAAACAACGTTGTAGCCTAAACTGATGTAAAATATGTGCAAAACTGTGTAGCAGAGGGAAAGGGACATAGATAAAAGGAGTATCAAAGAGAAGCATTTGGCAGTGTTCATCTAGAATTCTCTGGAGAGACACAATGAGTGAATCTGACCGACAGGATCACTCTGTTTATTAGAGAAGTGTGAAATAACTGCTTATGCACGTGGAAGTATTTAGGGAGAAGTGTACCAGTGTCTATAATTTATTTTGAAATACATAAAAAAATAAATTAATGGACAAAGGATAGATGATAATGAAAGTATAGATAATTATTAATGATAGAATCTAGTCAGTGGGTATGTAACTGTTCTCTACAAAGCTGAAAATTCTTTCAACTTTGCTGCATGTTTGAAAGTTTTTATAATAAAAGGTGGAGGGGAAGGCCTGCTAACATTTTTTAATGCTTTCCATATGTCAGACACTTTACATTAACTACTCCATTTAGTCCTCATGACAAGCCTGTGAGATGGTTACTACATTACTATCCGCATTTTACAGATGGGCTAAACAAGCACAGAGAAGTTAAGTGACTTGCCCTATACCCACGTTTAAAAAGTGGCAGAGCTAAGATTCAAATCCAGATCCATGTGGTTTGTAAAGCCAGATCCATTAGTCGTGGCACAGGGAAAATTCAACAGACTGTCACAGCCTCCATTAAGTATTATTCAAGATTTAATTTTAAAATTAATTAATTAAAAGATTCTCTCACTCATTTTGCCTGACTCCTTATCAGTCTTCCTAGTTCTTCTGAAACAACTTGCACCTGGGAAAGAAGTGCCCTGGGCCTAGCGGATGAACTACTACATACTTTGCTCAAAAAGCTAGAGTAGCAAGAATATACCCAACAGTATTATTATAATTTTCAACTACTAATGGAATATTTACTTTCCAATATTTCTTTGGTGTCATAAAGTGACAGTGATCAAATTTATTGCCAACAATATCACCATAATTTGTATAACTTTAAGACATAAATATACTAAATGAATATCTATAAAGGTTCTTATTGGTCCCCTGCTGTCATTTAAGATTTTTTACTGGAACATGGTAAGCTGAGTATCATCACTCTGAAGTAAAGCTTGTCAAAATGAGTTCTGAGGGAAAGAATCTTGGGATAGTCAATAAAAATGTGGATTCCAGGGCCCTTCCCCTACCTACTGAAGCAGAATTTCTGGAAGTGGGATCAAAGAATGCGCATTCCAAACAAGCTCCCCAAGTGATTTATGATGATCAAAATTTAAAAACAACTGTTCTTAATCACTGGGGATATTTTAGAAAGCTGTGACCAAAAAGCTGGTTGTCACAAAGATTTGGAGGCACCTCTGGCATTTACTGCAGAGGTGGTTAGGGATGCTAGATGCTCTGCAAGGGATAGTCTAGCAAAGCCAAGAGTTGTCCCCCATCCTCAAGATTTTCTAATGTCTCACTGGACATTCACATTCACTTAGATGAAAAGTCTGTTATAACAATATAAGCCTAAAACACAACTATGTTTTACATATAAACACGAAATATTTTTTGTGTGGTTTTAATAAACATCAAATTTCCAAAGAATGCAACAACTATGTAAACCAAAGGAAGACTGTTTTATTAGAAAACTTTTTAAAAGTTATAAAATCTCAACTCAGACAGCTTACCAATACAACACATCAGTATCAGGGTACACCGGAGCACTTGCATTCAGTGATTCTATGTATAGGCACAAACATTTGAAAACTTCATTATGCCTTTTAACGCAGTCATGCACAAGTGTGTAAGGAAAACTCAGTTCTCTTCTTGTGTTTCAACTTTATTCTCATACTGCTACCAAATGCACAACACTTCTGATACCAGATGTGTGTTTTGTTTTGTTTTCTCACTACCTGTGACACTACCTGGGTGTCTTACAATTCAATTCAATTCTGACACTATCTACCTGGAGGTAGCATCAGTTCCCACAGATTACAGACTCAGTCCCAGACTGCCACCCACTTCAGATGCCAGTCTCAAGTGGTAGGTACCCAGGTTACCGACAACTTCTGTCCAACTTGGCAACAAGGTTCTCATGGCTGCCTTCCTTTTGAATTCAAATATTTGTTAGAACATGTAAGGTAGATTATATCTATGAATTTCACTTCAGGATAGTTAAGGGGATGTTACAAATACAAGTTATAAACCGTGGACACTGATCTGAAAAGGCAGAGAACTACTGCTCTTGATACTAAGGAACATGTCTTAAACATATAAAATCTTTTTTTTTAAATGATGCAGTGATGAAGACATTACATTCTTCAAGAAACAAACAAATCTGATTAGTAAATGTATATGTTCTGGGTCTATGACCTAGATTACTAAAGAGTGAGAGTGATAAAGTGAAATTCTCTTTAAGAGATTTTTTGTTGTTGAAAGAATTAAAAAGACATTTGTCATCAAATTAAATAGAAATAGTTATAACAAAATTTCAGAATAAAATCAATCACTGTGGTCCCCTATAGGTTCAGAAGGGCTAACCAAATGCAAGGTGTACAATATACCATACACAAAAGACAACATTCGATAATCCAACCAGACTCAAGGAACAAAGGCACTGATCTCTAGTCAGGATAATCCATTCAGCAAATATTGAACATCTGCCATGTGCCAGCCATCAGGAAGAAGAGAGTCCCTGCTTTCAAAGATTTTATAGTTTAGTAAGGGAGCCAGGCGCACAACCTGTAATACAGTTGGTAAACAGGATAATAGATAAAATGCTTTTTTATGTTGCATAGATGTTGGAGGTCACTGAGAGGGTGTAACCACTGGCTGATCCTCAAGCTGGGCAATCAGAAGCTTCTTACCCCAACTCAGTCCTTGGAATGTATGATTAGCTTACCATTCCCACAACAGAAGCCATTTCAAAGATGTGGCCTTGAGAAATAAGGTGTTGGTGAGACCATGTGGATGGTGTATGTGAGTGAACCATGTTACGGCCTCTATATAGACTTCTAAGATTCTGACAGGTAGGTGCAGAGATCTTGCCTTGTGGCTGCCCAAGACAGGCCTCCTAAGTAAGTTCTCTTGCTTATTAAACCTGCCACCTATCAATTTAGAGTGTTTTGCCTCTTCAGTCTTTCCTTGCCCTCTATGTACAGGGGCCAGTTCTGAATTTCACCTGGGAAACTCTGGAAGTTGCTAACAACAGAGAAGAAACAGCCTATCTGGACAGGGGAATCTTAAAAGGATGAGTAGGAATGAACCAATTAAAGAAATGTGTGTTAGGCGGAGAGGAGGAGGGAAGTGGTGAGCAGGGTCTCAAGGTATGGCTGTGCAAGTTGTGTGCCCCTCAGGGATAAAGTTATTCAAAGCTTTTCAAATATTTTTAAAAATTGAGGTATATAACAAAGTGCACCAGTATAGCTCAATTTTTAAATACATGTAACACATGTCAAAGATAAACAAAGCTGGACACTAAAGTGATAAAGACAAATTTTACTCAGTAACTATTTAAACGGAGAAGAGAGCACAGTATAAACTGAACTTGACTTTGATTTGTACTGAAGTGACTGTGTGTTTTCAAGGGAGGAGGGAATAGAGGAGGGGATAGCAGTCAATGAAGTAGAAATTTATAAACAATGGGAAGGGGAGTTAGTCAATGTAATTAGGCCATCTGCATTTGTTAACTGGCATTTATTGAACGTAGGCTCCTACCCCTCCCACAGAGACTGGGAGACAGGGGTCCTGTCTTTAGGTTTTGGCTGGAACAATAAAGTCTTTTGGTAGCCTTGAGCTTTCCTAAGCAGCAATCTAAAGGGGCTGAAGTCATCATCTTAGGGATGTGGCCTGGAGCTGTTAGGAACTTTGCTAGTGTTTGTTCAAGTCTCAGTGTAGGGGTGGGCAAAAATAATTTGTACTGAGTCTACCTTTGTTGTAGGTCAAGGATGAGGCCTAGTGAAGAAGAGGCTCAGAGAAGCCTGACTATAATTTAATCAAGGAGAAAGTCTTTGTCGCCCACCACCCAGATCAAGATATAAAATGCTTCTAGCAACTCAGAAGGCTCCCTTGGGCCATTTCTCATCAATATCCGCCCCCAAAAGTACCCAATATTCTGCCCTCCATCACAATTAGTTTTAGTTGTTTTTTGAACTTCATATAAATGTATTCACACAGTACGCAGTCTTTTCTGTGTGGCTGTTTCACTTATGTTTATAAAATTTACCCATATTGTTGTGTGGCAATAATACATTCTTTTTCATAACTGGGGAGAAATCCATAGTATGAATTTACTGCAGTTTACTTACCCATTTTGCTGTTGATGAACATTTGTTTTCTTGTTGTTGGGTAATATGCATAAAGGTGCTTTAAACATTCTTGCCTCTCTTTTGGTGGAGATAAACACCTTTTTTGTGTTTGGTATATACCCAAGTAGTAGAGGCAGTCCTCAACTTACAATAACTTACAATTTTTTGATATTACAATGGTGTGAAAATGATATGAATTCCATAGAAACCATTCTTCAAATTTTGAATTTTGATCTTTTCTTGGGCTAGCAATGTGCAGCACGATATTCTTTTTTGATGCTGAGCAGCAATAGAGAAATGACTTTGCCCAACTGTAGGCTAATATAAGTGTTCCGACAAAATTTAAGGTAGGCTAGGCTAAGCTATGAAGCTATGATATTTGCTAAGTTAGGTGTACAAAACGCATTTTTGACTTAAGATACTTTCAACTTACAATGGGTTTATTGGGACATAACCCACCATAAGTCAAGGAGCATCTGTACTGTTGGATCATAGGCTATGTATATTTTAGGTTTACTAGATACTGCCAATTTTCCAAGGTTGTTGTACCAATTTATATTCCCACAAAAAAATTTTACCACCTCAGTAACATCTGGTATGGTCCTTTTAATTTTAGTCATTCTGATGAAGGCGTGGCAATATTTCATTGTGGTTTTTACATACATTTCCCTGATGTCTAGTGATGCCAAGCACCTTTTTATATGTTTATTAGTCATCTGGCTATCCTCCTTTGTAAAGTACCTATTTAAGTCTTTTGCTCACTTAAAAAATTGGGTGGTCTTTTTCTCATTGATTTGTAGGGTGGATATGAGTGTACCAATTGTGTCCTTTGGGAAGCAGATGCCAATATGAAATGAGCATTGCAAGAGAGTTACTGGGAATAACACCTATGAAAGATAAAAGGGAGAGTAAGAAGGAATAGGCAGGGAAAGTCTTCAGCTACAGGTCTGAAACTTGTGAAAAGAAAGGGGGAAGTAAGGAGAATTTAATAGGAACAGGGTCAGATAGAGATGCATCTCTGAGAAAGCCTCAGCCAGCCCAGTGGGGAGCCCTGACAGAGATTATCCACAGAGAAGTCCTGCGCTGGCCAGAGACAGTGAGCCCTTGTACTACCACTGTGCTCGTAATTGGCTTGGTGCTTCCAAGGAAACGTGACGTTGGTTTAAAAGTTGAGGGAGATTCTCTCTAGAAAAGAGATCTGAGCAGAGTATCTTCAAGGATGCCACGGTTCTTTGTCAGATGTATGTATTACAAGTATCCTCTTCTAGTACGTGGCCTGGTTTTTCTCTTAGTGGCATTTTTTAGTTAATTTTAATTAAGTCCAATATATCTTTTCTGAGGTCGCTCTTATTATGCAATGTTTAAGAAGTTGTTGCCTATCCCAAGGTCATGACGGTTTTCTCCTATGTTTTCCCCTAGAAGTTTTATTATTTTACTTTTAACACTTATGTCTATGATCTATTTTAAGTAATATTTTGGTTATGGTGTAAGGTTTTCCAGATTGACGTTTTCCACATTGATGACAAATTTGTCCCAGCATCAGTTAATGAAAAGATCTTTCCCCGCAAAGGACTGCAGTGGAGACTGCTATAAACAAGTGAATGTTATAAACAAGGCTTTGTTTCTGGATTTTCTAACCCATTGTTATATTTGTCTAAATTTGTGTAACTATCACACTATATTTCTGTACTTTTATAATAAATCTGGATATATGGTAATGTACATTCTCCAGTTTTATTCTTCAATATTAGCTTGGCTATTTTAGGATAGTTGCATTTCTACATACATGTAAGAATCACCTTGTCAATTCCAACAAAAAATATGCTGGAGTTTCCACTGAGATTCATTAAATCTATATAGATTAATTTGGGGAGGACTGACATTTTAATAATATTGAGTCTTTCAATCCACAAACATAGCATGCCTCTAGGGAGGAGCATTCTAGGCGGAGGGGAAAGCATGAACAAGGGCAGAGAGACAAGAAATTGCATGGCTTCTGGAATATGAGAGGCTACGAATCAGTTCACTGAGTTGTAAAGTACAAGGCATGATGAGGCTGATGATAGAGGCAGAGGCCAGATTATGGAGGAACTTGTCAGTCACGTCCAAGAGCTTGGATCTAAGGCTAAAGGATGGTTTTAAAGCACAAAAGTGGCACAGTCTGATGTGTATTCATTCATTCATACAGAGGATTCAATCAGAAAAGGGTGTGAATAGGTTTGAATGGCTTTCAAAGGGGACAAAAGTGTAGACAGGCATAACAGGAAACCATTCCAGCAGTTAAGGTTAAATATAATGATCTGAACAAGAGCAGTAGCAATCAAGATGGAAAAGGAAGAGATTCACATTTGGTCGGTAAAATCACTAGGATTTGGTGATTAGATATTGTGGGTTTGGTGGGGGGATGGTGAGAAAGAGTCAAAGATGGTTCTCAATTTTCTAACCTGTATTATCAGTAGATGGTGGTATAATACAGGAGTAAGAGTAAACTTGGGAAGAGATGTTGAGTAGGTTGAATTTGGGATGCCTATGAGTCTCCCCACTCATGGAGGTGTCTAACAGACAAGTGGACATATAGGTCTGAAGCACAGGGAAAGATCCAGAACGGATATATGGTCCTGGGAGTATGGGTAAAATCATGAGAATGGATGAGATTACCCAAGGACTGTGTTGTTATGTATTCCTCCTCCACATTCCCATTCAGACTTAAATTTTCCTAGTTCTTTGTCTTATTTTTCATGTTAACCATTGATATCCCCTGGGTTAAAAATCATATCAGAAATACTGTTTACTGTTCTAAAATTACATTTATGACCACGAATTTCAAATGAACATTCAGTACAGCCAGATATATCTTATAAAGTTCCACTTTCATAGACCACATTTTCAGCTTCTCCTCTTCCTTGAACCTATCATTCCCTTGCTGCCTTTGACTCTCAGTTGAACTTTACCTTATACTTCACTATATATACATGTGTGTGTACGCATGTGTGTGTGTGTATGTGTATATATATATATATACACATATATGTGTGTGTGTGTGTGTGTGTATATATATATAAAATCAATAGAGCCACAATAGCAATTCGACTACCTCATTTTCATACCGTCAAGTCTACCAGGTCCTCTGCATCTGCTGTCTTCCTTCCTGTTACTGCGAAAGTATCCCCATTCCAATCTACATCCAGGCCCATAACCTGTGCTCTAAATTTCTTCCTTTCTCCCTTCCTCTATCATCATCCATTTCTCCTCCACTACTGAGTCAGTCTCATTTTTACAAAAACAAAAGAAAATTTCAGTGCAAAGACTGCTAGTGCTCACTGATATCCACTTTCTTCTCTTCTTCCTGGGCAGACAGCTAAATTACATTTCTCAAATTATATTTCTCAGCCCCCTTGTGGGGGCATGGAAAGAGACTATGACCAGAAATAATGTATTCCACTTTCAGACCTGGCCCATACAAATTTCCCATTCGTGATTCTCTACTCTCTTTCCTTTTCCAAGGTGACTTTGAAGGCCACATACTGGTGCTACAAGACTGAAGGCACTTGGGTCTCTGGGTTATTCCTGGAAGAAAGCCATTCAACTCACATTGGAATGTGACTCAAATGATGAACTTTATGTTAACCTGTTGAGATTGCAGTTGTCAGTGATAGATCTTAGCCTAATAAAACTCCACATCCCCCTCCAGCTATTCCCCGCTTGTTTCTTTTAACACTCTTTGAAGAGTTGTCTATAAGCATTTCCATCATTCTCTTCTCAATTTCCTCCATTTCAGCCCTCATTCCCATCATTCCACTGATATGGCTCTTATCAAGGTCATTAATGACCCTCATCTTGCCAAATCCAATGTCATCACTTTATTTTCATCTTTTCCAATCTCAGCATCATTTAACACAGCTGACCACTTTTATTCTTTTGAAAACACTGAGACCTCACAGTCTTCATTTTCCTCCTACTTCACTGGCAGCTCTTTTTTCTTTACCAGTTCTCTAAGATTTGGAGGATCTTGAGGCTCTTTTCAAATTTTTTTATCTGCACTCTTCCTTTAGGTGGTATTATCATAAATGAAATGCTACTGACTCCCAAGTCTTTATTTCTAGCCCATATCTCTCCCCTTAGCTTCAGTTATGCACATTCAACTGTCTACTGGGATGTCTATTAGGCATCTGCAATGTAACGTATCTAAAACTTAACTCCTAATTTTCCCTCTCAAACCTTTTTCTTCATCAACCTTCCTTTTTTACCTGGTTGCTCAAGCCAAAAATGTGGGCATTTCCC
Organism: Pteropus alecto; assembly: GCF_000325575.1. Lineage (NCBI taxonomy): Eukaryota > Metazoa > Chordata > Mammalia > Chiroptera > Pteropodidae > Pteropus > Pteropus alecto. The sequence goes on along the minus strand of NW_006434709.1, from coordinate 8,992,711 downwards.
TGATTCCTTTTTTCCCCTCCCACCTGCATCTATCTAATCCATCAACAAGTCCTTTTGGCTGTCACTAAAATATCTTACTAAATCTGACCTCTTTTAACCATCTCCTCCACAAAAACATTAGTTGAAACCACTTTTACTTCTCAGATTACTGAAATCTCTTAATTGCTAATCCCTACCCCTAGTTAGCGTATACTAATTGAACATCAGCTGGAGTAAACATCTCAAAATGTAATCATAAATCAATCACACTTAAAACTCTCAATAACTTTCTGTCTGCAACTGGAATAAAATCCATCCTTACCAAGTGAGATCTGTCTTCGCAATCTCTTTCGTACATCACAGTTTGGTTTAATACTTCTTCAATAGTTTCATTCTTTTCTACTTTTCTACATTTTTGGAAAAGATATTTTGGGGTTGATAGGAGATTTTAGGGTCCTCTAGTTTCTGCACCTGCATGGCAGGCTGATATCCCCCCACTTTATTTTAGACAGCAAGGGACAGTGGAAAGAGCATGGAACTTTGGAGTCAGACAACCCTCGGTGTAAACTGCTTTTCTTTTTACCAGCATTCTGAATTATGAACTTATCTTCTCTGAAGTATTACTTAATTTCTCTGAACCATGATTATCTCATCTACAAAATGATAATATGTCATATATGAAGTAAAATGACAAATATGAGGTTCTTAGCTCATGAAGTAAACAAAGTTATACTAGATTCCTTTAACACACTAAACTTTCGTTCCATTCCCCCTCTCCTCGTGGGTATCTCTGTCAAACCCCACGAGTGTCCACCCCACTAATCTTGAGCACACTGCATTAATGAGGCAACGAACTCGCAGTGTGGACCTTAAGAGTTTAAAAAGTTTTAGTAGGTAAAGTACGTAAAGTTAACTGAGCCCTCGCAATTTAAGCATAGAGAGGGAAAATCACACTGCGGGGGTCCCCTATGCAAATATATGAATTAAACAGGAATACTGGCGACAGCCGCTTCAGCACTTCCCCTCCAGGAGCACCGCGATGGTCGCGGGGCGCCGCCCGCCGGCGCGGGGGCGGAGATTTGCATGTGCGAAATCGGGAAGAGGGGGAACCACCCATCGAAAACCCCGGGTCTTAGCCCCCCCATCCGGGGAGGGCCGGCGTCATTTTGCTGCCCGGCCCGCCCCCAAGTACTCCCGAGCGGCCGACCCTCTCGACGTCACCGCACCCTCCTACCCGCTTCTGAACTTTAAACCACGCGCCGAAGAACAACCTGGAGGAGGGGGATTTCTCAGGAGCCCGAGGCTTTTGCACGCTGGGGACCGTCACCTCCCGGCTCCCGTGTTCCCTGCGCTCCCGAAGATCCTGCGCTCCAGCCCCGCGGACCGGCCCCGAG
>NW_006434709.1:8983415-8991193 GCF_000325575.1 Pteropus alecto | reverse complement strand
CCCCCTCCGGGCGCCGTCTCCGCGTCCAGCAGGCGCTCGGCTCTCGCCGCGCTCCGCCCCCTGCTCCTGGCTCCCGTACCCTGGACGGGCAACGCCGGGTAATCCGAAGCGCGAGAATTAAGGGGGTGGGAAGGTGTGAGCCACAAACCAGAGGAGGGCGGGAAGGAGGAGGAGGCCCCGGGGGTGGTCTGGGGGACAGGGGGTCCCGCTGGCAGAGGACCGACGGGCGGGCTGACTGACGGCGGCGGCCTCCGGTCCGGACGCGCGGAGCCGAGCGGGGCGGCGCGGCGAGCAGAGCCATGGCCTCCGGTGAGTGATCCTGGCGCCGCGGGCCGGGCCCGGCCGGGGGGAGCAAGGGCGGAGCTCGTCGGGGGTCTCGCTGCTCAGTTTCGGGGGCTCAATTTTGATTGGGGGGCAGTCTGTCTTTAAAGTCTCCTCATCTGGCAGATTGTCAAACTCTGAATCAGTAATCTGGTTCAGGGTTTGCGTGCAAAATCAAAGTCACGCTCTGTAATTTGATGCTGTTATAATAGCCGGAACCTTAGAAATTCCCAACGACTTGGTTTTAGGATTAGGGAAGTAATAAGAATCTAAATGAAGGAGGTCGAAGAGTTCTCGTATTTCAAAGTTGATTTATATCGAAATGGTGGTTTTATGTTTTAGATGGTTTTATGTTTTAGATCAGGAATGAGGAACCTTCAGACCTCAAAAGAGCTCTGCGTTTTTTAGTTTAATTTCATCAAGTGCTAAGAGGTGATCGTGGTACAAAATGTGTGACTTTAAAAGTCACCTACTGGTCTTTTAATAGATCTTAAGTGGAATGTTGCTTCAACAAAATGGGTAATTTTTACAGTACAGTCGGTACGTTCTCGTTTAGGGAGCAAAAATCGAGTGTTTTTGTTTTTTTCTTTTCCCTCCTCGTTGGAAAGAAGGGGAAAAGAGGAGTTTTAGAATATCCGTGCTTTAAAATATGGATACTAATGAAAACAGCTTTCAATCGCTTGATGTAAATATTTATTTTCAGTTAATGCGTGAATCTCTTGCTTTGGGAGTAAACGAGTTTACCAAATAACTTAGAGGGCTAGAGTGGGTGGAGTCTCATATATACAGCCATGAGTTAGGTCAGCCTATAACCAAAGAGAAATAAAGTACTGAGTTCGAGTTGGACCTTTATGGGATTCTGGCAAGGTTATTCATAGGTAGAGATGCTTACAAATTACTCCTTAACGCTGTGCTAGGAACCTGAAGAGGGGGGCTTGTTTACGCTTGACCCGCATCCTCCCAACTCTCTGGTACTGTGACCCTCTGTAGAAGGTTGATGTCTAGCAGAGAAGAGGAAGTAGAAAGCTTAGAGGACTTTTTAAAGAGGTTGAGCAGAACAATGCCACAGCTACTGCTTGCTGTAGGCTGAAAAGGAAATTGGGGTGGTTCACATGACATTTGATTTCAGTTTGTCTGTGGTTTTTATGTGCAAATACAAATGGAGTTTAAAATATTACAACTTTCTCTTTACCCACTTCATTGACCCCCAAACTTTCAGATAATATTTTAAATTCACAAATTCAAAGCACGTTTAGATTAAAACTGCAAAAATGACTTGAAATATTTGGTTAATTTATTGGTTATCAGAAAGAGATTTTGTGAAAATAGTAAAGAATGGCGAGCATTATAAGAAAAAAATGGTCAGCCTGCTGGCAGTTTAACCAAATTTTATTAATATATGGCATGAATGTAATACTTCTGATTCTTTCAAAAGAGAGAAAAGAATTCACCATTTATATAGAGATTGTAAGACCTACATCATTTAAAAATGTGACACAATTTAAACTTGTTTAATGACACTGTATTTTGTGCTGTAGTGAGGACTGATTTTCTAAATTGAAGGGGAAGAAGTTTTAAGGAATGGAAACTTGTAGAATAATCATAAAAAGTTATTTAAATTGTAATTCAGTTGTTTGAAAACTGCTAAGCACATTTTTAAAAAGGAGTCTCGGTGTACTTAATCGCTTGTAAAAACCTTAGAGAAAACGAATCACTAAATTATAAATTCCCACCCTGTTTTGAAACAGTAATTTAACCAAGTCACAGAAAAAAGAAATGTGCTAAATTAGTTTATCATCGTCTGGTTTAGGTTCTTTTGTAGTAAGGTAGTATTAAAACCTCAAAAAGTATTTTTATTGATTACCAAGCTCTTAAGACCATTTCTTCATTTCTCCCCGGATGTCATATGTAAATAGGTATGTGTAGTTGAATATGTGATCTGTATAACGTAAAAAGTAACCTCACAATCTCATAAGCAAATTACATAAGTACCATGAGTAACCGAGACTTTGAGATATATATGTGTGTGTATATATGTGTGTGTGTGTGTGTATATATATGTGTGTGTGTGCGTGTGTGCGTGTGTGTGTGTGTGTGTGTGTGTGTATATATATAAAACTTTAAATTATGTTCAGGTAAAACATCAGATTATTTAGGATTTCACAGCTTAGGTTCTATTAAAATGTCTTTATTGCTTTTTAAATTACACCTAATTCCAGCTTTTTGGCATGATTAATTAGAATATTTATGAAGAAAAATATTCCTAGACCCATCTAGGGTATGCATAGTTAGGCAATCACTACTCTTGTATATTTTAGTAAAATTAATTCTTTTATGTTTGAATTTAAAGCTTCTTATTGTTTCAGTAAAAAGTGCAAAAATGTTTTTGTGTGCACATAGCGCTGTTTACTAATAAATAGCACTGTCTGTGGTAAAATGTGTTTGAAAATTTTGATAATTTATTTTTATTCCTAGTTTTCTTTAGTATAGTTCTGCTATGTCACTTAGTAGTAAGTACACAAAGAAATTGTTTTTGTAAACCTCACGCTACTTACCAACTTTGTAGTGTAAGTAGTGTAAGAGAACTATTTCTCTTGAGTAAGGAGAAAAAAATTAATGTGTGATGCAACTTAAATTTTTAATGTGTGATGCAACTTAAATTTTAACTGGAAGCTGGAATTGATAGCTAAGGTGAATGACTTCTTTTTTTAAGTAGAAGACTACACACGTAAACATGAAGGCTGTTTCGGAAGTTCAATGCATGAAAATGTAGAGATAACAGTGGTATAAAGGAATGAAGGTGATATGATAGACATAGAGTGAAGAGAATAAGTGAATGAAATGACTAGTGAGGAATCAGATGATGATTCATAATTGGGAGCACCTGGGGTGTGTGTAGTATTTTAAATAAAATTTAAAGGACTCAGCATTTCCTTTTGTTCCATCTTTCTCTCATCTGTGTTCTCTGCAAGTGATTGTGTTTGTAGATACATGGCCCAAATAGCTGCATGGGATTTACTTATACTAGAGAGTTATTTGTTTAATTCATATTTAAATGGGCATCCTGTAATATTTATTTATTTATTTATTTATATTTTATTTTTTTAATGGTGACCGGTTAACGAAATCCAATAAGTTTCAGCTGTACATTTTAACTGTAAGGCATATATATATTTACACTGTGTGTTCACCTTTCATAGTTAGATTTCTTTCTGTCACCACATATTTGACCCCCTTTACCCTGTCTACCTTCTCTTTCTCCCCTCCCCTCTGTAATATTTATTTTAAAATCTGGCATTCTTGATTAAGGCAGATGATATGGCTTTGCCATCTATTTTTAATTTAGTTAAATACCTGAAAAATCTAGGGCAGATTTTAAATATTTCTTTACTTTTTCACCCTGGAAGTTAAAATTTTTCAACACTTATTTTTTATATTCACAGCAATGGAATATCTAGTAGTGGAATCTCTATTGCCAAAATCTTTTAAATTTTTTCTTTACTATCTTGTGATGCATATATCAGATACTCAACTGAAAATTTTCTTACTTGATTTTTAAGACCTAGTTGAGAGTCAGCCTGATATATTGGAATAAACCTGGACTTGAGCCAATGATGGACCTGGGGTGGTTTTCATTCCAGTTCTGCCATTCTGTGATATAAAAATGGGACTAACTACTGCAGCGTCTTGTGAGGAACAGATGAGATAATGCATGCCCATAAATGTTTTCTTTTGTAGTGGAACACTTTGGGGACACAAACCTCTAGGAAGCAGGAACCACTAGACACACGTGGCATTTACTGTTTAAGTATCTTGATGATTCTGGAATTTTATGGAACCTTAAAACCTATATTAGTAGACTAGACGCTAGATAGGAAATATGTCTTTCAAGAATATGTCAAAAAAGAATGCTCGTTTACTTTTAAACAGTTTGAAATGGTTTTGTGTATGTTTAAACTAGGGGTATAGAATTTGACAGTGATGTTTGGTTGCAGTGTATTTTTTCTCCACTTAAATAATAGTAAGCATTCTGGGAAAAAATGTAAATCAAAAAATTACTTGGTCGATAAACCATGTGTCCTGCTGCTAACTTGATTGATATAACATCCTCCATTTCTTTTATACCTTCTTGTGTTAGTTGTTTTCTGTCCTTGTAGGAGTAAGCTTAAGTTTTCTTTGCCCCTTTGTTAATTGCATTTAATTCTAGCTATGTACGAAGTGGTAATTGTAAATTTTGATCATATTTAAGAAGAAATGGAAAAACTCACCTGTGTCTTAAGTTAAAGAAGATCATTACCATGATTCAGTTGGGTTTCTAGGTTTAAGGAAAGAGAATAGATTTAGTTTTCTTTTTCTCCATAGTGAATACAGCTGATATTTGGAAAAGTATTGCTGGTTCCATTTGCTCCTTTGGGTGTCAGGCAGTCTACTATCCAGTACTTCTGTGAGGGAGATGCAGTCTCTAGTCAGTTATTCTCAGCTGTGATATTGACACATTGGATTGTTATGAGCATTTGTGTTTTAAGAAATGTTTTTGATGATGGTTATTAATTTTGCAAACGACTTACTTTTTAAATAAGAACAATTGGAGGCTATAGTGTTTTCCCTCCTGCTTGCATTTGAGTAAGTTCTTTAGAGTAGGTGAGAAAGAGGAGTTACAAGTAGTCAGAATTCCTCTGCCTAGTTCATCCACCACCCAGCCCATACTTGTATGTGAATTTTTGGATTGCTTCTCTACATGCGTGCGTCATTGTTTCCACTTCTTTATGTTTTAGGGCAATGATTCTTAATCAGGAGTGTATTAGAATTGCTTGGAACGCTTTTTCAGAAACATGTCTGGGCTTTAGATAGATCTGTGTTCCTATTCAGCAGGTCTAAGGTGGGGTCAGGGCATGTATGTTTTGAAAAAGCTACCTAGGTGATTCCGATATACAACCCCAGTATGAACTCTGTTCCAGGAATTTCACTGGATCTACATACTCACTTGTTTATAACAAGATGCATATTTTCTTTAACTAAATTGCATTTATTTTAGGTTATTGACTATATCAGTTTGTATCATATTGTGACTTTACCCCCAGATGCTTTTACAATTGTTGTTCTTTAAATTTGACACCATGGGATCCCAGCTGTCATATTTGCTAATGTCATTTATAATTTCATATAATTTTGAACTTTAGTTTTATTATCTGTAAAATGAGATAATAATTCCTGTTCTGTTTTTATGAAGATTAAAGTTAAGAGGATGAGAAATGAGAAAGTGCTTTAAAACAGGGTTATAATTACTCTAAGATTTTTTTCACTTTCCAATTCTAGCTATAAGGTTTTAGTTTATAATGTGTCTATTTCTGACAATTGATCTATTTTTGACTTTTATTTCAGTGTAATTTTTTATTTATCTTAAAAACTTATGTTTTATTAGAGAGGCACTATGTTTTAAAGTAACACTTTCACATAAATGCAAATAAAAACATCAACATATCTTCAGACATTTTGCCTGAATTTCAAATGTTGCTTTGGTCTGTACTGGCTTTTTACAATACTAATCAAAATATAGATGCCAATCCAAACTTGCATAGTCTTAGTTAAAGAAAAGTACAGTAATTAACTTGTTTAGAACTGGTTTTAAAGACTTTCAATGCTTTTCAAAACTGTAGTGATTTGAAATAGTCTTAAGAGTACTCATTTTCCCTCAAGTACCTGATTTATATTTTACCTTTTGCATTCCATAGATGACGACATTTCAGCACTTTTTAATCTTTAGGAAGAATTGCAGTTCAGCATAGGGTACTGAGGAAGGAAGTAACTGATACATTGTACTGATACATGATATAAATGATTTATAACTGGGAAGTTTTTTAAAAACATAAGTACAGATAAAGGGATCAGAATGTGAATGGGTATGAGGAGTGTGAAGATGTAGCAATTCTAGTACCTACAAAGCACTATTTTTTTCCATAGCAGTGGAATCTGATAAGGAAAATTTGATTAATCATAAATGTAGTTCTTCAGTGTTTGCATAACTTAAACAAAATGATTTGTATACAAGGCATAGATAAGTAAGATACAGTTCCTGCCTTCAAGTAGCTTGAAGAAATAAAATAAGTAGCTTTTTTTCAAGAAGAAATAGTTTTCCCTAAATTATAGTTATTTGGAGTAATTGCCATAAACAAAATATTATGGTAGTTTAGAGGAGGAGGAGATTATTTCCAGCTAGGGGAATGTACAGTATGACAATAAACTCTGTTACTTGGTTGTAAGACTTTTTACTAATAAAGGGCTTCTACAATAGGAAGAATAGATTTCAAGGTTTTTTAAAAGTACTTAATGTTATGTGATAACTAATATTTATGTCATTTTTATAATTTAAAAATCTTTTTTAAATGTTTTATTTAAACTTTCAACAACTGTTTTTCTGTTCTCTTGTCTGCAGACTTTTTTTTATAAACACACATTCTAGTTTAAGGAAGTATTATGTAACCAATGAAATTATTTGAATTCTCACTATGAACCTGGCACTTTTATTCACACTCCTCCCCCAAAAGTTAGCCACTTACCACTAATGATGTCATTCTATATCAACTTCCCACCAAGACACCTTTAAATAAGTAGTGGGCAGGGATTTGTTTGACCTTTAGTTCAAACACATAAATGATTTAATATATCACTTAAAAAATACTGTTGAGTATTTTGAGCCACTGAGAGGAAAATGTACTTTCTTTTAAATATTCCTACAAGGATGTATAAGCATGTAAAATATTGAAACTGAAATGTGGATTTGGATTATTTGAAATATACAAAGATATATAAGGATGTGAAATTGTGATTATTTATCTGCATGCCTTACATTTTTCAATAAAATTGAAATAAGTCTTATGAACTTGATAGGGTTAAAGTCAGTTTTTTTCTGACTCTGTCTTTTGAATAAACAAATAGGTAATAGATTCAAACACAAGGAGTCTAAACCAAATAGAATGAAATTAAAGATGACAGTAATACTTTACTCAGTAACCCAAAGTAGAAACTATGGAGTCATCGATGACGCTTTCTCGTAACCCTCATGTTCAGTTAGTCATCAACTACTGTCCGTTTTATCTTTTAAATAATCCTTCATTCCTATTATCCCTACCATATTCCAAACATACCCTTATCATTGCTCATGTTATTGCAGCAGCCTCTAAAACTGATCACCTTGCTTCTTCTTTTCTCTTTGATCTGTCTATTGCCACCAGAATTCTTACTCAAAAATTCCAGTCTGATCTTGTGATTCCCCTGCACATGACCATTCATTGATTCTCTGTCACTCATAGAATGAAATCCAAATTGCCTAATGTACTCTGGCTTTTGGTTTTCTTTCTAAGGGTGGAAATGTACTCCTCTTCCATTGGGACTGTATTGGTGATTCTTAAACTCTTCTCATCCATTGGGGCTGTATCTCTGTACTGGCACAGCTTTGG
>NW_006434709.1:8957871-8983344 GCF_000325575.1 Pteropus alecto | reverse complement strand
ACTCTTTTGCTTTTATTGTCATTTTATGCAGAATATTGTTAGCATAAACTTTCAACAACTGTTTTTCTATAATCTAATAATTTGTGTTGTTTGCCTCACTGTTCTGTAAAATTCTTGAAAGTAGCAGTTGTGATACCGTCATGGTATCACTATAAATCATTGTTTTCAAGAAAGCATCTGAAATAATAGACACCATTTATTTGTTATATGCATGACACTTGCTAGAATTTAACGTGTTATTTATAATCCTTACAACAACCCAATGAGGTAATACTGTTATTATTATCCATATTTTATAGAGTGAGAGATTTAAGAGATTTAATAACATTTCTAAGGTATTCATTGTTAAGATTTGATTGGTTAGGATTCAGAAGGCCTCTTCCTCATACACCGATAGGACCTACTGCTACTCTTTCTGAAGATTAGCTTGCATTCTAACAGGATAAGCCTATAGTCAAAAAAATTCATATCTAACTGTGGCAATTTAGAAATAACTAAAGTGATTGAGGGAGAGTCCCCTGCCACATGGAAGTTCTCTTTAGATTTCTGAAATGAAGATACATTGTTAAGTACCCTATTTGTAAGCACACTTGAGTGTCTTTATTGAACTTTTTTCCATAATTTGGATGAGTGAGTAAAGATGTATATGTTTTAGACAGCTTTATTGACATGTAATAATGTACAGTAAATCGCACATGTTTAAAGTTTGCATTTTGATAAGTTTTGACACATATACAACCTTGAAATCATCACCACAGTCAAGATAATTAACATATCCCTCATTCCCCAGAGTTTCTCCATCTACTCCACTCTCCAGTTCTCAGGCAACCAGTGATCTGCTTTCTTTCATTGTACATTAGTTTACATATTCTAGAGCTTTATGTCTATGCAGTCATACAGTATGTGCTCTTTTTGGTCTGGCTTCTTTCACTCAGCAAAGTTATTTTGAGATTCATCCACGTTGTATATATCAGTAGTTCTTTCTAAAGATGAACATTTGAATTGTATTTGTTATAGAAAGTAAATAATTATTTTCTTGTCCTCTGTTGTATCTTTAGAAAAAGTTTAAATGGGACTGATTGAAAATTCCGTTGAGCCTAAAGTCCCTTCTGGAACTTGTTTTGATGTGCTATGTACAAATTTGTTAACCTTCCAATGGAGATATAAAAAATTTATATATCCTTCTGCAAGGATTTAAATGCATTTTCATTTTCGATTAGTAGCCTTTTAGTCCACCGTTAAGAGTTTAATGTAAAATCAAGCAGTTAAACCCACTTTGGGAGTATATTGTACTTTTGAAGACTTTCTTTACTACTCTGGGGGAACCCTCGGGGAAACCCTTCTGCTTGGTGTCATGTGAGAAGTGAATATCTCTGAAGTGGCTATCTCGGAACTTCACACTGGCATTAGCTATAGATATTAAGTGGTAAAGTGCTAACCAATGTATATAATTTGAATTACTTGGGTGAACAATGTATAGGAGCTCAGTTAGATGGAAGAAAAAGGTGTCTTTACCACCCAATCTTGGATAATTATATTTTAACCTTGGGAGAGAAAACCTTTTAGTCTGCTGTTTTGAAAAAAATAAAAATAAAATGGTTAAAATCTATTATTATTGCTATGCTAATCTCACCTTCTCCTTTTTTACAATTTCAGGTGCGTATAACCCATACATAGAGATAACTGAACAACCCAGGCAGAGGGGAATGCGTTTTAGGTACAAATGTGAAGGGCGATCAGCAGGCAGCATTCCAGGGGAGCACAGCACAGACAACAACCGAACATACCCTTCTATTCAGGTAATCGACCTTTCTCCTCCGTGTGCCTCACTCTTGGTTGCTTCATTTTTTAGGTGTAGCAGTCAAATTAAAGGCCCAGTCTTTCCACGGTCTTATCTGTGGGCTTTCCTTTTTTTTTAATCGATCTGTACTAGATAAATGTCTAGCAGCATTTTTTTAATAAATATAGTATGGGTTCTTTATCCCTGCATGTAGCTATACATTATTTGTTTGTTGTTAATCTAAGTAGAGAAATTCACAGTGCTGGGTGTACATTGGCAGCTTTGAGATGATGATTCCTTTCATGGAACACAGAACTAATGAGGAAAAAGCATTGTCTCCTTCTAGCAGTGAGCAAAATTGTACTGTACCATAAAAACATGGATCTGGGAACTCAATTAGAATTCTTCTTCCTACAATCACTTGGCTATGGGAAAGGAGAATGAATATTTTTGCCTCTTTTTTCCTTACCTTTATTGCCTAGTCTTGATACTCTGGGTTGCATTGACCAATCTGAAATATAGTTATTTTTTAAATATCGTTTTTTCATATTAGCATAAGGTTTGAATGTAGTTTGTGATCCAAAATGACTTTAGTGATACACTGTTTATTTATAAAATATACTATGTTTATATTTGATATTAATACGCTGTATTTCATTTGATTTTTAATGAATTTTTAAAAGCTTTCAGTGCCAATTAAAAACCTTAATGGCAGAGTGGATTTTGAAAAGTCATTTAACCTTTCAACAACAGATCATAATTCACTGTTTTATAACTAGATTATCTGCAAGATTTATTCTATTGAACTTAAAAGGAATGCTAAAAAAAAAAGAAAGAAAGAAAGAAAAAGAAAATATAGTCTGTAAATAATGCCATGGTCTTTCCTGATGATCCATAGTGTGTGTGATTGGCAAATGCATAGTATGTGTGGAGGGAGTAGCCCCCTCTTACACACATGGTAAAAATCAGTAATCAAAAGCAACACAGTGTTCCAGGGCCTAAGTGATCAAAATCAAAGCATGCGATAAAACTGATAAAAAAATAAAATAAAATAAAAAATAAAAGGAATGCTAAGTTATAGAATAAGGCAATGGCAAATTATGGAATTCCAGGCTCCTAATTTTCATCACATTTTTGGACAGCAATATGGATTATCTAAATCCTTTTATTTAAATGTTAAAATGAGAATAAAAGGTAAATAAGAAAACAGTTCTTCTAATCCTTTAAGAGCAATCGTTAACTCCTTTCCATAAGTCAGCTTGTTCTATACATTCTTCAAACTATTTCTAAGATCTGTGTTCTTACCATTCCAGTAGGTCCCAGACGCTTTACAGTTTGAATTCTACATTAGCCTATCTTGCAGTTTTAAGTGGTTACCCTCTCTTTTATTCAGAAAGGCAATAAATACTTCCTGGTTAAGTTTAAATTCAAAATTATGGATTTTAGTGCCCTCATACCTATAAAGCTACCCATTCTTACTTAACCACCTTGCTCCCTTGTCTGCCCTACACTGGTTTTTGTATTCCCTGCTTTGTGCTTGCAGATTTGCTAGCTTCCAAACTAAACATTAGCTCCTCCCTATGCTCCGAATGTCCTTCCTTTCCCATGCTTAACTCTCCTCTTTTTTCTCATTGTTCTAGATATACTTATTATGGGAAAATTTAGTTTTGTGACCTCAACTTGATTTGTTGCCTATTATACAGTGAACACTTGGGATATGCTTACTGATTAACAAATATTTTTATGAAATGAAATGTCATATATTAAATACAATTTTCATATGTATTGGTGTGGTGTCATTTCTACTATGGCATAAGTATATACTTTGAAAAGATGTTTATGATATGTCAGTGAATCTAAGAGCATGGCATTTAGTAACTTAACGTCTAACTATTTCCTTGTGCTCTGTGATAATATTTTGGTATAATTTTACTTGTTTTTAAAAGGGAAATAAATAAGCAGAATCAGATGATATCGCAAACTGAAATTAGGGCAGAAAATAATATGCCAAGGAGCTGAGAGGTAGATACTTCCCCACTGGTTTTCTCTGGAAGGTTTCATCCAAACTGCAATTGCCAGCCAGTTGGACTTTATTTACCCAGTGCTAACTACATTATGTAAATTGAACTCTCATTTAGTATATCTGTTTTTAATGAAAAATATTTATGGATTATCTATTTAATTTCCTACCTTTTCAGATTATGAACTATTATGGAAAAGGAAAAGTGAGAATTACATTAGTAACAAAGAATGAGCCATACAAACCTCATCCTCATGATTTAGTAGGAAAAGACTGCAGAGATGGCTACTATGAAGCAGAATTTGGACAAGAACGCAGACCTTTATTGTAAGTATACAGTCACAGACATCTTCAGGAATAGGATAAGCAAAAATAATGTTATTTTTTAGTAGAGTAAACCTAATTCCTCATTCTATTTATATTTAATGTACATTTAAATTTTCTTACTATTTGCATTAGAGGTACCCTTTTATTCTGAATTAGAATACATAGCTCATGATGGCAGTAGAAATACTTCTTTATTGTTACCTAAAGTAAACAAATTATGCTGTGATTTTTTTTTTTTTAGTTTGGACAATTTATGAAAGATTTTCTTTCTTAAATTTTTACTCTTTTCATTAATAGTTAACTTTAAAATTGCCAAATTTTAAGAAGATCAACTGGAAAACTGAAATTATTATTTAGAAAAGGGCAGGTTATAAAATTAACGTACAACAGAAGTTTTAAGATTTTTTAAAAAGTATATAACACTTACTGTTGGTGAGGCTGCCAGAGATAGGTAGGTCCATTCATCATGTTGGTGAGAGAGTAAATTAACAAAATCTTTCTGGTAGGCATTTTAACAACTATATAGCAGAAGTCTAAAAAATATGAATGTCTCTTAAACCAGCAATTCTACTTCTAGGAATTTATTCCTCAGGAAGACAATTAAGCATGTTCAGACACTTAGCTATGATGAAGTGCATTGCAGCTCTGTTTGTAATGGCAAAAAGTTTGAAGCAATCCAAATAATAAACAGGGGATTAGGATTAGTTAAATAGACTGACACATCCATGCAATGTACATCGATATAACCTTAAAAATAATATTGCAAATATCTTTGTGTAGAAAGATATTCACAATATGTTAGATAAATAACAGGTTTAAAACAATATGTGATTATCTTTTTGTTTAAAATAAAATGTGTACATACACATGGTAGTACGTATACTAAGGTATTAATAGTAATTGTCTCTGGGGAGATAGGGTTGTGGGGTTTCATGTTTTTCTTTTAACTTATGTTTACTTTATAACTCATTTTTTTGTAATGAACATGTATAGCATTTAGGGAAAAATGAAAATAATTACAACAGGAAAAAATAGTAGCCTCCATATATATTAATAGTAACCATTTAGAAAATATGCTTTAAAATATTCTTCTTATAGTAAGAACACAAAACATAAAACATCTAGTAATATAAACTTGGTAAGAACTGTTTCTATTTATATTATTTGACCTTCCAACAACATTTTATACCGTAGATCACTCCTTTCTTGAAAACAAACTCTCCTGCTTTCCTACTTTTCTGGCTTAGTCATAGTTCCCTTTCCATCTTAGTCATAGGCAGTTAAATTTTTGGACTACCTGAATTATGTCCAATAATGTCTCACTAGTGCCCTTCTTGGCTGTCCTGCCTCTGCCTCCAATCAGGGATCTCATTAAGGATCACACATAGTATTTCGTCGTCATGCTTATTTAATCTCCTTTAATTCAGAACAGTTTCCCAGCCTTTTCTGGTCTTTCATGACATTAATATTTTTGAAGAGTCTACACTGTTGTTTTGAAGATCATTGTTCAATATGGATTAGTCTGAATGGTTGCTCATGATGATGTCCATGTTTCTATGAATAACATGAATGTATTTTCATATTAACATGAAACATTTTGGATAAGAAATCTACAGAGGTGATGCTCTATTGTTCTCAAAGTGCCTCTTCAGGAGCCATGTGATATTAGTTTTTTACATTGATGATATTAATTGGCATTCAATTGTAAAGAAAATGTTTTCCTTTTTTTCCCCTCTCCATTTAAAAAACAAAAAATACCACTAGAGACCCGTAGATTCTTATATTCAATATTGACATTATTATTTTGATTTTCAAATTGACCCAAATTTGACCAGTGCAAGCCTCTTCAAACTATTTTCTGTGTCTTTTTGACATGCCCTTATCTTTCTTTGAACACTTATTTACTTTCTGACACAACAAAGTGTTTAAGACTTGTACTTTTCTTGCCCCAGCCCTGAAATCAAAAATCTTTCTAAGGATCCCTAGTTTCTTTTAGTGGGGAATGTGCTTAGTCTGGTTGCCTTTTTGACCTATTCTTTTAAATATCTCAAAAGAAACTCAAATAGAATATGCCCAAAGTCATGCTCTTACATGGGCATACCTCTTTCCTCTAAAAATTGATCTTCCAATGTACCTTATCTAATTGTTGCTATAAAAGCCCTAAATGTAGGTGTTATCTTTGACACCACTCACAGGTGCACACATTGAAATCACTAACAGGTACCTCCTAAATAGTTCTTGAATCTATCCATTTCTCTCAATGACTTCCATCACTACCACATTACTACCATTGAGGTCTAAATGCCAACTGACTGATTTTTCATCAACTCTTTTTATGCTTCTTCCTCCCCAATATGTCTTCCACTTTAGCCAAAGTGATCTTTTTTTTTTAAATTTAACTTAATTATTTTATTTATTTAGACAGAGTGATCTTTTTAAATGCAAATCTGATTGTCACATCCCTGCTTAAAACTTTTCAATGGCTTTATGTGACTCTTGGAATAAGGACAGCATTCCTTATACAGCCCACGTGACCAACTTGTATTTTAAACCCTCTGTTATACTGTGTTCTCCTTCAACTCTGTACTCCAGTCACAGAAGCCTTCCTTTGGGTTCTTGTGCTCTGTGTTCTTCTGTAGGTACCTTTGCATGTTCTTTTCCTTCTGCCTGAAGTCTCCTTAGTATCCTCTTCCCCTAGTTCATTTCTGTTCATCATTAAGTGTCACTTTCTACAAGAGAACTGATCAACTTTCTCTCATTATAGGGCTCCTGTGACATCACGTATATCTCCTTTATAAAAGTTGTCATGGTTTCAGTTTAGTATTTTGTGCATGTGTGATTACTTAGTGTCTGTTTCACTAGAGTAAAGATTAGCAAATTTTTTTCTATAAAGGACCAGATAGTAAATATTTAAGACTTTTCAGGCCATATGGCCTCTGTTACAACTTCTCAATTCTGCTGTTGCAGCATGAAATCATTCTTGGGCAATATATGAACAAATCAGTTTAGCTTTGCTCTAGGAAAATTTTACTTAAACAGGAAGTGGGCCAGATTTGACACATGGGCTGTAGTTGGCCAACCCCTGTACGAGACTGTGAGCTCCATGAGGGGAAGGATTATATATCCCCATTACTTTCCAGAGTTTTTGTTGTATGGTAGAACTTGTTGAATGACTTTAAATGAATGAATAATTGATTCAAGTAATTTCTATGATCCTTGGTTTCCTCATGTCAGAATTTCAAAGTTCCTCACTACTTCTAATATTCTGTGACTAAGAGTCAAATATGATGATTCAGATGAATCAAAATCAAGTAGTATATAAATATATTAAAATAGAGGATTCTTTAAAAACTTTTGTCAAAGAAAAAGAGAACCAAGCTAAGAATCTTTCAAAGAAATGGAATACTTTTGAGGAAGAAGATTGTGGTTCAGGATTTCAAGAAAAGATTATGAGTTCAAGATTTGTTTTTTAATTATTGGAGACAGAGGAAAGAAATGTCAAAGATATTTTAGGTGCCAGCAGAATCACAAGTGTGAATGTGAAGAGGATGAACATATGACAGCATGAGCATGGAGAGGGGCACAGAAGACAGCAGCCTCCTGTGGCAAAGTGCCATGTGAAATTTGAACAAATAATTTATAATAATCAGTTTTGCTTCCTTATTCACACCCACCCAACTCTAATGATGTCATGGTTTTTCCATGTGGGAACAAGTATGACTGGTGGTGACAAGGGAGTTCCCCTAATCATCATCTGTACTACACATGCAAATTAGTAATATTTGTAGCTATTGAGAAGTTTTCCATAAATGACATTTTGAAACTTTCATTAAATATTATTGTTAGTATCAAACATCTTTCTAATTTTAAAAAATGCATTTCAGTGCTTTATGATGAGTGATTATTATAACTTCATATAATATAGCATAAAATATCCCACTGCTACTAACAATGAAGTTAGGGTTCAGAAATCAAATGTCTATGGAATGGAGTGGGTCAAGTATAAGAGGACTAGCAGGCACAGTAGCAAACTAGAAAGCCCTTGCATAAATAGGGTAGCAGATGCTCAGTTCTAGCCAGATGTTTATGTGCCACCCTACTGTTGCTAGACTTTTGAAATATTCAAGAAGCCAGAAATCCAGACGTTTATATGCAGTTACCTGATTTTAAACGTTGGTAGCTTATGAACATTTTTTTAAATGTTGACAAAACTTTTATGGGCTCAGCAAAACATACCTGTGGGCCTCAGCCTGTGGGCATCTTTTTACAACTTTAGCTTGACTTATCAAATACATCAATTTTATTGATTTGATAATGATTTTTTCTGGAGGTGAATTTTAGCTTTTTGGTGTCACTCGTCTGTTAATCTTCATTTACTTTGGTATATTTGACATAGGCATATTAGAAAGATGTAATTATAAAATGCTATATGCAAAAATTATGTAGTATATATTATTTGTAACAATTCTCTTAGAAATATAACCCCACTCCTTTTACCCTCACATCTCTATCTAAATGTATTTCATGCTTTACTATCTCCATCTGACAGTATAACTCTTCATTGTTGGATATACGCTTGCTACTTGCAGTATTCTTTAGTAAAAACCCCAGTTATGTGCCCTTGTGTTTAACTGTAATGCAGTTTGAAAGTTTTGTATTTTCCTTCTAGTTTTCAAAACTTGGGTATTCGATGTGTAAAGAAAAAAGAAGTAAAAGAAGCTATTATTTCAAGAATAAGGGCGGGAATCAATCCTTTCGAAGGTGAGTATGTTTGATATAATCATTTCTATTATTCAGATATTGACTCATTTGTGTCTTAAACCTGTGTTTTAAAAGCCACCTTAAATTCTGTGTTCACCTTCTACTTGTTGACTTATACCTATAGCTGAAGAATGAATTATATTTAAAATCTTTCACTGTTGAAAGAAAGGATTCTCATGCAGATAAGGCTTTCTTATATCAGTGGAGAATGTCATTATTTTCTATGAGAAAACCTCCTCAGAAATATTCTGATTCTCTTTGAATGTGGCCTTCCCTTTACCACTCTAGCAGACAATATATACTCCCCTTTCTGAATGTTGAGCAAGCACTGTGGTTATAAGGTATTGGAGTGCATTTAACTCAAGAGCATATTCAGCAGTGAAACTTAAATGAATCTCAATGTGGAAAAAGAATAGCCATAGTAGAAGCTATACAAAATATTTTCATATTATATTTTCATATTATATTTATATTATATCTATATGGATAGATATATAGTGTTTAGTGGATTTTGTTGGGGATGGCACTGTCTGGTGTAGCACCTGGCAACTATAAACACTGTATCTTGCTTTTATAGCTAAAGGACTACCAAGTTAAATGCTAACATCCTATACTGCAGTAGTCTCCTGGTAACGTCTTCTGCAGCTACCGAAATATGTATAATACAGGAATTGAACAACTATAAAATTTTCAAGAATAGATTTTTTTGTTATATCCTTATTTTGTTTATTCGTGTTTTTCCTTGATGTATAAAAATAATTTAAGAGGTATATGATAATTTAAGGAATATGCTTATTGACAAGTACTGTATTTTTATGAACCATAAGGTCTGTATCTTTCTCTAGGTCTCTATTTTTTATACTATTTAGTATAACGTAGAAAGCAAAAGTCTCCTACTTCTTCAGTTTTGACTTGCCAGAGGAGACTACTATTAAGTTTGATGTATATTTTTCTAGAATTTCCTTTACAAATGTATAGCCATTTATACACATATTATATTAATGGACTCATACTAATTTCCTATTCGACGGCTTTTTTTTCACTCAGGACTAAACCTCTTTCCATGTTAGTACTTATAAATTTGTTATACTTTTTATTGTTTCGGTAGACCATAATCTTGTTCTCTAGTCATCTATTAATGAACATTTATTTTCATCTTATTACAAAAGCTCCACTGAATATGTACTTTGAACTCATTTGTGTGATTCTTTTCCTTAGGATAAATTTTCAGAAATTCCTAGGTCAGGAATGCTCATTTAAAATTTTGATTCATTGCTAGAGTAAAAGGCTAAACTTTTTAAAGAGTCCATCTAAGTCTAGTTGCAGAGTCAAATAGGGATGATGTAGCGTAAAAGAAGATTATAAATGATAACTACCATTAAGTACTTTCTGTATGTCAAGGAGTAAATTTTAAGTGTTTTATGTGCGCAATTTTATTTTTCATTAACAACAGCACTGCTTCACAGAAGGGAAAACCAAAGGTTTGGTTACATATGTTTCCCAAGGCGGGTACAAGTGACAGAGCTGGAATTCAAATCCAGATCTCCTGACTCTAGTGGAAAAGGCATTAAAAAGGAAGATGCAGGAATCAAGAGGAAGTTTGGGGGGCTTATTTGGGGAGTGGGGGGAGTGTTTATTTTACCAATCCAGAACCAGGCATGATGTTAATAACAGACACTCATATAAGCACTTAGAATATTTCCTAGTATATAACAATTGCTTACATATTTTACTCCATTTAATTCTTTAACAACCTATGAGGTAGGTACTATTATTATCTCCATTTTATAAATAAGGAAATGAAAACATAGAAAATATAAGTAATTTGCTAAAGATCTTATAGCTGGTAAGTGGTGGAGCTAGAATTTGGACACAGTCTGGCTCCTAGCTTCATGGTCTTATCTCTCCTATGTTACCTAGAATACAGATTTGGGGAAGAAATAATCCTGCCATTTGACCCTTCACAGTATTTGTGTTTTCTGTAGTTCAGTTGTTAGTTTTTTTTAACATCTGTTCCTTCCCCTACCTCTTTTACTATCTCCCTCCTTTAGGAACTGATCTTATAATTTGAGTTTCAGTAGTTTTTCCTCTCATTAGAATAACCTTCCAGGAACAGTGCTTTCGTATATTATTGTGATTAAAAAGTTGAAGTGGCTTCCTTAGTTTAAAAATGGCCTTGAATTCAAAGTCTTCCACATATAACTTCAATAGATTTTTCATACCTCAGTCCATTTTCTCCATTTTTCTCACTACCATTGTAGGAATGTAAGCTTACATCATTTTTAGCCTGGACCATTGTTGATAACTTTTTAACTTGTGTTCCTGCGTCTATTCTTGATCACCCTCCAAGCAGTTTATGCACTCTGCATCCAAACAGTGTCTTCCAAAATCATTATGAATCATTTCAGAACTCTGTCATCCTTCAGTTGGCTCCAAATAATCTTCAGCAGTGGTTCTCAATTTGAATGTGCATAGGAATTCCTTAGTACATTATTAAAAATGTGGATTCCAGGCTACATTCTCACTAATTTGATAGGTCTGGTATGGGGCTTACAGCTCTACATTTTAACAAGCACCTAGATCCATGTTTCTTATTTGACTATGACTCAGACTAGGAAATAGATTTTATTCCTCTGTTCAATACATACACATAAACACAAAGATAAAAAACCAATACTCTTACTATATGCAGTATACTCTGTTCTATTCCATAGTTTTCTATTTCTTTTCTTTTCTTTTCTTTTTTTAAGAAAATGCTTAGCCAACCCACTAAATTAATTTTATAACCAATGAATCCCAAACTACAATTTGAAAATCTCTGCCCTATGTGATTCTGATGCAAGTGATCCATGGACCATACTTTAAGAAACTCTGATCTACTTGCTGAATTCAACTTCTCAAGCATGGCATTCAAAGCCCTTCATAATCTGATCCTTGTTTTCTATTTCAATTTTATCTCCATCTTTCATCCTCTGCTTCAACTTACTATCTCCCCTTCCCCTAACATAGAGTGCACACATGCACACTTTGTTTTTGCCATCTGAACTATTTGCCATGTTAGAAGAACCATAGTCTTTCTTGCCACTGTGCCTTTATACATGCATTTCCCTTGCGTGGAGTGCCCTGATCTACTTAGTGAATTATTGCTGCTCAGGCTTCAAGGTTAATGGTCGCCTCTTTCAAGCTTTCCTTGACCTTTCCAAACAGAGTGAAGTATTCTCTCTGTTTTCCGAAAATGCTGTACATATTTCTCATATGATTTGCTCTAACTTTGTTTACTCTGACTTTGTTTACATGTTTCTTCTTCACTAAATCATGAGACTCTGGAGGGCAGGGACTGTCCTATATGCATCTCTGGCACTTAGCTCATGTCTGGCACATGGTAGAGGCTTAATGAAAAATTTTTGAAAGAATAAATGAACAAATGAATGAATGAACTTACCTTGTTTGTACTTGTCTACCAGAAATATTCAGGTTGTTTTCCTTACCTGAAATGTCCTGAAAGCCTTCTTAGTTCTTTCATCCCAGGGCAATATCTTCTTAATTATACTATTCACTCACTCGTGAAAAGCCTAGTGACATCTATTGGATTATTTAATTCTTCAGCATTTGTCTTCTGAGATGAATTTCATGTTCATTGTGGACAGGGACTATAATGGAACTTGTTTATATTTCACTTTGGCACCTAAACAATGTATTCTTATTACTGTTATATTAAATATCTATCTTCACAACTAAATGCCTTGAGGCAATGAGTTTCCTACCTATATACAATAGGATACCCATCTTAACTACTTATATGTTCATTTATTCTACAGATTGTTACCCCATTATTGCTTATAGTCCTAGATTGTTATAGGTTCTTGGGATAAGTCAATGAATAAAACAGAAAGAAATTCCTGCCTTTGAAGAGCTTATATTTTACTAGAAAGAGACCAACAATTAACAAATTTACTAAATAAGTATATTACGTAATTTATTAGACAATGAAAATGCTAAGGAAGGGAAAAAACAATGTAAGGATCTGGGGATCTGTAGTTAGGGAATACCAGTCATATAGAATACCAGTCATCTTATATGAAAAATTGTAAAAATTTGGCCTAGGATGTTATCTCCCTTCAGAAGAGTTTCTTGTGGTAAGTGGCTAGTCACACTAGCAATCCCAGATCACCTAAAATCAGTGAAGGATTTAGGTTATTTGAAACTAGGCTTTCATCCCTGTGAGGTCAGGTATGACCTGACCAATTCACCCTTACACCTAGGGTACAGCTCCTCTGGGGCCCCAACCAAAGCAATAGGCATTGATTAGATTCTCTATCATTGGACGGCCCCTTTATATTTACCCTATAGTCTTTTGGAGAGCTCATCTCAAACTTCTCATCCTCTTATCTACTACCTCTTATAAAATTGGCAGGCTATATCTGGAAAAAAGAGCCTTCTTGTTCTGAACTTACCTCTCTGAGTTTTTGTGATACCGTGATTTATAATAAATACTATGTGTTTGGTCTTCAGCCCCATTTCTAGCATGGAGCTGGTAAAAAACCCTTGGAATTTGCAAAGTGATAAGAGTGAAAAAGGCGAAAAGAGTGTCTTCTGTTTTCATAACAAGCCTCTTTCAGCTACATCTGAGTTTGTTAATGAGATGACTTGGAAAACCCACAAAGATGAGGGGCTCTGGTTGCTGGAGGAACCAACCACATTATTAGAGAGTTGGAACTTTCAACCTCAGAAAAGGGCGGGGCTGGAGGTTGAATTAATCACCCGTGTCCAATAATTTAATTAATCATCTCATAAAATGAAGCCTCCATAAAAATCTTCACTGAAGGGGTTCAGAGAGCTTCTGGGTTGGTGAACATGCTGGGAGGGTGACATTCCCAGAGAATGTGTGAGAGCTCAGTGCCACTTCTACATACCTTTTCTGATGCATCTTTTCTATCTGGCTGTTTCCTGTGTTGTTTCCTTTTATATAATAAACTGATAATTCAGTATATAAAATGTTTTCCTGAGTTCTGTGAGGATTCTAACAAGTTATCAAACCCAAGGAGTGGGTTATGGAACCTTCAATTTATAGCCATTCAGTCAGAAGTATAGGTGACAACCTGGACTTGTGATTGATGTCTTAAGTGTGTGTGGGGAGGAACAGTCTTGTGGGATTGAGCCCTTACATGTGGGATCTGGGCTAACCCCAGGTGGTTAGTGTCAGAGTTGAGTTAAATTGTAGGACACCCAGTTGGTGTCCTGAGAGTTGGAGAATTGCTATGTATGAAAAAGCATACACATCAGAAGTGTTGGTGAGTAGCGAGTAGAGAGAAATAGAAATGTTTTTCTTAGAGTTTCTTTCGTCCTTATCTTGGCCCCATGATTCTTCACGATCTTAGTAGTTTTCTGATGCCTTTAGAAGATTTTGGTTTCGTATTTTGTGTACCTTTTTTACTTCTTATGGTAGAGTTGGTCCCACTTACATATGGGACTTTGCCATTACCAAAAGTAGAAACTCCCTTTGTTGATTTATACTTTACAGTTTTCTTCAGCAACTTATGAAATGTCTAAATATTTGGTTGTTCAAATGCCTTTTCTTAATTCTTCAGTTAGGAAATGTTTAACGGATATTTGTTATATGTAAGCTACTGTGTTCCATACTTAACGGAAATGCAAAGATGCATCTGACACCCATTCTGCCTTCATGAAACTTAGCCTAATAGGGTAGAAGAGGCATGCATAGAGGATAAACATGTAAGATTAAAAAAAAAACTTTAAGTGTGTAAGAGAGGTATATAGGTCAAGTGCTGCACTGACTTAGGGGAGATATTCTTTCTATTTCAAAGAATGAGGCTAGGCTTTGCAGAAAAGAAGAAACTGCGAGCTGGGTTTTTATCTTCACACTGAATCCTGCTTTGCGTAAAAACAGGTATCAGTCATGATTCCTTCTGGTCAGTGATTTTTAAGCATGTTGTGCAACAATGTAATTCTGATGCATATGGTAACTGTATTACCATACATTGAGAAAATTCAAGATAAAATGCAATAAAAATTGATTTTTGGAGACCCAGATAGAATTTTTATTTTTAATGGAACAATTATATGACTAAATGTTTTTAAACTTTGGTATATTAACCAGTTTAGTTTTCTTTTATATGCTATTTTAAGAGATTTTAAATAAACTTTTATTGAGGTCTAATTTATATACAATTAGATCCACCCAAACATAGATGCCCATGAAACACCACCACAGTCCAGATAAGGAACGTTTTCACTACTGCCACAACCACCCCCAAATTTCCTCTGTCCCCTTCTCAGTCAGTTCTCCCTTCTCTGGCCCCAGTCAGCTATTAATTTGCCTTTTGTCACCAATTAATCTTTTCTAGAATTTTATATAAATGGAAGCATACTACATATTTTATATCTGGTTCTTTTTACTCAGAATGTTTTTGAGATACATTCATCATGTTGGGGTATATATCCATAGTTCTTTTCTATTACATGGCTGTCACAATTTATCATTTACATAGGTTTGTTTTAAAATTTGTCAGGAATATGTAGCTACTAATTTATTTTGTGTGTGTGTTGGTTGCTCACCTTTGGAACTGAGAAACATTAATGTCTTTAACTCAAATTTATAATGCTGTAAAAAAATTGATTTTGAAGAAGTAAACCTCTCATTGCCTACATAATTGTGCCAGTAGAGTAGGCTGCTGTGATACAGGTGCTCGTATCATAACATTTTGACCTCCTAGTTGTACAAATATGTTCTTATAGACTCCTTCAAATGCTAAGTTTAAGAATGCTGACTATGGGGGGTGGGGCCTGGTTAGTAGTTGGATAGAAGACCACCTAGGAATGCCAGGTGCTGTAGGTGTTAAAAAAAAAAAGAATACTGATGATGGGATAATCTTGTGGTAGCTGAGACTATGAATGTAATTTAAAACCAAAATTACTTTGTAGTTTTTAGTTATTGTCTGTAAAACTACAAAGTTTGGGTTTTAGCTTTTCAAATTTAGTATTTCAAATTTTAATACTTATTGACAAATAAAAATTTCTATGTAATTTAATATGTATATTTCATGCTTTGCAAATAATGGCTGTGTTACCATTTATTACTACAGCTTATGGTAGGTATTCTTTGAAAAGGCAGTAATATTTTCCTTTGGACCTGGATTTCTTTCCAAATATCAATTTAACAAACTCATTATATTATATTCTTTGATAAAGAATGGGTTTTTATATTTTTTTATAACTATAAAATTTTCCTGCTGTGGGATTTGTCTTTTTTTAAAGCATACCAAATTTGCATGTAAAATTTCTTATGGAAACTAACTACTTTATATCATCTAGTATCCTCTTGGTATTTAATCCCTAAAATATTGATCTAAATTTTAGTAGATATCTCTTTTGTCATTTTTATGTAAAACATATGTAAAATTTTCTAATAGAGTTCAGTTTTTAAGAGCATAGGCTCTAGATTCAATGACCTGAGTTTGAATTCCTAATCTATCACTTCTTAGCTGTGAAGCTTTGGACAAGTAATTTCATCTCTTTAAAATCAGTTCCTCATCTGTAAAACGAAGATGATAGTCATTCTTGTACAGGTTTAGGAGATAATCTACGGAGTTCTTAGACTGGACTAAATACATTCTTGCTGAATTAATCATGAATGCTTATTCTCTGTTGTATATAACCTGCAACCATTTTGTATAAATTTGGTATTAATGTCATTTGGGATTCTGCTCTAAATTCTTGGTAACTGGGATAGTTACTTCCTGACCATGGCCGTAACTTAATGAATACTGTTAGGTAGTGACTACATGATATACTAATGATAAAAGGCATTCTTGAGATTGTGTACCATTATATTTTTGTCAGTGCAGATTTGAATGCTACTCAAGGTTATTGGATATATTGGGCAGGGAGGAGGAGGACCTACCAGGATTTTAGGTCTATGTGAATATTCTACATCCCTTTTTTTTTTTTTTTTAATGCACCATTCAGTCCCTGAACCACAGCTACTTGACACTGAAGATTGTGACCTCAATGTAGTAAGATTATGTTTTCAAGTTTTCCTCTATGATGAACATGGTAATTTGACAACTACTCTACCACCTGTTGTTTCTAACCCAATTTATGACAATCGTAAGTACTTTATTTTCTTGTATTTGTAGCCTTAGCTTGTTTTTTTATAGTTTAATTTTTTAAATATTTTGGTAACTAGAAAAGCAGTGTATCATATGAAAAATTCAAACATTCCTCAAATAAATAACAACAGTTATTCTCCTTTAGTAAATCTCCTCTAATGTTATTCTCCAAAGATAATCACTGTCCTCAGATACATTTTCACTAGTTTCTTCTTCATATATATATACAAACACATCATCATCATCATTCACACAATATATTTTTGGCAACTTTAAAAAAATCACTGATCTTTTTTTAAACTTTTTTTTCCTCTTAGCAGTATATCTTGAATCCTTATGCACCTTATTCTTTTCAGTAGCCGCATAGTTCCTTACACAGCTATATCATAATTTTATTAAATCGTTACCCTATCACAGGTCATTCAGTTTGTTTCCTTCTCAACTTTTTTTTTTGTTCTATCAAATTGTACTGCAGTAAATATTTTGTATGTGCATATCTTGTGCAAATAGATCCCTAGCTGAAATAGAAATGTTGGCAAGTGCTAGATCAAAGGATACAGAATTTTATGGTTTTAAAAAATTATGAGATTGCCTTTATATTGTGTGTCTACTCATATATGATCACCAATGATATATAAATATACCTGTTTTGCATAAAAGGATAGTGGGGCATAGGGCTCTAAAGGTAGATTAGAATATTCTTATCATGGAGAGCTTTGAATGCCAGGGAGAGTTACTGGAATAATATTGGCCAGATAATAAGCATGAAACCTGCATCATTTAGGAAGATTAACCTGGTGACATTGTGTAGGATGGATTTGAAGAATCCGAATTTAGAAGCAGGAAGATTTAATGAGAGGACATGTCATTGCCTAGAAATGAAGTCATAAGGCTTTATATCAGGTTGGGCAATGCAGTTAGAGAGGAAAGGGACAGATGTGGATGATTAATGTATTTAGTGTCCTTAATTCATATATTAAAGCTTTTATCTATTCTGTAAATTGTTTTCCTAAAATTCTCTCCATCAAAAAGGGATAAAATATATTACTAAGGTAGCAACCCATTAAAATATTTTTTATGTTTAGGTGCTCCTAATACTGCAGAATTAAGGATTTGTCGTGTAAACAAGAACTGTGGAAGTGTCAGAGGAGGAGATGAAATATTTCTACTCTGTGACAAAGTTCAGAAAGGTATTTATTTTTTTGTTTGTTTCATTGAATTCAGCATATATTTTAGATCAATAGATACATTTTACTTTTTTTTCCCCGTTCATGTTTCTTTGCTTTCATATTCACTAGATGACATAGAAGTTCGGTTTGCATTGAATGACTGGGAAGCAAAAGGTATCTTTTCACAAGCTGATGTGCACCGTCAAGTAGCCATTGTTTTCAAGACTCCACCATACTGCAAAGCTATAACAGAGCCAGTAACAGTAAAAATGCAGTTGCGGAGACCTTCTGACCAGGAAGTTAGTGAATCTATGGACTTTAGATATCTACCGGATGAAAAAGGTATTTCTTGGTAGTAATGTTTGATAATATTTCCTAAAGTTAGTCCTGCTAATAACATTTTCTTGTAAGAAACATTAAAATACAGTTATGTTTTTTTCATAATTTATGTTTCTTTTCCTGAAAGTTTTTAGTTGATTTTTGACTAATTTGTTTGCATCTCTGGATGCATCTGGAATAATTTCGGTCTCTAAACTGCTTATCAAAATTTGTTTTATATTTTGAGAGGGTTTTTTTTTTGGTCCTTACTGTGCCCTTTTTATAGATGGCAAACTTGCCAATCAGAGAGTAGTCTCCTTTTCTGCCCTTATTGCCTTAATTGACATTGTTGACTTATAGGTGTTAAAAGAAAACGAGAGGAATATCAAACTGTTTTTAACTAAGAGAAAATGCTCTTACCTACTGAATTAGGACACACACTATAACACTTATTAAATCCATATTATATACATTTATTTAAAGCATTTTCTATATGGAAATAAAACACCTACTTACTTATTAAAGGAGAAGCAGCATAATCCTATGATGATTTACATGCTTTCCTGGTTTCTTTCTAACCAGATGCTTATGGCAACAAAGCAAAGAAACAAAAAACAACTTTACTTTTCCAGAAACTATGGCAGGATTGTGGTAAGAATATTTTGGATTGATTTGTATTTAATTAGATTTGGGGTTTTGTTTATTCAGTTTTTCAGATTTTAACCGATGTTAGTTTTCACATTATATTTAATAATGGAAAAACTTTATCACAGCAGTTAATTTTCCTGAAAGACCTAGACCCGGTCCCTTAGGATCAACTGGAGAAGGAAGATTCATCAAGAAAGGTATTTTATTCCCTATAGAGTATTCCTTGTGATCTGAAAAACCAGTGCTTGGCATGGTATATTGGAATCCATTCTTGGGAATAAAACTGTTTCTCTGATGTTATTTTTTATTCCTACACATTTTTTCATCCTTTGAACATTGAATGACTGGATCTCAGCTTCCAAAGGTCCTGTTGAGAACGGAGGTTTATTGTTTGAGAAATTACATTTTGTTCATATGGTGATAATTTTACTAATTACAATATGTCATGGAAGAAACAGTTTAGATCTGGCCAGTAGTCTGTCTTTATAAATAAAGTTTTTACTGGAATATCCGTGTTCATTTGATTAGATACTGCCTATGGTTGCTTTTTTTGCACCACAGCAGCAGTCAGGTAGTTCTGATAGAGGCTGTATAGCCCACATGCAGCCTAATATATTTACTATCTGGCCCTTTATAGAAAAAAAGTTGCCAACTTCTGGTTGAGATTATTCAACCAGAGTTAATTAGAAGTCTTTGCCCCTTACATTCTTAAATCAGTGCTTTTTCCTGGTTGTATATATAGCGGTCATATAATGTGTAAATAAACACAGAATCCTTAATTTTTTTTTTTCTGACTGGGAATTTGTAGTACCTACCTTAGTGTTATATCTTAATATATCTTAGGAAGTTAAATGGATTTTTCAATGATTGAAAAACAACCTTAATGAATGTTACCTGCAACCTTTAATTTTTTCCTAAAAGTGAAAAATATAAAATGATTTTTGCCTATTTAGAGTCCCATTAACTGAAATTCTGATATTTATCTTTCACTTTTAAAAATACCTTTATAGGACCTTAGAAGCTAGATTTTCATATTTAACTGGAGTGAAATTATCTATGTTAAAATAACTTACCAAAATTATTTTATAGGTATTTGTAAAACAGTAGGTATCACAGAATTCCATTTCATTTTAGTGCTACTTAACATTTTAATTTGAAATGTTACTTCAGTTTCCTTGAAAAATTTATTAGTGTGTTTGTGCAGTTTTTAAAAATAGTACTTTTTATAATTTTATTTCAGTTTTATAATAATGCATTTTCTTCCTCACAGAATCAAATTTGTTTTCTCCTGGTGCAGTTTTGACAGAAATGTCCAGGCCTTCAGGAGTTTCAAGTCAAGCAGAACCCTACTATTCCTCTTCTGTGTCCATCTCAGGTACATTGTCCCATCATGCTCCAGCCATACCCTTGGGGGTACCTCAGACTTCGTCAAGCTGGTCTTCGGCAGCCCACCCCACCTCATGCCCAGTCAGTGCAAATCCACTGAGCAGTTTTTCAACAGGGACATTTTCCTCTAATTCACAGGGTATCTCACCATTTCTGGAAATGCATGTCGTGAGTGATTTGAATGCTTCTAATGCTTGCATTTTTAACAGTACTAATGACATAGGCAGAATAGAAGCGTCTTCCATGTCACCGGCTGCCTTATATGGTATTTCTGATGCCAACATGCTGCCTAATTGCCCTGTGAATATGCTAACATCCAGTAATGATAGCATGAGGGACACCGATAATTCGAGACTTATGAGTGTGGATCTTGAAAACCCCTCATGTAATTCAATGTTAGACCCAAGTGACTTGAGACAGCTCCATCAAATGTCCTCTTCCAATATGGCAGCAAGCACCAGTTCCAGTACTACTGCTTTCAATTCACAATCAGATGCATTTGAAGGATCTGACTTCATTTGTGCAGGTAACGGCATGATGAATGAGTCAGGACCGTCAAATGGTACTAGTCCAAACAGTCATGGTTTTGTTCAAAGCAGTCAGTATTCAGGTATTGACACTATGCAGAATGAGCAATGGAACAACTTACCTGCATTTGAATTTTAAGTTAACTTGTAATATTTAAATGGCGATTCAAGATTTAAATCCTTTGAAATGTTTGTAACCATTTATTACCTATATAGATACAGCATTTTATATTTCTCTGAGAATTTACACAGGTTTTTTTTGTGGGGGAGGGGTGGGGTAGTTGAGCGGTGATAGTCCAAAAACTTTATCTGGGAGAACTGTAAAACCTTGAGTATGTAGTGGATTTCTCTACCAGGAAGTCTTGGCTCTGGAGCTCCTCATTTAGCTGGCAGAGAGTTTGTCAGGATATAATAAATGACAAATGCTCAGAGCTGAAGCCACCACTGAGAGGGATGAACTCATATCCCAACTTCCAGAAGAGCTGGAAAAAGTCCAGTATTTACAGAAGACATTTGCTTCAAAAACAGATAAATGCACACAAACTGAACTTCTGGGCTGTGATAACCTGTGGGACTCTACATGCACCAATTTAACCTAGTATGTATTTCAGCCTAGGTTAAATCATTGTTTGACCGTAGACGTGTATAATGAATCTGTGACATGTTAAATATTGAAAAAATATCAATTTTTCCATTGGGGAAAAAAACAACTTTGAATATGTAGAATACAAAGTTGGAAACTGCTGGAAAAGGATAATTCCAAAGTAGAAATTTAAAAGGGTTTTACAGTTTTTTTCCTTTGAAACATGGGGCCAGACTATGTGTGCGGTGGGGATACTGTCTTTAGATTCCCACCACATTTCCCAGAACAGTGAAGAGAACAGTAGAGCACAGCTCTAGTTTTTACAATTATGTTTTTTATATTTCTTTTGTAATGTATTATTGTATTCTTAAATGAATTAACTGATATTTGCTTTTAAGCAAATTTAAGGTAAAACCTGTAATGGCTATGTCATTGGAAAAATAAATTCCTTATTATTTTTGAGACCTATGGCCAAGGTGACCCCTAAGGGGTTTTCCGAGGCTTCCTGAAGTTTCTTAGATTTATATGTAAATCAGAATTTCTTTAAAATGCTAAATTAAACAATATGCTTCAAGGTATGGGATGTTCTCTATATTTTGGGCTATTTAAAACCATACCTTTAAAATTGCTTACAATTTTTAGTTCATGCTCATGTTTTTAAGGGGAAGAAGTTTCCTTGGACCGCTCCTCTTTCTTCTGTGTCCTCAATCACTGTGCTCTCATCCAATTCCATGCGGTCAGCTGAAATTTTACCCCTAGCTAAGGTCTGTCCCCAAACCCCAGAAATGGGGTTTACACATGCATGTAAAACTGCCTATTTGACATCTCTACCTAGAAATCTAATTAAAGCTCATACTCAATGCAAGATTGATCTTCTATCCCAAACTTGCTTCTTTTCAGTCTTCCCCCAACTCAGTAAATGGCAATGCCATGCTTCTAGTTGCTGAGGTCCAAAACCATAGAGTCATCCTCG
The DNA here is from genome assembly GCF_000325575.1 of Pteropus alecto. Classification (NCBI taxonomy): domain Eukaryota; kingdom Metazoa; phylum Chordata; class Mammalia; order Chiroptera; family Pteropodidae; genus Pteropus; species Pteropus alecto. Next base: position 8,960,723 of record NW_006434709.1, on the reverse strand, counting down.
ATTCTTTTCTTTCTTTTCTCTCTCATATCGAAATGCATCAGCAAATCTGATAGACCCTACTTTCAAAATATATCCAAAGCTGACCACCTCTTCTGACCACTACTATTAGCATCCTATTCCAAGCCACCAGCAACTCTTGCCTGGATTGAAGCTATAGCCTCCAAAAATGCTCTTTATATCCTTGTGCCCCTCCAATCTGTTCTCCCTAAGGTAGCCAGGTGATTATTTTTAAGGCAAGTCAAATAATATTCATCTGCTTAGAATCATTCAGTGGCTCCCTGTCTCACTCAGAGTAAAGCCCAAAGTCCTTAAAATTAGCAGATCCTCACTCCCTCTCCTACCTCATCTACTACCATTTTCCCCTCTTCGTTCAGCTCCACGTACTCTGGCCTGTGCTCCACTTCAAAAACACTCTGCTGCCTCAGAGAGTCTTTGTACTTGGTGTTTTACTTGGAATGTTTTTCTCTCGGATATATACATAGCTCACTCCTTACATCCTTCAGTCACACTCAACTGTTACCTGATCAAGGCCTTTCTTATATATATAAAATCATCACTCCATGCCCTCCCTCCTTTATATTTGTCCATAATACTTATCTCAGCATTCATTTGTTTACTATTTGTTTTTCTATACTGGAATATAAGCTCCATGAGGGCAGAAATATTTGTTTTGTTCGTTGCGTCCCTAGATTGTAGAACAGTGTCTGCCTCATATAAGCACTTAGTAAATATTTATTGAACATTCAAAGTACTGCAGGTACAGCTTTGTTTTTTGAAAGAAAAAATAGCTTTAATTATTAGATGTTTATGATTTTTATAGTTCTGTTTAATGTGACATTGGGTTTATATCAGAATAATGTACATTCAAGTTAAGCACTAATAATAGTAATCCAAATTGTTTGAAAGCAGAGTAATCCCAGTGGCAAAATGATGGTAGAATTTGGGCAAAAACTTAATTGCAATGGGATTGTCATGATGCTAAGTAATTTATTAAAGACCTAGTTTACTTTACAACTAGAGTCCCCCACATAAATGGTTGAACATATTCCTAGCTAGACACAATGTATCATTTCACTTATATAGCATCCAACAAAACCATAAATTTACTGGAACAATTAAAACTAGTTAATCTGGTCAAAATAGGGAATGTGTGAATGTCATATAAACAAAAATTTTTAGTTGAATGATACTGGGAAATGAGGAGACTAAGATAAGACTTCGAGTCAGGATATTTAGGAAGCAAAAGAAAAAGATTAAAAGTACCTAACTAAATACCATTACTATTTCTCAGAAATTATGACTTCAGAAATGAAACATTTCTGTTATATAATTTTAAAAATTATAATCACATAACATACTTTAGTAGAATTTACCAGGGAGAAAGAAAAACCTGAAGACATAGTTTCTTACCTGTTCAATATATAAACCCAAGGGAGGGGGGAGGTAGATGGGGTAAAAGGGGTCAAATATGTGGTGACAGAAATAAATCTATGGGCGGTGAACACACAATGCCATATACGTGAGTGTGTGTGTGTGTGTGTGTGTGTGTGTGTGTGTGTTGAATTGTGCACATGAACTTACTGGATTTCATTAACTAATGTCACCATAATAAAAATTTTTTTAAAAACAGTTTCAGAGGAAGGAGCCTTTAGGGAAATCACTTTTAAATATATATATTGAATTTTTTAATATTTAATTGATACCACAAAATTCACTTGTTTAAAATATTTTCTAACTTTTGTTGACTTCTTATTTTGAAAAATAAAAATGTATGGTTAAATTATAAAAAAATATATAAACCCAAGATATTTCTAGATAGTAGTTGATAACTGGTACACTTTTTTTTAAAAAAAAAATACAGAATCCTATAATTTTTATCAATTTAAACACTTAGAAAATCTAAATGGATTTTTTAAAAATTAATAATCAGTTGGCTTGTTTTCTTCTGTGTAAGCCGAATTAAGGTACTGCTACATCTGTTAAGAGTATTTCCATTGGATTTTTCATTTTCCAGGTGCTATTTACTGATCATAGAATTTATTTTATAATTTAAAATGAATTTGTCAACCTGCTTTTCTTCTGTCTCTAAATGTGTTTCACTTTTACCTGTCCTTATAACACCCTACTCTTAGTTTCTGAGGAAAAGGTGACCTTATGATTTGTTCACTGGATTCCCCTCTCCTCTTTCATCTTATTTCTGTATCAGCATTTAGTGCCTCTTTTTTTTTTTTTTTTCATAAACATGGTAGTGTCTTCTTTAGCTTAAAAAGGAAAACACCTCTCCTTTCATCCTCATATTCCTTCTCTTCACATTTAGACTTATAAACTGCTTTCAATGTCCATTTCCTCACTTCCCAGTCATTCTTTACCATACCATCTCTCTCTTTACTTCCTACTCCTTCCTTATGATATTCTAGGAAAAGTGACCAGAGACACCCTCTCTTGTCAAATCTAGTATCTGTTTATTAGTCCTCACCCTGCTTGACCTGTCTGTAGTCTTCTATTCCGTTGACCACCCTCCTTGGAGACTCCTCCAGGGCTTCTGTGATAGACAACATTCCTCGCTCAGGTTGATTTTTCCCCCAGTCCCAACCCCAGCTTTGTTGGTGCTATTTTTTTCCCCTGGATGACCTTATCAGTGCCCACAGCTTCAGCTTTCTCGCACAATATCTCATTACCTTTATAAATGGCTCCTCCTTTTGTATGCTCTTACATTAATGGCATTACCATTTACCCTGCCACGCAAAAATATTTGAAAGAAACCTCACAGTCATACTTAGTCATCAGGTCCTTTTGAGTCTGCCTCCTAAAAATCTCTTGCATTAGTCCCTCCTTCCTTCCTTGCATTCTTG
>NW_006434709.1:8941557-8957809 GCF_000325575.1 Pteropus alecto | reverse complement strand
TATAGGCTTTGATTCTTTTTCTCTCAATAAGAATGTCTTTTCCATATGCTCCGGTTAAAAATAATACCCCATTCCCCCTTATACCCTATTACATAATTAGCATTCCTTGAAAAAACTTTCTCAGCGCACTGGGCCTTCATGCCTTCAACATGTTATCCACACTCTACCTCTCTCTTCTACAACCACAGCACATACATAGCCTTGCAGATTGGGCTTCTCCTCCGTGAAACCTGATCCTGCCTCCCTAGTTGAGGTACAGCTTTGTACGTGCCCCTATTGCAGAACTTCTCTCACTGAATTAGTCATTTAAGGTTTGTCTTGTTCATCTTTGGGATTCCGTCCCTTAGCACAATCCCTGGTATAGTTGGCGCTAAATAAATGGTAACTGTTATTAGAGAGTCCAGGGTGAAATTGGCAAGTGATTATACAAATGTGGACAAGGATATGGTTCTTAAAGGTAAAGGCAATTCTTAACCTGGCAGGAAAAGCAGTGATGCCAAGATTATCAAGCTTGTAAAATACTTTACCCTGTGCCTCCCATAGTGTCAACTGTATTGCATAGAAATTTTACAGTCACTAGGATCATTTCACATGTCTGACCTTGCTGCTTCTTTCTACTATATGTGTCATGTTTAATCTCAGTTCTCTCTTGATACCTTACCCTTACACAGACCCTAGAGTATTCATGTAGTCAAATCATGTATATATTTTTTAACATCTTAATGTGCAAAAGCACCATGTTAGGTGCTAGAAATGATACAGTGGTGAACAAGATGACTCTTCCTCAAAGATGTCAGTCTTTTTTTTTTTTTTTTAGCGATAGCACATACTGTAAAATATATAAAGTGGTCTAATTTTAAGTGTACAGCCTGATGAATTCTTACATATGTAAACAATCATTTCCAGCACCCCAGAAGTTTCCTTCATGCCCATCGCCAACCTACCTACTCCTCAAAATCCCTATTTTGATTTCTGTCATCAGAACCTACTATCTTAAGAGCCTCTTAAATTGTAATTGGTCTTCCCTAACTCAAAGCCTAAGTGAACGGCAACAATTGAGTTGTCGATTTCTAACCTAATACTTCAGAAAACTAATTATACTGTCTATTTTAAGAAGGACTTGGAATTGGTGATCCAGGCTGCCTAATAGCACCAAATAATTGGTTATACCATAAATTGATTTGTTGAGGGATTAAAGAAATTATATGAGATGTTCAATAGCATGAAGAAATGGAAAGGATAGTGAATTTTTAGTCAGAACATCTGGGTTTGAATTTTCTGCTCTGTCACTTAGAAGTTGTGTGATATTTTAGCAAATCACATCTTCTGTGGGCCTCTCCTCAGATATAAAATGCAGATAATACTCAGCCTACCTACCTCACAAGGTATGTTGTGTTAAATAATGCATAAGAAACACTGTAAATTGTATAATTCTAATAAAATGCTGTTAATAAACCAACATCTGTATATGTCCTGTCATCCTGATTAATCTCTACTTCAAACATTACTAGTTGTCTAATACATGGCAGTGAGAGAAATCAATATGGATTAGATTCTTTAGTAAGAATCCTGAGATAGGTTTTTCTTTAGAGTTGCCAGCTACTGCCCAAATCTGGAGGACCTTCATTTGGCCTTATTTTTTCTAGAACCTTTTCCAATTGCATAGCTAGGTGAGGTCAAATTAATGACTTCCACTTCTGAAATTCTGTGACTCAATTTCTTAGGCAAAATTGATTATGAATCAGGAGTATTATGACTGTCTTCCTAAAGAGGGGTCTAATAGCTAATGAAGTTGCCACTGGAAGATTTCTTATCTAGTTTGTTTTCAGAGGTTGAGTATGAAAGGGGAAAAATTAGGAATTTTTTTATCATATATAAAATTTCATGCTATTTAACATTATAAGTCCAGGAGTGAGTAGCTCATTAGAAATAAATGTATGGGTTGTTGGTCTCTAATTTTATGCCATTGTTTATCTAAGACTTAGTCAAATTAATATTTTAATACATCTTAGCAGAATTCAGTTAAAGCACAAACATCAGTAGATAGGATCAAATCTCAAAAGTAATTGCATCTATAATTTTTTTCATGCAAACTAAAGCATAGACTCCTTCTTACCCCCCAAAAACCCAACATGTCTCCACTACCTTCATTCTATAGATAAAATTTATTTAAAATGATCTTTTTCTAAATATTTCTAAAAATTGTTTTCTAAATTGTAATATTTCTAAAATTGTATTCTAAATGCCTATGGTTTCAGGGAAAAAAATACCACCTGCTAGTAATTATCTATTTAAAGGGAGTAGAATTGATCATACTCTAATATTCTTATCACCTGCTTCCACAACTTCAGTTTACTATTGGACTTTCAGAAACTTAAAGAATTACCAAAAAGTCTTTAAACACTTCTGTATGAATAGTAATGTACACTAACTAGTACAAAATGCTGATAACTTCAACAAATTGAGTTTTCAAGGATATCAGCAGGTAAAATAAGTTTTTGGTGAAGTATCAAACATTCATTTTTCCTATTTTTCTTCTTAAACTTTATTACCTAATCAAAACATAGTCTTATGTAAAATGTAGTAAGAATTAGAAATAAATGTATGGGTTGTTGGTCTCTCTAATAATAAGTTAGAGAGACCAACAACCCATACATTTATTTCTATATATTTTTATATGCTTCTTAGTGACTAACAAATTTGGAGGCACTGAAGAGATTTTTAAAAGTTCTCAGATACTGTTCAGTTATTTAATTGTTAAGTGTGGCATCAAGATGCAAGTGTTTAAAATGTCAAAATGCCTTTTATTGTACAGAATATCGCCTTTGTAATATCTTTGTATACAATGATTTTTTTCTTGTTAATGTAATAAATGGAAAACATTCTAAAACCTTTACTAAAACTTTGTTGCTATTTGATTTAAAAAATATCAATGAGATTTTCTTTGTATTTATAGCATCTTCCTTCAGGGAAAGGTAGTTTGGGTTGCTTAGAAACATTAGGCATTATAATGGAACCCCATAGCTGAATATACTTGCATATGTAACTGTCCTTTGAAATGATAATTTTGTAGAGTATTAAAATGTCTTTTTAAAAGATTTTTATTTTCTGCCTCCCTGACATTTCCTGTGTTTCTCTCCCTTCCTGAATAACTGAGGACAAAAGTCATTCACTTATTTTGAGCAAGGTACAGGTAGGCATTGCCACAGAGGGTGAAGGTGGTGGCCCAGTATGGGATTATAGTGTCTAGAACCTAAGGAGAACATGTGAGGGTGATCAGGAGGGCAGTCTCAGTGATCTCAAATAAGGATGCAGCGATAGGCAAATTATTTAAAAGGGGGACTGATCTATTCAGTAAATATATTAAGGCTAATGGGAGTCAGATTTCTCACTGTCAGAGGAAGAAATTACAACTATGTAAAGGGAGAGAAAACTAGAATACGGTTGGAATTAGAAGTACTTGCATAACTCATAGTTTTCAATACACGTAAAGAAATATATAAAGATAAGCATGTGTGTGCACGCACATGCCACGAGAGGGCTTGAGGGTGGCAATGCCACAATAGCAGTGAGCATAGCTAATGTCTAGATATTGGTTTTTAAATATCATTTTCCACTAAAAGGAACTAGTTCCTCTTAAATTAAGACCCACTCCAGGGCTGGTGCTGATGAAATACGAGATGAGCGTAGAGTGTCTTTTTGTATTAGAAAGTGAGAACATTCTCCAAGAATGATGGAGACAGGTCAAAAGGACACAGGAGCCAGCTTGAAGGGGCACCCACTAGCCAAATCAATGTATTTGTTGCTAATGTTTACTCTCTGCTTGAAATTTTGTATAACTTTAGGAATAGAAATTTAAGAAATAGAAGTCTTTTAAGTTGGCTAAGGAGGCTCTGAATTCGTCCATTTTGCAGATCCACTGAATTCAAAGCTGAGCCAAAAAGAAACATGCAAAAGACTGTCTTCCCAAAGTATTTAAACCTGTTTTGTAGAAAAATTTCCCCAGAAACTGAGAATTTCACACAAAAGTTCTTACGTTTTTATCAAGTTTATTTCTATTATCCCTTTCTCATTTCTGGCATTGAAAATAGTGAAAAAATTATTTGCTGTTATTCACATAATGAAATGTCATGTCCATTAACCTATTTTCCTTATTCTGAAGTGATAATACATCTTAGTATCTATGTTTAATGTAGAGATGGGAGAGGAGACTGAGTAATCCAATTCTATCCAAGTGTGTCCTAAAATAAGCTCAGATAGCTGAATCGGGGTCATGGAAATTACACTTAAGTCTGAAATTTTAATGAGACTTCTTTCTCAAAGTTTTAATGACTCATCCATTACTTTAGGTTTAGTTTATTTAATGTTTTTCCTCTTCATAGTACCAACTGATGACTAACTTATTAACAAGTGGTAATCATATGAGATCATATGAAATATACTTGGGCTATTTTTTGGTAAGCTCCTTGACTTGGTGCCTCCATTCCAAAAACCAATTCTTGTGGTTATATGTGTTTAAATAACATCCTTAACTGTCTTCTTCACACAGTAGGTGCTCAATAAGGTTTATTAGAAAGGACCCTAGATTCCAGGAAACTTAAGTTCTAATCTTAAATATGGTAGTAACTAATGATTTTGAATAAATTTAACTTCTTTGGTTTTCATATTTATAAAATGGAGATGATAAATATCCTTCCTACCTGATGAGGATGTTTGAAGTTAGATAACTTTATTAAAGCACTCTGAAATAATATCAGCTTACCTTCTTTGTTTGGCAATCTCAATTTTTCAAAATCTTATCCCTGGCATTGAAGTTATTGAAGGCACTTGTGTCTCCTTATTTAAAAGATTTATGAATGTCTCTCTTACCATGGTATGCCTCAGTTCCTAAGGTTTTACTTTCCCTCCCCAGGAAATGTGTTGACAATTTTAGATTGTCAAAATAGTAACTTGAAGTTGTTAACTTTTGTAACAAATCACACCAAAAGTACTTCTATTGGTAGTAGCTTGCTAGAAGCTTACTGAGAAAAATATTAATGGTGTCAGATTTACATTTGACATCTTATTATAAGATACTGTACTGCATAAATATAGGTATAACTTCTATCGAGATCATTTTTAAAATTTATAACATGATTTTAAAGGTGGTAATTCTCTTCTAGAGGAAAATTTTGCTAAAAGTATAGCTTCTCAGATTATCAGAGAATGCATTCTGTTTGTGTACCTCTCTAAATGAAAGAAGAAAATGGTTTCATTATTCAGTTTGCCTGGTGGGGGTTGGAGAGGGAATGAGGAAAATCATAAGACATCCTTAAAACAATTTAACACAAAATATACTGTATATAGATCCTGAGATGTTACAACAAATTTAAAAATAAATAGATCAACATGATCCAGATAGTTTCCAAGACACCATTATGGTGAGTAAACAGCCATAATACAGTGTACGCTGAATAAAGTCCCCGTCGTGCCGCATAAACCCTATTCTTTGTTTCCAAATTTGAAAGCTAGTCATCCAGAGCAGGGGGCCAGTCAACATCTACAGACTAGAAGGAAGAAAACAAGTCATTAAAACATATTACTGTTCTAGGAAGCATTGCTGGTAATGCCGTATCAATTTAATAGTTTTAATACACTATAAGAAGAAACTGCATTTGAAGAGAAGAGCCATTAAATACAACAATTTAACACTCTAAAACCCATTCTAGGATTTGGGAATTCTTAAGCCTGAGGTCTGTTGCAGAATTCATTGAGTATTTGGTTACTGAACTGGTTATTCATTGTGCCTTTTGACTGATAAGAAACTAGAGTATGTTTACAATTTTTTTAATGTTATTAATGGGTAAAGTAGCAAACAAATTCAGGTGAAAACACAAACTTTCCCTCAGAAGTCTCAGCAACTTTTATTCTTCTGATCATTTTCATTTTCCCATATCTCTATTTTAAGTATTCACCCTGATCTGGCTCTTCTAAAACAAAACCTCGATCTTCAAGTCATAATGAAATTACAGTGCCACACTATTTTGTGCCACATTCTAGGCCTTAAAAGTATGAAATTGCTTTTCATCTTAACTACCCTAGGGGCCTAATTTAAGAAAAACTTTTAAAAATCCACTGTACCCATGTCGTTTTTTGAAACTTAGAGTTTAAAACCTGATTTGTTAATTTAAAAAAATGATTTTTAAAAATATGAGTCACTTCACATGCCAGATTCAGAAAAATTTTATTAGAAAAGCCTAAATAACCATTGCATATGTACATGTGCATGTATCTTTTATAGATCCCAAGAAAATACTTTGGTTCTTTTTCAGAATATAGCCATATATCAAACACCCACATATAAGTTAATGGGTGGTTTCTCAAGTCTGAAAATTAAACATTACTAATCACAGCCTTGTATGTGTTGAGGGCAGGGGAGCATAGGCATGTTGTAGTGTTTAAAATGCTCCACAGGTGATTCCATTGGACAATCAGGGCTGAGAAACATTGGCCTGTGATGTGACTTTTTGACACTTGTAAGCTGTTCTTAAGAATCAAGGTAAAGGTGAATGCAGTTGGGATTCTCTTTAACAAAGGGTTGTCTTCATCAAAATGATAGTCTCACTGAGGAGGGTTCCTGCAACTTTGACTGGCTGAGACATAAAAATCTAACCTGAAAGCACTCAAGAGAACTGTTGGTAAGGCAATAATAATGCTCCAGTGACCATTTGCTTACCATAGCTGTTTTCACACAAGGCAACTATACCCATTTCTTTTTATGATAGATATTATTCCCAAGTGCAAAATGTTAACCTCTTTTAAAATTTTCTTTGTTGAAGGCAGGAGTTGGGGAGGGTCTCTATTGGATGAATGGATATTCATCAAGGAGCACAACTTGTGTCTGAATACCTACTGATGCTCGAATGAGAAAAAATTTTATGGCGAATTGCCTGAAAGATCCATTTTATCCATTTTTTAAATAAGATTTTAACCTTGTTTAAATTCATATTGTAAGTGGAGAATATGGACCATATCATAGGGGTCCCTTATAGAACTGCTTTTATTAATAACCTTTGGCTCATCCCATTTTCTACCCCTGTCCTGAATATACATTTCTGAGTAGGCTGCCTTAAATTCTTTGTAAGACAATTGGTATGAAAGTGAACTCTATAGAGTCCAAAGGACATATGAGGGGTCCTTACAACTTCAAATCTTTGCTTGGTTTAAAGGTTTCGATCTCATGCCATATGTAAAGGACAATTAATAAATTAGCTATATATTTGCAAAGATCATAAATGAGACCTTGTATTTTTTTTAAAGAAATAAAAATTCCAAGATAATCCCTCCCTTCAACATAATGCTACTGTGAGATTTTGACCATTTTCAAACACTTCTTAACCCTTTTCTCATTTAGGAAAAAAAAGTGCAGCTCACAGCCAGTGTTAATTTAACATGCATAGGAATGCTAGGTTTTCTAGGATTTGACATTTTCAGTGATCGAGAATTACTATATTTTGTAAATGGAAATACCACTACTAAAAACAGAATGCTATAAATAGGAAGATGTCATTTGTTTCCAAAGACTACCAATATTCTAGAGTGATGAGAAAATAATAAAAACAAGACATTTTGTGGTAAATTTGGGGGGTAAGGTTAGGACTGTAATCCGCGAGTTATCCCAGGGTAAACAATGCAGCCACCAGCGAGAGTTCTCAAAGCAAATGGGAAATGGGTTAAGGTGAGTAGTACTATTTGGCTTATGGCAAAAAAAAAAAAAAAAAGCATAACTTTGAATTCAAAGTGTAGATGGGCATTTCCACAATAGAATGGTTTACCTCAACATCCAGCTCAAGAATGTCTGCAGTCACGTTCATCAGAGAGCCAATGTTTGGCTTGGTTCTCCCAAAGTCTCCATGTACAAATTCTTTAATGTAGCTGGGGTTCATTTAAGGAAAAAGTAAGATAGCCATGCAGTACCCACTGTTTGATGAGATTTCATAGCTGAAAGAGAAATAAAAGCAGAAATGTTATAGTAGAGAGCTGCGACTTGTGATGTGTGTCTTAGAAAATAAGCTACAGCAGACTGGTTCCTACCAGCCTGGCAACCAACATCAGGACATAAGACCTGTATTTACATCAGACTTACCAAGAATCATGACTTTCTTTTTTCTTTTGCTCATCTCCAAGTGCCAAGGTTTGGGTATGGATTTTCAAAATTAGCTGTAGTTCAATGTAATATATACATATAAAAAAAAAAATCTCAGCTATTTTTTCTTTGTACAACTTTCATTTTGACATCTTCCTGGTCCTATTTTTCAATAATGGCAGCCAGCATCTGCCAGATGTTAGGTTTCCACAGGCTCACACAGGGTGACCTCAGTGATGGCTTTCTTTGCAACATGGCCCACTGACAATGGCAATAGGATGGAAGGGACAATGAGACTATGAACTTAGTCTTGATGAAGGCCCTTCCAAAAGATTATCAAAGGACCCAAGTTTTAGTTGTTTTGAAAACATGGTTAACAAGAGAACTAACTTAATTCTCTTTTTTTTAAAGAGGTAACCTTGTGTTTCCCTCATAGGTCTTAACATTTTGAAGTCAGTTACCAATCCTAGAATTAGTTATTAATAAGATTACATTAACATTCCTTATACAGGACTCTACTGCAGCCTTGACAATATCTGAAAGGTATTTTCGCCAGCATCCAGTAAAAATTCATTTAACATTATGTTGTGGTCTATAAACCAGCACTTAATATAAAAATTTTTAATAATTTGAATAGAAGTAAGTTTATTTTCAGATACATAAAAATTAATACCATAATATGCTGATATTACGTCTTCCTCACTTTCTGAAAGTTTATTCACTATTTTCATTAAATGTTTTGACTCAAGCATAAGACGTGATTATCTAGTAACTCTTCTTTGCTAAATTCATAATTACTCAACAAGTGTCATTCTTTTTCTCTCACTTTCTTTAGAGAATGCTACTTTTGAGTAGCAATGATGAGGGGAGATGACTGAAAAGCCCCAGAGTAACCAGTTAAAATGTCCAGAATGGTTCTTATTCATAGCCAGAGGGATGAGGTATAAGTCAGATAAATTAGTTCAGAGTACAAAGCAATATATAATAAAAATTCACATATTTCTGTGTATAACCACATGGTATCTAAAGCTTAACCAAACAGTTTGTCTTGGCTAATGTCTTAAGTTACATGAACATGGCTGGTTCTGAAAAAAATTTAATGAGACTGAAAATACATTAGCTTCCCTAAAAGACCACTGCATTTCTCTCTAGCACAGCAAAACTAAAGCTGGGATTAGGTTAAAGGATTTTTTTTTTAATCTGTGATTTCTTAGAAATCTTATCACATTCCATCTATAACAGGCAGATGTGTTCCAAACAACACAGATACAAAGATCTGCCTGCCGCAGTCTAAAAAGACCATCCCTTATTCCAAATGGTAAAAATTTAGGAGATTTTAGGAGTAAGTGACCTATACCTGTTTTTAGGGGAGAAATCCTGCTTAGAGGAAGTTGATGGGGAAGGAGAGGCAGACCAATTACAGCAATATAGTGAGAATGCTATTTGGTGATTAAAACGACATTTTTTCCCCTTATATCCACAAGTATATTATTAGTTTTATACTAGTTAGAAGATATTTTGTCACTTCATGCTATTGGATCGCAAAATAATATAAAACCAAGAAACAAAAAGTAGAAGCACCTTTGAAAAGTAAAGACTAAGCTAAGACTAAGGCAATTAATTCCTTGTTATATTTTAACCAGCAACTCATATCTGAAAAAAAAAAAAAAAATGCAAGCCAAAGTAGATTATGAACAAGTGATCAGCCTTAGACTAGTCTCTTGTTATAGGCCAGTGGCCAAATAAAGTGAAGGTCAATATGTAAAGCAGTATCAGTATCTGTATCCTATCTAGTATCAGTATTTAATCATTTAGGGAAAATGCTCAGAAATGCTGAAAGGACCCAAAGGTGGTCATGAATATTTGACTGGCAAAATGTGTAAAAACAGCAAATGAATCAATCAAAAGTGTTTCCTGAGTACATATTATGTGCTCAGCATTGTGTGATACACTAAATATTTTTAAGTTCATATTGAACTGGCTCCCTCATGGTTTAAAATGTCATTTTGAAAAATACAAATTTAATAGGGAAAAAACCCCCAAACAAAAAAAAGAAAAAAAAAAAAAAAAAAAAAAAAAAAAAAAAGGATTGTTTAAATTGTTTAAGGGACCTCTGGGACAACATCAAGCACCTGTTTTCTAGGGCAGCATGAACTCTTCCAGTGGGGTCCTGGTCAGATCATTGCTGTGCAGGAGGTGAAAGGATACGTTCCAGCTTGCGTCTTCAGATAGAGGCGGAAATGATGTTCATCCATGTAGCATGTCTCCATGGAGTGAATGAGGCGGGTTCTCACAGCCAGGGGCCTCCGGTGTAGGACCCGGAGAGGCGTTTTCTGGTCGATCTTTAAGTCCTAGCAGAAGATATGACATACGGCCATGGAGTCAGGTTTACTGCTCTTTGAAGCTTATCTTAGCACCTCCTTTGTCATCCATGACTCAGCACAGATGTTTTATTTAGAGGACCCCAGCTATCACTGTCAGGGTAGAAACTAAGACTATAATAAGCTGTATTCCCTAAGATTCACACTCTGTGGGACTTTTTATAACCTAGTCCATCATTACTCATTTTCTGGACCCCAGTACCATAAAAAAGGCTTTCAAGTAAATGATCCCAAGGTCTCTTTTGTTCTAATATTTAACAAATTAATTAGGACTCTGGAATTCTATCCTGCCCTTTAACGGCTCTTCTAAAAGACATGTTCTTACCTTTTTAAAAAATTTTACGACTCAACAAAGTGACTAAATAATGGGGATTTCAGGCTCAGGTGACAAATAGCTATTTGTAGAAGGTGAGACATCTGTATCACGTACATATGGGCAGTGTGCATGTCTTAGAACCATATAGTCACAGGTTTGTGGGGGGTTTTATGTTATACAAAAGGATATATCTGGGAAATAAGCAGTTGCATCACAGTTTTAGGGTGGTGTTTCAACATAATAATTACAAGTAAATGTGTACAATAAACCCGGACCTCTCAATATTTGTTAGCCCAGTTCAAGTTACTTGAGAATAATAATACTGCATGTCTTTTTCCAATTCAGATTTTATAGGGACACAGGCTTATTTTTCTCACAATTAGAGATTTCCTTTTATGTCACAAGATATAAATTAAGAAATGAGGTTAGTATTGTAAAAAGCCAACTAATTCCAAGTTTTAAAAATAGACATTGAGTATAACCAGAAATGTAAGTTCATAAGAACTCTAAATCCTCTGCAGTTTCTTGTTGGAACAACTCTTTCCTAATTTATATGATCAGTGAGTGCCTGAAGCCATACCAAGAAAAAAAAAAGATTTCTCTCTAGTCTCCCCTCTATCAAGTCTTCCACTAAGAAAGAAAGAGCAAGTTCTGACAAAGACTACTTGAAATAGTGTGACTGCTTTTATCAGAGCGGTGAGTCAATGGCCCCTCCTAACTCATCAGTTTTATGATTCTATAATTCTTTGATTTTAGAAGCACTTTGTTCTGATGAGAGAAGCTGTCTCTATAAGGTTTGACATTTCACTGGCCAAAAAAGACCAAAAGAAGGACAAAGCTGAACTGTTAAAGAATCCGTAAAGATGTGGCCTCACTTTAGAGTGCAGAAAAAACAGGCCTTTAAATGAGGAACTACTTAAGGAGTGCTTGTCTCTCCTGTTTCCTTTACCTCTGGCTACCCCCTGGACTTCTGACCCACAAGCCAGTCAATGGAAGTACCATCTGAGCTAGTTGACTCACCACTACTTCCGACATAACACTCAGATTAACACATGCTGGTGTGTCTTTTTCAGTCTGCTCGTTTTTGGCAGACAAAAGGAAAAACCACTTCATTTACTCTAACATTTCACTTCAACGTCCCCATACTGCTGAACTTTCAGAAACACATATAAACACACACAAATGATTTTTTTTTTCCCTTAGAAGTACATTGGCCTTAAAAAAGGAGACAAGTAATAAATCTGAAGTGACTACTTCTTAGAATGGGGCAGAAACTCGGTTTTTTTTTATTTTTATACCAATAACAATATTTGAAAACTATTTTATCCCTAACACTTAAAAAATGATTAGAAGTCAAATAGTCTCAACAGTCCACTTGGGCTATGGACCATTAAAATAGATCTTTTCACTACTTAGGCTGTACCTATAAAAATCACCTTTCAGCATTATTTCTGAATTAGCTCTACAGCTAACCCTAGACTGTGCATCTATTTTTTAAATGAGTTTATTTTCCCCACAGCACTCTGAATGATTTGTATCATGTGATGGAATAGAAGTTTAGAAATTTATTTTGCAATCTTAAAGATATCTGTCTATAGTATAACTATCATCCTACGGGCAAAAAGCCAAAGGGCCTTAGATAGAGAAGCACAGAACTAGACGACCCCTAGGGATGAGCTACGCCATCCCTCATTTTACAGATGAACTTCTGTAAGCAAGTGAGTTATCTGTATGTTTTCACCAAAATATTCATACTATGAACATTATTCTGCACTTCACTGTTTTTCTCATACTGTCATGGGTATTCCTACAAGTCATAGATGTAGACCTACCTCTATTTTCTAACAAGTTTAGGTGTATGTATACACAATAACAGAAATTAAATGGGATCACATGCCATTTTAGTTTCTTTTAATAGACGTAATTTGTTCTACACTTTCCTTATTAAAGGAAATTCACTTTGTTTCCAGTTTTATTGTTTATTTTGCCACTTGAACAAAGTCATTAAACATCCTTGTGCACATATCCTTATGCACTGGAGTTTTATTTCTTAAGGACATATTTTCAGCAGTGGAAGTGCTGGGTAGAAGACCAGTATATTTTTAATTTTTATAGTCATTGCCACATGGTTTTCTAATAAGGCTGAAATATCTTACATTTCTACTGAATGTATGCAACTAGCCTTCTCCTCTACTCCAACCAATAGGTGCTATTAATCTCAGAGGAATAAAGTCATGGTCTTATTGTTACTTCAATCTGGAGGTAGAACGTCTTTTCAAATGATTCTTGACCAACTGAAGTTGCTCTTTATTCAGCTGCCTGTAATATCCTTTGTCCATTTTTCTTTATTGGGTATTTGTACTTTTCATTAGTATAAATCCTCCTTATGGTATCTTTTGCCATACAATTTGTTTTCTATGTAGTCATATATATGTGTACACACACACCTGTGTATGTATTTAAATCACAATGTATCATCCTCTATATATTCTTATAGCTTGTTGTTTTCCCCCTTACCATTTATAAGGAACATTTTCCTTTGTCAATAAATATTCATCTACCATATAATTTCCAGCTGGCTAGTAATAGTCCATTATATAGATAAGCCATGAGATTAAACCCATACCCTCTAATAGGTCATCCAGATTATTTCAAAATACTGCCCATCTAAACAATGATGTGATAATTATATATGAATATATTTGTGCCCACTTATACTCATTCCTTGCATTTGAAAGTAAATTATCTTTATAGGAAGAAGTGGGAGCAGATGGGAAGAAATATGCAAATGAACAGGCAGACTCCTCTATAATGACATGCTCACGTGAAGGAAAACCTAGCATGTGCCAAAATATGCGTGCTCTATACATATTGTTTTTACTTATTTATAACATGTTTTCTTTCTGGACTTAATTTTAGCATCAATTCTATAAGTCCTATCTTATATTTCTTTTGTACAGATGGTCAAATACAATAGTAGCATTACTGAATGTTTTCTATGTGCCAGATACTATACCAAGTGGTTTATATCAGGAGTCCCCAAACCCTGGGCCATGGACTGGTACTGGTCTGTGGCCTGTTAGAAACTGGGCCACTCCACAGAAGGTGAGCAGTGGGCAAGCAAGCAAAGCTTCACCTGTATTTGCAGCTGCTCCCCAGCGCTAGCATCACCGCCTCAGCTCCACCTCAGATCATCAGACATTAGATTCTCATAGGAGAACCAGTCCCTGGTGCCAAAAGGACTGGGGACCACTGGTTTATAGGACTAAACTCACTTAATTCTTCTAATTTTATCGATGAAGAAACTGAAGCATAAAGAGGCTAAGTAACTTATCTAAAGTCACACAGTTAAGAAATTCAGATCCAGGGTTCATACCCAGGCAATCTGTCCTCAGAGGAGAGGCAAGCACTTAATCACTAGCAACACTGCCTCTCAGACAGGTTAGATGAATTGCCCAGCCATTCAACTAGTAAATGGTAGAGCCAGGATTTGAAACCACATCTCATGCTCATGCAGTACCCATGCTCTATGACTTGCTGGCAATAACCTAGAAGACAAAGAACTCTTTTATAGGCAGTAGAAAAATAAAATAAAATAAAAAGAATTAGAGCACTTAACTACCTTTATGTCATTTAGGAATTCAATATCTTTCTTCTGTATTGCTTTATTTGTCCATATTAAGGCACTATAGGTCTTGGTCTTTTCTTCTTCACCTTCTTTCATATGTCCTATTGCCTCTCTAAACAAAAACAACAAAAAAAAGTTAGTCCAAACATATAAAATACACACAAGCCTTGCCCAAACTTCCCTTTCTTTAAAAATAGTTTGAGATATAATTTACATAACACTCCCCTGTTCTAACTGTATAATTCAGTGATTTTTAGTATGTTTACAGAGTTGTGCAGCTATCACTACAATCTAATTTTAGAATGCTTTCATTACCCCCAAAAAGAAATTTCACACCTATTTGCTGTCACTTCCCATTCCCCATTTTCCCCAGCCCTTGGCAACCACTTATCAACTTTCTATCTCTATAGATTTCCCTATTCTGAACACTTTATATAAAATGGAATCATTCAATATGTGGTGTTTGGTATCTGGCTTCTTTCATGTCATAATGTTTTCAAGGTTTATCTACATTGTAGCATTTATCAGTGCTTCATTCTTTTTTATTACTGAATAATATTCCATTGTAGGGATGGATATACATTTTGTTTATCCATGGACATTTGGGTTGTTTCTACTTTGTTTACAATTATGAATAATGCTACTATAAACATTCATGTAGATTTTTGTGTGAATGTACATTTCCATTTCTCTTGGGACTATATCTAGAAGTAGAATCACTGGGTCACATGTTAACCTTTTGAGAAACTGCCAAACTGTTTTCCAAAGTGGCCGCACAGTTTATGAGGGTTCCAATTTCTCCACATTCTTATTTTCTTTTTGATTACAGCCATCTTAGTGAGTGTGAAGAGGGATCTCATGGTTTTGATTTGCATTTCCCTAATGGCTAATAATATTAAGCATTTTTAATGTATTCATTGGTTATTCATATATTCTCTTTGGAGAGAGGTCCACTTAATCATATCCCCATTATTAATTGGGTTGTTTTCTTATTTTTGAGTTCTAAGAGTTCTTTACATATTCTGAAAACAATTCCCTTATCAGATATGTAGTCTACAACCAAAACTTCCCTTTTGAAATTACCTCCAGTGAGCCGACTCTTACCTTGTGACAAGCTGCAAGTCACGGACTTGGATTTTGTTAGACGAGTTATTTATTTTCTGTAGTAGCAGAAAAAGAAAAACAATTAGCAACTCTAGTTCAATTACAGAGTTGCAGAAACATGACGATTTCCATGTCATGAAGTGGTTTACCTGCTGAAGTTCCTTAATTTCTTGTGAAGTGAAATGTACTCTATGAGGATTCACCAGCTCAATTGCAAAGGGCCTTCCTGGCAGCACACACCCCGTCATGAAACAGAAACGTGTTGATGGAGTTAACATTTGAGCTAATGCAAGAGGGTGTGAAAAAACGAATTGAGCTCTAGAGGACTGAGGGGGAGGGAAGAATGTGTGAAAAGAATCAAGGGGCTTTTGGGGGGGTGCTAAACCCTAGTACAGGCAATATGTGAAAATGACTGTTTTCCCAAAGGTCCATAAACAAGCCTGTGTTAATTACAAAATAAAATCCAAACAATTGCTAATTGACTTGGTTACACTAGTGTAACGTTGTCACACACAGCAGTACCCGGGTCTATCAACTTGAAATCCATCTTCCTAGCCTAATCCACTAGTAAAATAGAAAAGCTGTAATTCCATGAGAGGAAGGGACTATAAATCTCAAATAGCTCAGGATTAACTCTCTCATTTTTCTTGTAATACAACAATGTAAAAGGAGAAAAATGAAGGCTAAATGAGTAGAAT
>NW_006434709.1:8919970-8941512 GCF_000325575.1 Pteropus alecto | reverse complement strand
TATTAAGTGGAACAATTAATAATCAAACTTTTGGGAAAAAAAACAGGTACCTCCTTGTTAATGCACATAAATATCCTTTATAACCTATAGGTGTGCAATAGGATATCTCTGAAGAAATGATTCCTGTTAAAATATAATCATACACTGGTTAAAGGTAGTTCCATAATCCACAAAAGCTTCCTCTCTTAGAGAAGTTCTGGGATCTTCCCACTTTGGTTTTGACTAAGTAACTACAGTAAACCTGCTGTCTGAAAAGGGTGACAATCTGAAAGTTAGTTCTATTCGAGTGATGCCGTCGCAATCTTACCATTTCCTAATGTTCTCACATCTACATCTTCTCTTCCAGAGGATGAAAAATTAAAACCTTTGGAAAACAGAAAAAGAAAAAAATCAGAGGCATAAGAGTCCCATGACTTTTGTTCTCACCCTTTGGTAGAAACTCAATTCATCTTGTATAATTTACAGGAGAATCTCAAAGGGTAGTCATCATCCCAAATCTAGTCCCAATCTCTCCTAAAAATAGCAATGATAATAATAAACACCACTTATTGAGCACTTATTATATGTTAGGCGCTGAGCTAAAAATTTTGCGTACATTATTTCATTTGATTCTTATTACAACCTTATGAGGTAGGTATTAAATAAAAGAACACCAAGCTTCTGAAAGGTTAAATGCTTTTCCCAAGGTCACATGATTAGATGGCAGAAATAGGTGTTTCTAATGTCAAAGCCAGGCCTTAAACTATCATCCCATGCTGCCATCCCATGGCAGGCCCCACCACCACCCTGGTCACAAGCTTATGGTGAAAAATCTATCACCTACTTCCTTCTTTTTATTAAAACAGAACAAAAACATTTATTTGAGAATTAAATTCTATGAAAGAAAGAGGAAGGGAAAAAAAACATTCGATTCTAAAAGCAAATTCATTACATAAGTAAACCTAAGCTGGAACCATGACAAAACTAGTGTTCATTCTAAGACAGATGGCTCACCACAGACTAAAAGCTGCAAATGTTGGAATGGGAAATGATTTTTAAAAAGCGGGGGGAGGGTGTTGTTACATGACAACTTTCTTAGATACAGAATGACTGATGATTTTACCACAGCCAACATTACCATGAGCAGACATTATTCTAAATGCTTTGTATATGTTAACACTATGAGGTAGGTACTATCATTATCTCCATTTTACTTGTAAGGAAGGTGAGACAGAGACAGGACAAGTAACTTGTCTAAAATCACATCATTAGTAAATGGTATGGTCACGATTCGAACCACACAGGCTGGCTCCAGAGTTTCTTAACAACCATCTATACTGTACCACCATAGAGAGAGGCAAAAATGCTCAGACTCGTGCCCACAGGGAAAGCAAGATGAGTCTTCTTGGACCAAAGATTGGGAAAGGTTGGGATGTTTTGGGAAACCTGGTCAGTCATAAGAGTGGTAAAGATTAAAGTCTCTGAACATAAAGGTTGAAGGATAGCACTCAGGCTCACACCCTGATGTATTCATTTAGGAACAAATATCTACGGGATGTACCTGCAAGGCACTGTGCTGGATGCTGGGGAGACGAAGGCAAACAAGATGGACATAGTCTTTATCCTCACAGAGCTCACTGTTTATAGAGAGATATGGACTACAGTTGGTAGGGCTAGGAAACGTACAGGAACATTCCTGCACTTAGAGCACAATTGCAACATGAGCTCTGAGGCCAATATTTATTCCTCAATAATCAAAAACTTTGGAGAGCACAATATGAGAAAGAATAAGACCACTGGATAGAACAGATGAGAAAGGTAGAAGGAGGGTAAATACCATTTTGACCGCCATATCTCTCCCAGGAAAGATTTATATGCAAAGTTTCCATGTAGATTTCAGGAAAAGGACCGCTAAAAGGCTTTAAAAGTCCCATGAAAATTACACTAAAGATTAGCCCTCCTTTCTAGGATGTTTAGCTGTGAAGAAAGTAGGATTTCACCCTTCCTTCACCTTTAAGAGATTCCATTAGCAAGCCAAGGCCAAACCTTGTTGTAAACATAGGCTCTGAGCTGTTGTGTGTCACATACTGCCACGGTGAAGCAGGCTCCTCTCTGCCCTACAAGGCCCAAAGTTGTGGGTCTCACAGAGAGAAACAATCCAGGGCTGGTTAGGTAAGTACTAGATATCCTATGTCTAGAATTCAAGCTGCTAGTTAGGCTCATAAGTCTGAGTAATCTGTGTTATATTTTACCTGAGGACTGGCCAAATGGGCAGCAGTGAGGGGCACAAGGTCAGGCTCTTCTCCAGGTGAAGAATCTAGGCCAGATAGGGAGTAGGATTCTGTGGACCATTAAGTCCTAATGAACACTCCATTCAATATTTATACTCCATTGTCAAGCTGCTAATAAACCCACAGCAACATTAGTAGCTTCCAGTCAGAGTCAACAGACTCAGACTCAAGAGTAGCACTAACTAGGGATGGAGAGCTAAATGGAGAGTTCAAAATGGCATCTGGGAAGCTGAAAAATACTGATTCTCTGGGGCTATGGTTTGTCTTATACTTGCCCACCTCCATCTCCAAACCAGCCATAATGTCAAGGAACCAGGATACCCACAGTGACTGAACCATAACCTGCGACAGGTGGGACTGAAGGGAATAAACGGGACACAGAGATAAGTCTACCAGGGACTGCTAAATCAGAACAGAAAACCCAAATTCATAAATTAGCGCATAAAACATCCCCAAAATACCAGCCCAACAAGAAAGAGGTGCAGAAAGCCAAGCTCTTGAGAAATCCAGAGAAACATTATAGCCAATCTAGACAAAGGGAGAAGGAGTATTTACTATATCTTTTAGAAAAATATTTCAGATTTGGACCCTACATTGAGAAATACTTTTGGGAGCAAACTTTAAAATTTTGTTCATATGCAATTATGAATAACAGCTGACAAAAAAAAAAAAAGAGAGAGAGAGAGAAACAGAGCCACTGCTTTAACTATTAGAAACTACATATTTAAAACTTAGTTGAATTTTCTAAATCCCATGAGTTCTTTGAGCCTTCTGATCCAAGGAACACATATACCAACAACAAATATAAAACCAAGGGTAAGAATGATCAGGAACTATAAAAGTGGTTCAGCTAGGCTACAGTGGCCCTCACTCGCAGGGGCAGACAGACAATGGGACTGAAAGATGGGCAGAGGCCAGATGAAGGCCTTACCATATCAAGTTAAGTAGCTTGGATTTTATCCTGTAACTAGTCATTGACCATTTTTCTACAGGGAATTGACGTGGCAAATATTTATTTAATGAGTGAAGTAATAAATGTATTAGGGGAAAATTTCTTAGACACATTGATTTTGAGAGCACGTCAAACTTTATTACTCATTAACTAGGGAATTAGGAAGTACATAATATGATGTGCAAGTCTGAAGTGACTGAGAAACAAGTTTGTATCTCCCATTTAGAGGAAAGAATCTTTATATAAGTAGCTAGGCTGCTTCATGCAATACTGGTTTATTTTCAGAGAGCTGTAAAACTTGGAGGTACAATAGTCAGAATCATCTCCCTAGAGTTGTCAGATGTGAACCACAGAAATAACAAGTAATACATCCAAGAACCACAGGTTTAGCAAATTGGTGCTATTAATCAAATATTTCAAATAACAAGGGATTATGCCCTGACAAGAAGTCAATGAGCACAGAGACCCAGAGGTCTGCTTTTTCTCAAGCAGCTCTCAATAAATTTCTTCAGCACACAACTATAGACGCTAAATACAGTTTTATTTATTTTTAGTTTGGGGGCAATTTTTCCCCCTCATATGGAAAATAACAACAAACTACCTTCATGAAAGATTGCAAAAGGGAAACATATAGCTGATTCAGAGCCCCCCAGCAGCCCTATTTATGATGGGGGCTTCATTGGGACCCAAATAATCAGAATTGAATGTTTCTTGAATCTTCTTATAGAAAGGAGTAAGGTGGCCCCAAAAAGAGTTTGAAAGAGACTTTTTGGTGCCAAAGTTTTATTTTCACTTCTTCGTAACTTGGATAAGTCTTATAAGATAACCAGTGCATAAATATTAGATTAGGTAGGTAAAAGCTCATGGCAATATCCCATTCTTTAAACCTAAGATTTTGGAAAATATTAGGTTGCTAGCTAAGGTACAGTCTTCTTCACTCAGTAAACAATTCTTAAAGACCCTTAAAAAGAAGGCCGACCTTGATAGGCAACATGCCAGGATACCCCAGGACACCTACCCACACGAAGAGCCAAAAAATAGTTCCTGTGACATTATTCCTTCCTCCATTTAGTCCCTCTTGGAAATCCACTGCCAATCTTGGAAACTTCGACAATATTATAAGCATTGTTTGGTTTTTGTGTAAGACTCTTGCTACAGTGGATAGCTCTGATTGGTGAGTCAACTGTCTGTGGCTACCAGTTACATCAAGATTGTAACAGCATTTTTACTTTCTGTACAACAATAAAAGATTTATACATAAAATCTTAACATCAAAAAGAAAAGAAAAAAAGAAGTGCTTCTCTTTCCTCTTGACAAGCCAGAGAGCTGAAAGGGACAGCCATATCTCATCTCAGTCATCTGCTTGCCATTCCTAAAGCAGACTTGTCTTAAGGGTTTTCAGAGAGAAGCATGGATGTCTCACTTGGTTCCTTAAAAAAGGTGTCCTAATTATGTTAGAAGATCCACATCAAGAGTTATTTATGGGATGGCTCCATAGTGTAGTGGTTAGCACTTCTGCTTTACATGCAGAAGGTCCTGGGTTCGTGCCCCAGGTAGAGCCACGGACCATACCCCGGGTGCGCCAAGGCCACGGGTGCACTCTGTGGGTGCATGGGGGGAGACGCCCCGCCTTCAGAGATCCACTTCCACAGGTCAGAGGTGGAAGTAGCAGGGAGGGGGAATTAAAAGAGGGGGAAAAAAAGAGTTATTTACATACTCACTACAGTTTTTCCTAACATACAACATGATTTCCTACAATTGAAATCTAAGCCCTTTCCTCTAGTCTAATTCTAGGTGAAATCACATGCCTTTTATGCTGTTTTTGACCTTACAGGCCTATTGAGACAAAGAAAACATAAACCTGACAGGCTCTGACTCATCTTACAAACCTGGGCTCATTAATAAGTAGGAAATTAAAACACACACAACTCCCATTAAGTCTTTGTGAAATGGTAGCTATTGGTCTATTTTTCTCTAGGCTTCAAATTTCTCCCAGGACATTTTAGTGGTTACAATAAAAGCCAAGCATTTGCCAAAGATTATTCTTGAACAGGCATTGCATGTGGAAGTTGTATTTTGATTCCCTCATATTCACCAAAAGAGGTCAAGGCTGAGGTGTCCCAAGGTCAGAGCTTAAGTGCATTCATTTAAAGCAGTTTTGATTGTTCTGAATTTGCCCGGAAAAGAGGAATCATCTTGAAAGAGAAAAGAAATCCTTGGGCACCTTGGCTCAAATTCAGCCCATGTCAGAGGAGCTCAAGACATGGCAATTCTTGCTCGTGGGAAGCTGCCAAGCAAGGAGCCCAGACTTGGTGGTTATTTACAAAATACAGAAATTGTTCCTGCCACCTCCAATAGATGTATTCATGAATGACAATGTATTTAAAATATGAATATTATAACACTTACTCTCCGCTTTAAATACTGTCAAAAGATGACCTGAAATTAATTCTCCCACTGAAGACTCCAGCTTCCTTTCTCCATCAATTATCCAAGGAGTTTGTGGTAGATTCCTGGAGTATTTATTATATCTCCCTGTGAAAGAAATATAAGGCAGCTAGGATGAAATTATCTGATTAATAGGATAAAAAGAAAAGCAACAACTATTTATTGAGTGCTAATATCCTAGGTCCTACGATATAAACAAAGCTTAGCTTTCAATTAACTTACAGTCTAATTTGGGGAGCCGGCAGAAAGGCAGATAGTTAATTAAATGAAAATATTTAAGGTAACAAAAGAAGAGATGGCTAAAGACATGGCATGAATCATTAAATGAGTTATAAAGGAATGTTCAACGTATTTATTAATCTGATTGGCTGACTGAACAAATTATAATATTATAGAACACACCAAGGATCATTTTTTTTTTTTTTAAAGAGCAACTACTGCTTTTAAACCTGATTAGTAGTAGTTTCAATGTAATAGTCATTGGTGATGATATATTTCAAAGAGTTCAAATACAGGGAATTTTGAAGTTTTTGTAATTAAAAAGAAAAAGCCTTAACACAATATGACTCATTGCTTTATGAATAAAGCTACCTGAAGGCAGGTAGCTTTCATTACTCAGGGCAGGGTATTATAAACAAGACAAAAGATCAATTTCATTTCAGCTATTACTATAAAATAACTGTTGCTTTTAAAACAAAAACTGTCTTCTAGATTACCTCTTGGGAAAGTCATTGGAACATTTTTTTTTTTTTTTTTCAGGCAGAAGCCAAGTGTTTAGTCATTTTGCAGATAATAAAGTTATTTTTCAAGTTTGCTTTCACGTTATAAAAAAAAATTCTCTCCGCGGCTATGTTTCTCCTAAACAGTTATGGGTCTCTACATCTACCCATATTTCCACTTGGCCATCTCTGATGAAAACTACTTAAACCTAGGAAAGGTCATTTGCCTTTGGCATGGCATTTTAAATAATAGGTCTCCTCAGTGAACTTAAGAATGCCTATGGAACCTAAAATAAGCTTGGCTATCAGTTTTAGTTCTCAAAAGAGTTAACTAATCACAACCTAATAACAATAGTAAGAAGGAAACAGAGGAGGAGTCAGTTTAGTTTTTCAGAAAGGACAGTAAGTTGACAGTATAAGTATATTCTAGACTAAATATTTTACCAGCCACAAAAACAGCCCCATGAGCACATTCAATTTCAAGAACAGTGCATACAGCCTTTGGTGAATTTGGAGGACAAGGAAACTGCCTGCAAAACAAAATAAATTTTATAGCTACCATTTTCCAGACATGATATTGAACCACATAACTACAACGGTCAGTATCGTCAGAGACACACGCAGAGCCTGAGTCTCTCAAGGACTAAGCATCTCTCTAACTTTAAGTTTCAGAACCATAAGGGTCTTTAGGGCTCTAGAGTATCTTTTTAATACACAAGAGTGGCACTGAGTAAATCAGTACTCTGCTACTACCTTTCATGCTCAGGAGATCTCATGTTCCCAGATAATCATTTCCAACAGCCTTGAGATTTAGGACAAAAATTCATCTATCTGAAATGGAAGCCTTTCCATTTAGCCATTTTGCTATCCATGATCACTTGCTGCTGGCTTACAAAAATCCTCAATCATTTGGGTAAAGCTGGTATGCAGTGAAATTGGACACGTAAATTTCACCCGTGGGGAGGGCACTACTCTATTTTGCTTTTTTCCCCCCATTTCATTCAATCTATGACCCTGGGAATCAGACCACAGAGCCAGAAAAAGTGGAATGTGGCAGACTCTGCCCTTTTAGCTAAGAAACTTCACCTGAGGACAGACAGGAAGGAGCAATGTATAGCTTTATTCTCCGTCCACCATCCAGAAACCGCCAAAACTATGGATGGGAGTATATCTGTAAATGACTAGATGTGAACTTAATCCAAAATGCTTGGCTTAAAATTTTTATAGTTTTCCAAGATATCTCAACAAAGAAATCACTTAGGAACTCAGGAACTATTGTTCGTGGAGAGTAACTGTCTTTACTTTCTAAAATTTAATAAAAATATTTCCATTCTGAGACTCATTTTCAGTCAGTAGAATATATGAAAACTTCCTCATAATTTTATTGTTTGAAATTTATTCAAGGATATTTTAGGATAAGTACGATATTTTATCAAATAAAACAAACACACTGAAAATTAAAACATAAAGCTTATTGTATTTCAGCATATCTTAACAAGTGAGGATAACTCCTGAGCCTTTTTCTCCCTCTTGTGGAGATGGATAATACTACAATGAATTAGGGATGTAATGGGACTATCACTGGGCTAGAGAGTCAGGAAAACTGGTTCTAAATTCACTTCTATTTCCAGTTGAAATCTTAAGCAAGTCAATTCCTTCTTTGAACCTCAATATCCTCTTCTATAAGAAAGAAATTGGACTCGATTCATAAATTCAAATATTAACTTGACAAACATTTATTGAACTCACTGCATGCCAGATACTGAGCCAGGAATTGGAGATATAATGATGATGAAGGCAGAATCCTGGGCCCTGAAATACATCTTGTTTTGTCTTAGAGATAATGCAGATTATTGCTAACATTCCCTTTATTCTAAAATTCCATGCTGCTTCTTTATTTCTATACTTTTACTTACCTGCAGAAATCCTCTTCTTTTATCTTATTCAAAGCTTTCATAACTGCCATTCTAGTGAATACTGACTATATAGGGTAAAATGAAAAGAAAAGACATTTATCACCAGGATAAGAAAACATCAGAAGTGAAAAATAGAACATATTTGGAGAAATTATCCATTTTAAATCATACTTAAAAGGGAGACATACTTAATAGTTTTAAGAAAATAA
The DNA here is from genome assembly GCF_000325575.1 of Pteropus alecto. NCBI lineage: Eukaryota > Metazoa > Chordata > Mammalia > Chiroptera > Pteropodidae > Pteropus > Pteropus alecto. Next base: position 8,932,998 of record NW_006434709.1, on the reverse strand, counting down.
ATAAAATGTAAGAAATCATAGTGTCAGTTCTGCAATTGGTACGCCCCTACTTACTCCCTTCCCTTCAGTCTAGTCTACATCCATAATACCAGGTAGACCTAGTAGAACAAGTCTTCTTTACTTCATGGCCCACTCCCTCAAAATGGAGCATTCTTCAAACACAAAAACAATGACAGTATAAGAAATGTGCTTTGAATATTTTTTTCCCAGACCTCAAAAGGAATTTACATTGATTCATCTACTTTTTCTTCCCTACATCCCTTCAGGGGCCACAGTATATAATTTGGGAGTTGGCTGCCAGGGTAAGGGGTAAAACAGAGCCAATCAGCCTGCCCTGGCATCTAGCAACTCAACATCACTCACCAGCCACAAAGTAAACAGATCCACTATACTGAATAAAAGAGCATCTACAACAAATGTCCCACTTTGGGGTTTTAAAATAATAAAAGTCAAACTGCGTGGTAGACATACTAGAACTAACTGGTGCACATATACATGGCTTACTATGATAAATCACAATTATTTCTTCTGTTATAAGAAATTACACTTGACTGAAAAAGGACACAATGTTGGCATCTCAATAGTTTATCATCAAAGCAATGATTTTTCTAAACCATATTCTGGGGAATCCCAAGGTATTACAGAGTTAGAACTAAAAATTAAGTGCCTGTTTAAGATATGAAATCTTAGGACTGAAAGAATCTCAAAAGGTCATTCAATTTACTCCCAACTATAAGGCAGGAAAACTACAGTTAATATAAGCTACTGGCCAGATGGTGTAGTTAGTGTCTATGATACTTTGATGAAAATTCCCTTATCCTATTATTTCATGCTGGTATTGGTATATTTACTCAGAGATAACAAAAAATAAAACTAGATCTTCAATATAAATATGGCTTACAGGTCACTAGGGTAGAGTTTTCTAACTGAAATGGCAAAGCAGTGAGCTATAGTTGTGCCAAGATATCAATCTCTTTAGTTCACAAGGCCTGAGGAGCAGGGCCTGGGACAGTGGCAACTTCCAGGCCTAGTGCTTCCAACTTAGAGCAACTTTATCTGTTAACCTCAGGGTGCTGAACGAACACGGCAATGTTCTAGGCGTACCATGATGTGAGAAAAGGAGGGAAGCACTGCTTTAGTCTTGGTCTGCATTTCTAATTATTTCTGCACAGGGCATTTAGGAAATGTCACAAACTTCCAACCCCCACCAGTTCTAAAAGGCACAGCAATTAGTCAAAGCAAGAGGAAAGATCAAATGAAGTACCTTTTTAACAACCAGAACAGTAAAAAATGATGTCAGGAAAACTAGGAATGCCTGAGTCTCTGCACAAAACCAGCTAAGTAACTGGGGCATGAAAGCTTGCCAATATTGTGCCATGCCATTCTATCTTGGCAGAATTGAAACTAAAAGTACTAATTAATTTGCTCATTAATATGAAGACCAGATCACATCAGACAGTAAAGGAGAATTTGAATAAAATGCTCTTTTTTACAAATATATCTTGAAATAAGCTTTATTAATTCAGGAATATCTTAAATAAACTACTTTACTTAAGATTATATTTTTAAAATACCAGTTACTAGAAAAGGAGTATTAGACAAAAACTTGGAATGCTGCTATCATGAATTTTCCTAGATGATGTAATTTTGGGAATTAAAATCTAAAAGTCAAATTTCCCCAAATTGGTAACAGAAACATCATTAATGCACTGGTTCTAAATTCAACATCAGAACAACCCAGACAGTGACACGAAAACATGAGCATGTTTTTGTGTTATGGTTTCCCAGCCAGAGGCAAAGGTGTTCACAGTTGGAAAGATTTAAAAACTGATAAAAGATTTAAAACTGATTCGTAGTATAATAGATTGCCACATTTCTAATGCATACCTTTTTTGTTGTTAATTTGAACATTCAGCTCAAGCAAAACCCACTAAAGAGTAAGAAGCAGGAATCCTTACCTGTTTGTTTTTGGCTGGCTTGAAACAATCTGGGCATATTGCACGTCTAAGTAAAATTCAAGTTAATGTAAAAAGTTAATGAGTTTATTTTGGGGTGGATATAATTCAAATATATTTTATACAACATAGTTGCTAAATGCAGGATATAGAAGCAGACAAAATAAGTCCCTATACAAGCTGCATTGATTTGCCTATCTATCTTACATTAGTACATTTTTTAAGCTACTAAGACAAGTTCTGATATACTTATTAGAAAGAGGAGCAATACTATTTTCATAAAAACCAAAGAGCTTTAACAATGTTACACAATTGACATTGCTGTTTACATGGCAACTTACAAGAAGTGGCAATCCTCAACTGTTTCTGGGTGAGCAAAGACCACACTCACTTCAAACAAGCTCTAAAAATTATAAAGACAGTTTTAAAATGAGTAAAAAGAAAGCAACATCTAACAACTTGTGAATGGAAATAAAAATTAACTCTCAAAGATTGGCTCAGAAAAAGAGTGACAAGGAAAACTGGAAATACTACTATTTTCAAATAAGTTTATTCACAGGACAGCTGTAAAGGAAATAGTCTCTTTTTTTTTAACTTCTAAAGTTCAATCACTAGTGATTCTACCAAAAAACAAGAAATCTTAAAATAAATTTGTAGGATTTTTGTACATGTATATAAATTACATGTATGTAAAGATGAATGAGAATCGGAAAATTGGAAAGAGATAACTGAAGGAAATAAATTGTTCCAGTCAATATCATCATTAGAATAGCAAAGCAAAAAGCATTTTATTCCCATGATTAAAATGTTGTATAAGACTTTTTTTTAGTGCTCAAACTTCTTAATGGATTTGAGTTTTAAAAGAGAAATCTTAATTTTTTGTTTTATTACAAAAACAATACATACGAATTATAAAATAATCAAATACGTGATGGGTTTTCAATCCCACTCCACTGAGGCAGAGCTAGTAACAGTTTGGTATGTTTCTTTTAAGCCAATTTTATGAATGTACACATAAATGTACAGTATATACTTCTTGGGATATTAAACATGCTTATGGATAATTGCTTTATTCAGTTAATATTATGGCATGTACATCTTTTCAATTCTAGGGACTGTTGAACATTTAAGTTATAAGTTTTCTGTTATTAAAAATGCTACCATGGCCTTTTGAGCCACACTTCTCTTGCTCAGGCCCGCTTCCACATCTGGAAGTGTACCTTCCCTTCTAATAAAGCTTTTCTTTTCTACTGTAAAATAAATAAATAAATAGATAGATAGATAGATAGATAAATATAAAAATGCTACCATGATTCTGTTATTAAAAATGCTACCATGGCCTTTTGAGCCACACTTCTCTTGCTCAGGCCCGCTTCCACATCTGGAAGTGTACCTTCCCTTCTAATAAAGCTTTTCTTTTCTACTGTAAAATAAATAAATAAATAGATAGATAGATAGATAGATAAATATAAAAATGCTACCATGAACATCCTTGTACACATACAAAAAAAAGCACGATTTCATACTCTGTGTGCATTAACCTCCACAGAGAATATATAAAATTCTACATTGAGAAAAAGATATAAATGTCATACCATATAACAATTTTATCGTTTTTATTCAGTTCTGTATTTACTGATTGCATTAGATTGCTGGTAAGCCTATTAACTTACTCTAGAATCACAAAGGTGAAGTTTTTTTCTCTCTATTCTAATCTACAAAATAAAATTAAAATTAGAGCACATTCTTTTTACTCCTAATTCTTTAGAAAACTTCTCCTAAATCTATTAGAACATTATTACCTCTTTTGTTTTCTATTTTCTGTTCTGCTTCAACATGTAAAAACTCATTTGTGCTTCAAAACTAAAATTTGAGGTAAAAATATTTTGCATCAATGACTTTTCTAATTTCCAAAGTACTTTCATTACCTCATTTCCTCTTCATACTATCTGGTGGTTTTACTTTCTATTCTCTCAGTATTCAGTTTAAAAGACAGTCAGAATTTATTTTTACTAACTGAGAGAAAAAGAGTTATTTAATGCAGAATAGAGAAAAATTTTTTTTAACTGTTTAGCTTTGAAAGATGGTTTCAAGATTTTACTTGAAGAGGGGAGTGTCTGATATTCAGGGAACTTTCTTCGAGAAAAACATTAAAGTGATGAAGCCATACTATAAAATTCTAATTTAAGATGAGCTGGGAATATGTCCTATTTCTACATCTGGGAATTTGTTGAGCTCTTTCCTAAATTGCCAGAGCCTGAGACAAGGTCTCCTTTGGAATAGGAGAGATGACTAAGTATTCTGGTTCAAAGGCAGTATCTGCCTAAAATTAAACAGAGGGACCTCAGACACAAGCAAGATGGAATAGACTGAGCCCATGCTCACTGTAGTTGAGTGGATTCTGACTGCATATTTGAAAACAAGATAAGCCACAGATAACCAAATTTAAATAATCCAGAGTTGACTCTAGAGTTGCTCAGTTATTTATGAATTGCTTTGTATCAGTAAATCTGTCTCTCCAATTAAAATATAAATATATTAAAGGCACAGATTCACTTCTAACCCTTTAAGGTCAGTTAGGGTACACTGTACCTGTTATATGCATAAGTGTCTTAGATCACAAATAAGTCTTTCAAAGAAGAAAAAAAAATTTTAACCTCAATTTAAGACTATAAACAAACATTTTAAAAGCTTAAAAATCCTTCATTGGATTATTTAAAGAGAAGATTCTGTTGGCTAACCAAAACTCTGCCATATAATGAAATAAAACTAGTAAAAGCAGAGAACAAAATTAACAATGCTGATGACCCAATACCTTTCCATCAATGGGAACACCCAGTTCCTCTGTAAACAAGGGGTGAGTTATCCATTTGTAGGCTTCTTTTAGTTGAACTATATCATTTCTTCCCAGTGACAGACTCTGTTTTCTGAACAACATAAAAATTAATGCACTGACATGAAAAACTTTACTTTTTCTACTAAAGGCAAGAGTTTCTCACATTAAGTAAAAGGTGGAGAACAAAGTGGACACAATTCATCAGTTCACGGACCTTACATTCTAATAGAATCAAGAAACTGCTTTTTAAATGGCACATAAGACAGTTTTTAAAACTTCAAAGATAAAAGCATACCAATTAGGTTTTCTGAACTAGAATGCCGATTCCAGAATTAATACATCAGAAGACAGAAAGGTAGAATAGAGAGGATTGTTTATTGCTCAGAAACTACAAAACTGAATATTACAAATAATCTCATTCAGACTAAAAATGTTTGCATCTACTTTCTTCCTGATAATGGAGCTTACTTTTGAGAAACTGATGTAAAAGCTGTACTTTTCTTTACTGCTGAAGAAGAAATATTAAATCCTAAAGTATCAGTGTTCTGAAAGGCTCATCAACTTAATATGAGATAAATGTCATCAACTTAATATGAGATAAATGTCTGACATTCCCCCAAAATCTACTCATGAGCCAATAAATAGGTTTGGGGAAGTCCCACTTACGATTTCTAACTTTTAGTTTGAAAATTAAAGTTGTGATAAAAAGGAACTGCGGTAAGAGGAAAGAAAAACATAGTATATTATGAAAACTGCTCTAAACCACTAAAAATACTACAATATCTCTAATAAACTAACAAGCCCACATCATTCAAATAATTGAAATTTCAAATCAGTCTTATAGCTATTCACCAGGATACTTTTAACAACAACAACAAAAAAGATATTAAGGGCCAACTTGTGAATAATTTCTTTAAATGTTCAATTTTAAGTGATAGAAATGACTACTTGTAGTCAATATCTATTATTTTAATTCTTCAAGACTAAAAGACACTACTAACTGCAGGTAGAAAACAAAAAAAAAAATAACTTAGCTAATGGTAAATATACATATATTTAAGATCAATTAAATACACACACACACCATCATTCCTCTAAACTGCAAATTAAGAAAGAGTCAATCTAACCTATTCTGTATCCAGCTGAGAACATAATTGGTTACACTGAATACTTTCATATGCTTTGGGATTGTGGTTTAACAATGAAATCCCAGAAAAGCCCTACATTTGACAAATAAATAATTTCTCTACATTCAAGAATTTATTCAAACACTGTTTGAGCTTCTTTAACTGTTCCTAGTTCTCTAAATATCAGAAACATTTTAGGGATTTTAGAAGACTACCTCAATATTGCATCTTAAATGATATTTGTATAAAATAGCATCACGGTTGAAAAGTAAGTAATGAATGAATGAGAATACATTTTAAAGGATAGAAAGTTAAAATGGAAAACACAAGAACTGAAAACTATTTAAAAATTGTTTAGACTCTAGAGTACAAGGATTGCAGCAAAAGCCAATCCTAAAAATGGGTTAAAACATTACTCTTTGTGTATTTAAGAAAACTAGTATGTTAAATCCTTCATAATCTTTTAAGTATATTTAGAGCTTCTTGGTCCAGTTTAAAAAGTTCGACTACAGGTATTTTTTTCCTTCCAGACTAAAGAGCTAGAGGAAAGCGTTAACAAACATCTTGGAAACCATACTTAAAACGCCAGATTTTCAATCCTGCAAGTTGAATGTAGCTAGTAACTTTCCTAACATAATTTAGGGTAAATGTTTTCACAGAGGTCCTTAGTGATGGTCCTTTAAAATAATTAGTAGTCTTAAAGGTAAATTTAAAGTACTTAGTAAATTTAGTACTTAGTAACTCCATTTCCCTCTCTCCTGTCAGGTAAACTACTGATGAGAATGTCAAGTGCAATCACTTTTGCTATAGATACACTGTGACAACCATATAGGGCAAAGATGAACCAAAATATCCAACACAATTAATTTTTTCTTAATTCTTTGAATCAATTCTTTAGTGGCAATTCCTTCACAATCTTTTAAACATAGAATGAATTAGGGACACTGAAGAAAAAGATTAGGGTTCTATAGTTTTTCTGTTCCAGTTTCCCTATATTGAGTAAGATCTTTTGGAAAAGTTAAGCTTAGTTTAAAATCCTTCAATAAGAAATAAAAACAACTCACAAGAAATGTGGATGGAAATGAAATATCTAAAAAATAGCTTGCTCTGACTACACTCAAAAATTTCTCAAACATAGGATCAAATTTTATGTGCCAGAATCACAAGCATTTGAGATAACCTAGCTAAACTCCAAACCCCTTTGATAAATATGTGGTTATTACCCTTCTAAAAATGCAGTTGTGAATATAAAACAGAATTTAAAAAGCCAAACCAAATATCTTTTATAAGTCATTTAACCACGTATGAGATCCTAATACAGAAATCTATATTTCACTCTGTATTTTTCTCTCCAGAGTATACAGAAACCTCCAGCTCTTTTTATTTTGTTATAAAATTTTTAGTTTCAAAATCCAAAAATCTCTGGAAAATTAAATATTTTTTTCTTAACTCAATTGGCAACCAAACCCTGACTTGAACATGTGAGGCTGTTTAGAGACTTTATCAAACTTAGTGTGAATATTCATATGTTTCACTGTAGAAATATTGTGTTTCTTATATAGTACTACCCCAGATCTTGGAGGGAAAGGGTATGTTGTATATGGTATTTAACACTATATTACATTTCCAAAATTTAAAAATTCTAAATTCCAAAACACATTTGGCCCCAAAGTGTTTCAGATTAGAGACAGTGGACCTATGTTTTCTATGTCTTATCTATATATAAACTCACTGTTGTTCTGCCTTAACTACAATTTTACTTTGTATCTTTATAGCACAGTTTTATAATTTAGTTTCTAAGATCAGTATAAAATTTATTTTTAAAATAACTTGCCAAACTACATTATATAAGTGACTAATGAATATAAAATGTATTTACATTCATGTTAAATCTATAAAAAAATGAATCTGCTTTCATAGACTACTAATATGCCATGTAAATAACCAATTAAACAAGGTTGACACCTAAATTTATACAATAAAGATTTTCTTTGTGTCAATTTCTCTAGTAGCTAGTGAACTCACTCAATTGCAGTACAAGTTCTTTAAGAATCAGGTAGCTTACATTTAAATGGTAGTAAAAATTCCCTACCTAAATTACTTACCCCATTTCCTGTTTTACCAGCAACCATGCAGCATGCTGTAGGCAATTTAGTCACACCCAGAAAGAAAAGGGAAGAAATGTTTATTGAAATTAAGTTCCAATACCATTACTAAAGTGCTTAACTAATTTGCTAATCAAACTCCCCTTTTTGGGAGAGAAGTTAGTGTTCAGAATGTGGCAGTGACCTCAAGCTATTTCAAATCAGAAATGAGGTAAGATGCCACTTTGCAATACTGGCTTTCTGTGGCTTAGGAATTCAACAGGGGTATCCCCCACCTCCCTACAGATTTCTATTTCTCATTAATGAGGCACAAGTGTTTTTTAACATGGGTGGCTTACATTTTTTCTTAAAATATCTTACTATTTCATAGGGAAAGGCCCAAAGTGACTGAGTACCTACTATGTCCCTAAAACATAGGGCTTAGGGCTTTTTTGTTTGTTTTTGTTTGTTTTTGTTTTTTGAATAGGGCTGACACATTCTTAATTCTATCTAATAAATGATCTACACAATGTAAGTGTTTAGGAGTAAAATGTACTAATGTCTGTAATTCATTTTGGAATACAACAAAAACTAAGATGGGTGGATAGATAAGCTGATGGCTAGATATATAATAAAGTAAGTATAAAAAATAGTAACAATTGTAGAATCCAGGTAGATATATGGGTGTTCACTGTACCATTCTTTCGATTTTACCATATGTTTGAAAATTCTCATAATAAAATGTTAGGGAGTATGTTCTGGGAAAGATTAACAGAAACCTGAAAAATTTGCTAAAATGAAGAAATAACATTCGTAATCACAGTCGTTATGAGGATTAAATGAAATTCATGTAAAATGCTTTGCATAGTAAGTGTGTGACACTAAGATTATTCAGTTTGCCATTAGACTCTTGCAGCTTTCACATTAAAAAAAGGTAATGACATATCTTGCTTCAATATATGGCATTTTGTGACAATAACAGAAGCATACATGTATAAGTCAATAAAATATATGTAGTCTCTGCTTCTACGTGTCACGACATGGCAAGTTATCATTCAGATCCACCTCAAGACCTAGCTATAACTATCTACCTATCTACCTATCTACTTATCCACACACACACACACACACACACACACACACACACACACACACACACACATGGTTTAAATGTTGAACCCTGTCCTTTTAAACTTCAAATGACTAGCAGGGCACTATATACTCCATTTAGAAACATTAGATGCACTACATCCTTCAGACATGAGCCAAACAAAATCAATTAATCACTAGCTAGGTAAGAATTAGAACTGTTCTCAATGCCTAAATGTCTTATCAGTACCTTCTGATTGTTAGTTTGCTTAGTTTGTTAGCTCGACCTAATACCATTTTCAGTACTTACAGACCTCTTCCATCTTTCCTTCCATTTATTCAAGCCCTCTTTGAAAGTGTATGGGCATGGTATAGTATATAAATTACTAGCAGTCAGAAGACCTGGCTTTGGGCTTTACTAAATTTCTGGCACTCAATTTCTAATGTGTAAAATGAGAGAGTTAGACGACTGTAATTTAAACTTTTGGGGATGGCTAAAGGCATTAGTTAGTATACTGTTTTCTAATAGAGGGTATTAAGACTTACAGGACTTGGAGATCACTGAAAAAATGAGTAACAATCTCAAGATGAAACCTTGTAGTCAGCACTGCCCCACCTTCCTTCAGCCTCCCAACTTCAAGAAATCGATAAATATTTGTTTCACCACCTATAAGGGAATATTAATACTCCCCTTGCAGAAACACTATAAGGATTTAATGAAATTGTGTATAGAATGAACCAAATAAGAATCCTGGCATGTACTTAATAAATGCTAACTATTTCCATTTTTAAATTATAACCTTATCTGCAATTCATTAATAAGATCATTATCCCTTAAAAGATTTACAACACTTGATCCCTTTCCCTTAGATCCCAAACTGTTCGACTACAGGTAGTTCTGGAACCTCCCTCATTAATGTAATTCTCTTAGGTATCTGAGCTATGTAGAACTGTCTATCACTTCTTCAAGGGGACTCAGATTCTTCTGTCCTTTTTTACTAACATTTTTTCCTCCTCTTTTGAGGTATAAATTCTGTTCTCAACAGTCACTTCCAGGTGATGCCATCAAGTCTGCAAGATTTCCTGTCATCCTCTATTTATAAAGTAGGGCAGAACTGGAGGTTGCCAAGGGAAACCAGATTACCACGTGTAACATGTAAAATTAAATAAAATGTCTTTAGTACCTAAAATCTGCTAAAGGGTTCTTCCTTCCTAATCCTCTGCAGGCTCCCTGCTCAAGCAGGCCAGCAGATTGGACAGAACTAATCATACACAGCAGGGGCTGGAAGGCTGAATCCCAAAGAAGTCAGTGTTGCTCAATTATTCAAGTTTTACCATGTGCTAATAATGCCCTGGATCTGTGTGTGCTGAGGAAAAAAAGTACACCTCTCTCTTTCAGGTCACCAAGATAATTTTAAAAAATGTTCTTTCTATTCCTTAGTCAATGGGAAAAATTCATTCTCTGGAGTAAGCAGTTTAATTGCTCCTCCCCAACAGAACCAAATGGCATTAAAGTGATCAAGTTTAATAAAATTTGATATGAAAGGTAGTATGTCACCTCTTGAAAATTCAGGAACCACAAAATTTAATCCTGGACTCTGCTTTAACTTTATTAGAGAATCCTAAGCAAGTCCTAAATAGGGCAGTTGAATAACATGCTTACTAAAGTGCTTGTATACTCTGAAAATACACACACATACACACACACACACACACACACACACACGATGGAAAATCTGTGCCTAGGAATGGCTTTTGACCTTGGAGTTCTGAGGTGGGGGTTCATCCACAATGAAAGAATGGTGATGTAGGGCCAAGGATTGAGGCTGATTCAAATGGAGGTGGCAAGAAGGAAGGACAGAGAGAGAAAGAGAGGCATTAAAAATAGGATGTTGGGGAACTACGATTTATTAAAGTGAGAGCTTAGGGCATGTATGTGTGTGCATAAACGTGAGTAGGGGTTCACTAACTAGAAATGAAATTGGAAAGGTTAGCAGGCTTTGAGTACCAAGCTAGGGTATGAATCCAAAGACTGAAACCATAACATGAGAAATGCCTCATTGACTTATCTAGAAAGTCCCATGGCAGCACAAAACAGAAACAACATTGATCTGCTATAATTCATCAAGTCACAATATAACAACCATTGTTACACTATCATTTTTCTTATATGGTAATTTAAGAGGCAAATAAATATTTCTTAACCAAAATATTCATCATTCTTGGGAAAATATAGTGTGAAAAAAGCATATGTTCCAGAAAAATGGCAGAATGATTGTGAAAAAGTCCACTTTTGTCATATTTGTTGCTTATCTGGCCCTTATAGACACCTGGGTCTGTACTTCCTGATAGAGGAAAACAAACACTAAACTAAAAGGCAGGCTCTTCCTCTAAATATGGGATCACTTGCAAGGTGGCTTATCTCTCTGCACCTTGGTTTCTCAACTATAACATGAAGGGGCTCGATACTTCATTATTTTGAGGGTACCTCCTATATGGTGAGATCTTTACTGAGAATACAGAAATGAAGGACCAGTCTGTCCATAAGGGAACCCATGTGCTAGGAGAGAATAAGGAGAGTAAAATGATAATGAACATTAATAATAAAAATTAACAATATTGATAAAAATAATAAAAATACAGAATGGAGATAACTATGATAGGGATATATTTCAAGGGAACATGTAAGGCACCCTCAGCTCAGTCTCGTAGGAGAAGTGACACCTAATCTGAGCTCTGAAAGATCAGTTACTTAGAATTAACTGGTAGAATGGGGAAAGTGTGTTCCAAATTGAAAAAAAAACAAAACCCTATGGTGCAAAAACCAAGGACAGGAAGGTTCTGGGAACTATAAGTCAGTGGTTTCTAAAGAGCTGAGGACGTGTGGCTGGGAAGTGCAAAGGAAGAAGCAGGACTTAGATCATAGAACTACTATACTCATGCTAAACGGGTTACATTTTACACTTAAAACAATACAGTGCCACAGAAGTATTTTAAGCAATGGAGTGGTATAATCATATTTATCTTCAGGAATGCTCTCTGGTTGCAGTGTGAAATAGAGGAGGAAGATGGGAACTAAGGGAAATGAAGACATGTGGTAAACTAAAGCAGTAATTCAAGCAATAAATAGTATATTACTGCAGTGCTGATAGGAATGGAGAAGAGTAGGCAGCTTTAAGCAATAATGAAGACACAGACCAACAAAACTTGGTGATTAGCAATGATGTTGGGGTTTCTAAATTACCATTAATGCCCTTTAAAAGTCTTTTGAATCCAGCATATCTCTTGAACTCATTAATAATAACAAGATAATACAAATATAGATTTGTACCAACACAAAAATGACAAGTTGTTTGGGCAGCTAGAGGTATTACACCCCATTCCCTCTTCTCCCAACACACACACATACTACATATACACACTTATCCGTTTTTCTTGCACACAAATAGCCAATTGGGAACTAGGCTCCATAATGCAGTTAGTAACAATAGAAACTCTTCTTACCTCTTCTCACCAAGCAAGACTTCCTAAAATTTCCTTCTCCTCCTCTTCCCCACACCCTAGTCCACTATAACCTTGAACATTTGTCTCACCAGGGCCCACTCCTCACCTTGTCTCAGGTTTGGTGTCAAGCGTAGTGGCAGAAAGAGAAAGGTAGGAGAAAAAGGGACAATATACTCCCATAACCACTGTTGGACTCTGCCACTTAGCTGAAGTAAAAACTCCTCTCCTACATCTTACCACCAGTCTCCTCACATCCATATCTCCTCACCTCCACCACCTCCCTGCCTCAATCTCACTCTTCTTTTCCCCAGAACCTCTGATTTCAGACCCATGATGTAATGACTAACAGACTGTCTGGGTGTCTCTTTTGATGAATAAAACCTATGTCAGCTATGTATAAAAACCTCTACAAATTCTCTACATTATTTCCCTA
>NW_006434709.1:8913797-8919935 GCF_000325575.1 Pteropus alecto | reverse complement strand
GAAAAAAAAAAAAAAATGAAATGAGACACAAGATCTTTCTACTCCAGCTTTTCTTACTACTGTTGGCAATAAAATTCTTTACCTAGCATTAGAAAGGTTGAACGTTTTATTTTTGACAAGGCATGAGAGGAAAAGCAAGGATAAATCAGCAAAGACAGACTGAATATGCAGGTCCAAATTAGGTTGTACAGCTATACTGACCAGATTCCAGGAGAAATGCTATTTCTGTGGTGTGAATTTTAGAAAGGAGAACTTCTGTTGCATTTTCCAATACTCTAGGTGCAGATGTTTGTCTAGCTTAAATGATTTGATTGAAAATAATCACAAGACAAAATTCTATGGTGTTGGTGGTAGGGGTGTCTCCACAGTGTAGTGGTTAGCACGTCTGCTTTACATGCAGAAGGTCCTGGGTTCGTACCTGAGGTGGAGCCATAGACCATACCCTGGGTGCACCAGGCCCCAGGTGCACACCTCAAGCCTCTGGGAGGAGATACTCCACCTTCAGAGATCCAGCTCTTAAGGGGAAATGGCAACATCTATAGGTGGGGTGGGGGGGAATCAAAGAGGAGAAAAAAATTCTATGAGGGTAGAGAGTTGGGGGTGGGTGAGGAGGGGATCAGAAAAGACAGAGCAGCTGCAATGAACAAAAGGCTCTGGGATAGACATAAAGACAGATATGGCTCAGTCTTGTTCTTTAGTGTCATATGCTAATGAGGAAATAACTTGGCAACTAAATTTCACATTACTCTCGAGTTAATAATGAGTGAAGCAAAGATATCTTAATAAATAACTGTTAGCAACTTGGTATGGCTGCGAGGGTGCAAATGTATTCCCTCATAGAATACTAGAAATAAATAAATGAGAATATCAAACACTTTGGCAGAGAACTATTAATAGACACTACATAAATTAAACAAATGGAAGTTCTGGAAATGAAAAACTCTAACAAGAATTAAAAACTCTGGAGAGAGATTTAACAACAATTAGACATAGGTGAAGAGAGAATCAGTGAACTGACAATACTCCAAATGACATGAGAAGCAAAAGAATGAAATATTACCAAACTGAAAAAAAAAGAAAAGAAAGAGAATGGAAGAGTCATAATAGACTCAATGAAGAGGTCTAACATAGGTAATTGGAATCTCAGGAGAAGAAGAAAGAGAATAGAGCTGAAACATATTTAAAGAAATGAGAATTTCCCAAAACTGACAAAGATTTGTTAACTAGGACACAAATAACACGAATCATAAGAATAATAAAAAGTTAATGAATTAGACTTTAATGAAAGTAAAAACTTCTCTGTGACACATCTTTTTAAAAAATTAAAGAGCAAGCTACAGTATAGGAGAAAATATTGGCAATATATATACATAATAACAATTTGTATTTTGAATCTATTAAGAGCTCTTACAACTCAACGAAAAGAAGACAAACCACCCAATTTTTTAAAAAATGGGCAAAGTTTTGACAAAGTCAAATGTGAAGAGATTTCACAAGGATAAATGAATGGCAAGTAAGCACATGAAAAGATGCTCAACATCATTAGTCATTAGGAAAATAAATACACAACCTCTCCACATCCACTAGAATGGCTCAAGTAAAAGAGAATGACAATACCAAGTGTTGGCAAGGATGCGAAGCAACTGGAACGCTCATATGCTGCTGGTGGAATATAAACTTAAACTGGTTAATCCACTTAGGAAAATTGTTTGGCAGTTTCTCATAAAGTTAAACATATATCTACTCTGTGACCCAGAGATTCTACTCCAAGGTATTTAACCAGAAAAAATCAAAACATATAATTCATGCAAAGAATTATATTAAAAAGTTCATACCAGCTTTATTCATAAGAGCCAAAAACTGGGACACCCATATGTCTAGCAATTGTTGAATGGATAAACAAATTACAGCATATTCATATAATGGAACTCTATCGAGCAATAAAAAAGAATTAAGTACTGATACACACAACAACATGGGTGAATCTCAAAATCATTATGCTGTGTCAAAGAAATGAGATACAAAGAACACATAATGTATGAGTCCAATTATAAAATTCTAAAAAAATGCAAACTAATTTATAATATCTGAAAGTAGATCAGTTGTTATCTAGACCTGGGAGTGAAAGCACTGCAACTGGCAAAAGAAAACTTTGGAAGTGATGGAAATGTTCTATATCTTGATTGTGGTGACAGTTACTTGGGTATACGCATCTGTCAAAATTCGAAAAACTGTATCCTTTAAATGGGCACAGTTTATTGTTCATAATTATAACTCATAAATTTAAAACATATACATACAATAAGATATCATTAATATCCACTGAAATACTAAAATTAAAGAGATTCTCAATACTAAGAGTCAGTGATGATGCAAAATAACTGCAACTCTCATACACTGTTGGTGTATTTTCCACTTTGGAAAATAGTTTGGTATAATCTAGTGAGGTCAAAGAAATGTTTTCCTCATGACTTAACAATTTCTCTAATAGGCATACATATATCCTAGATAAACTCTTGCACATATGCACTAGTATACAGCTACAAAAATGTTTATGGTTTCAGGAGGAAAAAAATGGCATAGATGATAGAGGCTCTGTTCATCCCTCTGGCAACCAAATCAAAGTTGTGATGGAAACAAGGAGCAAGCAGCAAGGAAAAATCGCCTGAGATCTAGGTGAACAAGCCACACAACTAGGGAGAAATCTAAGAAATCAACCTGTAACGGCAGAAGGTAGGATGGGGCGAGGACATGGGTTTGCCCAGTCTCAAGTGGCTAAGTGAGACAGAAGTTGCAACACTGGTAGACTACTCTTAACGGGGCCACATCCGTGAGTGGATTTTCACGGTGACAGACCTGCTCACTGTGAGCACCAGTGCAGATTCAGCTGTGCACAGGAGGCAACAGGGACTTACAGGGATACACTGTCGGAGTGAGGGCCAAGAGAGAGAGACACACTCTGTACAGATGTGCCAGTGGTATCCATTGTTTCTTGTTGAGCCCTCCCTGCTCCCAGTGTGCGGACACAGCGCTGCCAGAGTCAAGCTGTCATCAAAGTGGATAACAGAGGTCTCTCTGCCTAGAGGACTCCCTGAAACCCCACCTCCCCCAACTTGCGGCCCCACCCAAGCCACATCCAGGTATATCCTCAGTGAGTCAGGTGCTCCTTGCTGAGCAGCTCCTAGACTCACACTGGAGGCAGCTGGCCTTGGTTCTGGTGTGACCTTTTGAGGCAACTATAAGCACAGCATCTGTGGATTGCTTGCTGAATCTCAACAGGTGGCCCCAGTGGGGTAGAGGCTTTGGCTAAATTTGGCCTGCAGTTGAACCTCTCTCAAGACTGTGCCACTGGACACCAACTTCACAAATCCACACTAATAAGACCGGGAGACTTAGAAGTTTTGGTTAGTACGTAGAAACACATGGAAAGGCAGCCAAAATGAGAAGACAAAGAAGCAGAAACTATATGAGAGAACAGAACAGAGATCCAGATATAATGGAGTCAAGTAATCTAACAGATGCAGAGTTTAAAACACTGGTTATAAAGATGCTCAATGAACTTTTGGGAAGTGTAGATAAATTCAGTGAGAACTTCAACAAAGAGATAAAAAAAACATAAAAAAGAGAACCAGTCTGAAGTGAAGAACACATTATCTGAGATGAGAAGTATCTTAAATGGAGTAAACAAAGGAATAAACAAAGTGAATAAAGAAAAGGATCAAATGCCCTATGTAGAGGATGGGAAAGCCAAGGACATGCAAGCAAAATGGCAAGAGATAAGAGGCCAAGACTATAAAAATAATTTAAGGAGAATATGGGACACTATTAAGGGTCAAAATATCCTCCTGATCGGTGTACCTGAAGGAAAACAAGATGCTCAACAGCTGTTTGAAGAAATAATGATGGAAAACTTCCCTAATGTGGTGAAGGAAATGGACATAAAATCCGAAGAAGCTCAGAGAATTCCAAAAACTAGGGATCCAAAGAGGCCCAAACAAGTCACATCATAATTAAAATACCAAAGTTTAAATACAAAGAAAGAATATTAAAAGCAGCAAATAGATAGAAAAACAGATAGTTACTTATAAGGGAACACCCATAAGACTGGCAGCTGATTTCTCAAAAGAAACTATGCAGGACAGAAGGGCTTGGCAAAAAATATTCAACAGGATGACCCAGGATCTACAACCAAGAATAATTCATCCAGCAAAGCAATCATTTAGAGTTGAAGGACAGATAAAGAGCTTCCCAGACAAAAATAAGCTAAAGGAATTTATCACCACCAAGCCAGTATTACAGGAAATGTTGGAAGGACTTCTTTAAGAAGAAAAAACATGTATCAAAAATGGGAATCAAGAATGGTAACAACTACATTCCTATCAAGAAGTACCTCAAAATGGAAAAGAATTAAATGCTCCAACTAAAAGATAGAGTGGCTGAATGGATAGGAAAACAAGACCCCTAAGATGTTGCCTACAAGAGACTCACTTCAGATTAAAAGACACACACAGACTAAAAGGAAAGGGGATGGAAAAAGATATTGCTTTGATGGACCTAGAAAGTATTTAAGTCAGACACAGAGAGAGATAAATCCTGTATAATTTCACTTATACGCGGAATCTAAGGAATAAAAAGAACAAACTAATCAAAAACAGACTCACAAATATAGTAGACAATTTGAGGATAGACAGAGGGGAGGGAGGATTAGGGGGGCTTGGAGAATGGGGTAAAGGGTTAAAGAAGTACAAATTAGTAGCTGATGGATGGTCCCGAGGATGGGGAGCATGGCATAGGGAATGCAGTTAGCCTTAATATGTTGGCTAGATGGAGGGTCAGGGGAGGGAGGGAGCAATTGGGGAGATCATTTTATGAACTATATAGATGTCTAACCAATGTACTATATATTTGAAACTAATTAAATAAATAAAATTATTGGAGGCTTAAAAACTAAAGTTTATGGTTTCATTATTGAAAGTAGCCCAAAACTAGAAATGATCTTAATATCCATTAATAGTAGTATGAAAAAACTGCAGTATATTCATGCAACTGAATATTGTAAAGCAATGAAAACAAATTATAAAATGCAGCCATATAGATGAAACTCTTAAAAATAATATCAAATGAAAAAAGCCAGTCTCAAAAGATATATAACCTTATGATCCCATTTTACAAGACTAGGCCCATTTAAACTCTAGTTTTAGGATTACCCCTGAGTAGAAGGAAAGGGTTAACCCTTTCTGGTGAATATAAAAACAAAAATGAAGATATTTCTATTCTAGGATAGATTTCAACTTTAAGAACTCACATCATGTAATCTCTGTTTTTTATAAGGCAATTACTTAAAATGTGAGAAATATAAAAGATTGAACAAACTGGAATAAGACTTTACCAAAAATGTCCAACAAGCTAACCAACTGACAAACTATATCACAAGTTCAGGGAAAAAAGAATTTCTGTGCTAATGGAATACTGTTTATCTGAATATTCACCTGTAGTAAGTGTGCTTAATATCTCTTTAGAAGACATATATGGGACATTTAAATCTTATTCTTAATTTTATTATTAAAATAAAATTCTTTGTAATATTTTTGTAATTTGAGTTACACCATGAATAAAAATATTATTCCACAAAAGGTGCCCTGAAAACATGTCTGCATTGAAAAAAAATCTTTTGGAATACCAATTTAGCATTCTGCTTGGCTACTGATTCGCTCAATAGGTCATGAGTGGACATGCTCATTTCCTTAATAGGTAGAAGACTTCTGTGATGTTTTCACAAATATAACCCAAATTTTTACTTAAATCACTGTCTCATGGCTTCTAATACAAATTTATAGTGAGAATGCCAAATATCACATGGCCAATACACATCATAACACCCTAGCTTCACAGAAAATTAAAATTCTAGATACGAACTGAATTATAAACAGAAACCATTTTATATTACGATTCTTAACATAATAAAAAGGCTACCTGAGTTGATACCTTTGCATCAATTTTATTATCATCGCACTTGTTAAAGTATTATTCTTATTAAAATATTACAAGAATTCTGGTTCCATATATACATAGATACATATATATATATGTGTGTGTGTATGCATGTATGTGTGTGTTTGTATATAATTTTTTTTTTTT
>NW_006434709.1:8910802-8913787 GCF_000325575.1 Pteropus alecto | reverse complement strand
CCTAACTTTGAAGATATTGCACCATTTGAAAAAAAAGAATATCAGTAAAGGAAAGAAACACAATAACTCACTTTTGAAATGTGACCAAATCACAAAGTATAGCATAGCAATAATCAAAAGTATAAACTTTGGAGTTGAATAGATGAGCATTTAAATCCTAGCTGTGTTATTTATTAGCAATGTGACCTTGAGTTTCAATTTCATTATCTGTAAAATAAGGATAACAGGGATAATAATACCACCTACTTCAAGGGACTGTTATGATTAAATGAGAGAACACATGCAGCACACTGTCATACAAATAATATATGGTGGCATATTATACTTTGTTTTCCTATAAAATGGGTTTAAGCTTGCTGCTCCTAAAACATAAGTACACATCATGGTGGTTTGGTCATTTCTCATAAAAGCTATCACTTTGTATACATATATAATAAACATATCACATATAAAATATCACTTTATATACATATACACTTATTTTTAGATACATTTTTTCTATCATTATGAATGATTTTTCTAAAGCAATAATAACTTAGTAGGTTAGACTAAGTTTAAAACATGGTGGTGATATCAGAAAAAGAATAATTGAGATGACTTATCTATGCAAAAAGAAAAATCAAAATCTGAAATAGGCAGAGTCTAAATTAAAGTTCTCTTTTTCTGAAACAGTCTACTAAGCCACACAGTCCTAAAAATTAATTTACAAAAAAGTTTGATAAGAACTCAACATTTAGTAAGTAGCAATGTGATTATATGTAGCATTTGATGGAGAAACAGAGTTTTTAAGAAAAAGGATTTGCTTCATCTTGTATTCCTATTAATTCTGTTATATTACCATTTATTATTGTAAATTTTAAAAATGCAAAATGTACCAATTCACAAGAATACAATCACACAAATTAAAACAATAAAAATCATAATTATAAGGCTGCCTCGTGATCTTAACACACCCAGCTACTTCTCAGCTACCAACACTGGTGGATTAGCCACAGCAACCTCTTCTTTCTTGATGCCTCCACCCATACTTAGCTGGTTCGGGCCAAGGGGAAAAAAGCAAAGCTAGAAAGTAAACATATGCATCTTTAAGTATTTAAACATGTATCTGAATGCCCTGCCAACTACATTCCTGAATCCAATATACATTATATTATTGTGATGGTCTTTACAATTAGCCTGGCTTCTAACCTTGCTTCACCATGGCAACTCAGTCCCAGGAATATAATTCGTTCCTTTTTGCTGCATATCTCAGTAATCTCAGGAATGGATTCTTGTTTTATATGTTAGGTTTCCTGAGCCTGTACCCCTAATAATGGGTTATTAGAGCTCTTCAAAACTTGCTCCAACTCCTTAACAGCTGGATTTCTGGTTGCCCATCCTAACCAGGGTTCTATACAAACTTTGACTAAGCATATGTCACTCATCCTTTCTCCCTTGGAATGCACATCCCAGTGTACTGAGTAACAGAATCCTGAAGCTCCTCTCATGTTTAGTGCCATGTTCCCCATGATGTAGCAGATCTGCCTGAATCCATCATTCTGGTGTCCCTAGATCCTTAGTTATGTTCTTGAGTGTATGGCTTAATAAGTGGAGTAGTTAAGAAAAGGCAATGCTCATAGAGTCAAGGTAGTTAGGCAAATAAATCATACCATGAGTTGCTGCATGTCCTCTGAAGTTGCAGCTTTTATATCTAAAACATTAGCAAGGTCACTATTTCCCCACCCCCAATTCATGAAAAGTCCATTAAAAGATCCTTAAAACAATGATCTCTTTAAATTTGCATGCTTTTCAATGCCTTATTCAGCAACCTTGTAAAAATGTATTTTGCATGGCTAAGTGGACCACACAGGGACTGAAGCAAGTTCTAATCAACTAACCCAACCAAAAACAGGGCTACAAATTCTGAAGATTCCTTAGTAAGCTCAGAAAAAGTTTTTTGATTGAAGTGAAACTTGAGTTGGTCTTAAATGATGGGTGAGAAAGAACAAAAACTGATTTGGGCATAGTGCTTGTCATACAAAATAAAAATCGAGAAGTCATGGAGAATAAACAAAAAGTAGAAAATACACATGCTAAATCAGAGAGTTGAGTTGAACTAGCTCAGATCTGCACATATAATATGAACTTTAAAGTGTAGCTCTCTGTACTTGAAGCCAAAACAATTTCACCCTATTCTGTTCTATGAGCTAAACATAATTATAAAAACCACTGCCTTTTACAAAAAGTAAGTACATCAATCAATTACACAGGGAGGAAATTAGTGGAGTACTCAATTAAGAAAGATCTTAGATTACTGGCTGAGAATTTAAGAGGCCCCTAGAAGTACTTGCAAAATTTTTTAATATGTGCATTTTTAAGATAAAAATTTCATTGCTTTAATTCTTTGTTTTATATAAATGTATTTATTTAAATTAGTTTCAAGTATACAGTACATTGGTTAGACATCTATAATATTCATAAAATGATCCTCCCAAATGCTCCCTCCCTCCTTTGGCCCTCCACTTAGCCATCATATTAATGCTGACTGCATTCCCTCTTCCATACTCCCCGTGCCCAACTATCAACTACTAATTTGTATTTCTTTAACCCTTCACCCCATTCTTTAATTCTTAATGAGATGATGATCCCAAACTGATTAAGAACCCACAGATTTAAGTAAAAATCCAGTCTTTTGAATATCCATTTGTCAGAATTTAAGAAAAATAATTTTGTAAATATAAATTGCTACCTCAGAAATGGTACTGCTTTTATTTCTGGCTACTTTTCTAGGGCTGTAAATTACAGTACTTAGTGCAAAGCACAGAGATATTACAAAGTAGAACAAATGAAAAAAGGTTCGATTTGACAAATAAGACATCAACCATATCAATTTGTACATCAGAAAATAGGTATTTCATACAACCACACTAACATTTAAGAGACACTTTATGCATTTAAAGTCTATAGAGTGAACAAACTATTCTCCACCAGCCCACCTCCCCCCAG
>NW_006434709.1:8898939-8909851 GCF_000325575.1 Pteropus alecto | reverse complement strand
CAGTCCCCCCCTCCCCCCCCACAGACACACACTACCCCCCGGGACCAATAAGCCGAACTGATAGTACAATATTGCCCTCTACTGGACTCCACTAGTAAAGAACCTAAAAGAAGGAAGGACTTTAAAATGTTTACTTTTAAAAGGACTTAATGGAATGCTCTTTTCCCATAAATGCAAGTTTAGCCTAATATAGCATAAGTCTAGGTTATTCATTTTGTAATAATTTTAGTGTAGCACTAACTTAATGTGATATAGAAGTTTAGAGAAAGCAATCATGAATATAAGAACAAAAAAACAACTACTGTAATAAACGTTTTTCTTAAAACTATATAGGATCTTGGAGTTGAACAGGCTGAACAAAGTCTCTAGTCTAACCAACTATATGGTGTACATCTTCCTTCTATCTATCTGCCAAGTAGTTGCCCAGCCTTGGCTTAAACATTCTGGTGGTAGAAAACTCAACATCCCTAAAAACAAGTCTATACTATTCTGGATAATTCCTTATAACTGAAAATTATTGTCCTTCTGATTCTACCTCTGTAGTAGAAAACCCCTCAAATATTTAAAAAGAGTAAATTCATCCCACTAAATCATCTATTCTCCAAAGTATCCCAAGTTCCTTCTGATGGCTCCTGTGACCAGGTTTCAGATATCTCCACCATTTTGAATGCACTCCTCTAAATGTATATTCATTTTCTATTGCTGCTATAACAAATTACTGCAAACTTAGTGGTTTTAAACAACACAAGTTTATTTCACAATTCTTTAAGTCAGAAGTCCAACATGGGTCTCATCAGACTAAAAAGTATCAGCAGGGCTATCTTCCTTTCTGGAGGTTCTGGACAAGAGAACCCATTTCCTTGCCTTTTCTAGCTTCTAGAGGCCACCCATATTCTTTGACTTATGACTCCCTTTCATTATCTTCAAAGTGGGCAACATCGCATCTCTCTGACCATTCTTCCATAATCACATCTTCCTCTGACCCTGAACTCAGCATGGAAGGTAACTTTTGAGGATTTGTGTGACTAGGTTGAGCCCACCAGATAGTTCAGGATAATCTCTCCAACTCAGCATCCTTAATCTTAATTACACTCACAATCCTCCCTTTTTTTTTTCATTGATGGTAACAGATTCACAAATTTCAAGGATTAGGATGTCTTCCCATTTGTCCTTGTTCCTTGTAAAGTAGAATGTTCATTCTGAATATGCACTCTAGGAATGGCTGGCACTGATAAAACAGGATTGTTACCTTCATCTTTCCAGACACTATACTTCTAATATCTGGACTAAAATCCAAAGAGGTTATCTACATCACACTCCTAATTCTTATTGGACTATTAACTAAGACCCCTAAGCCTTGTCTATAAACACAGTTTTTAAACTATTTCTGCCTCATCCTTTATTTGGCAGTTTTTCTAAACCCAAGTATAAGAATTTATTTATTCCTATTAAATTTCATCTCATTAGATTTTCTCTATTAAGATCTTTTTTGGATCTCAATTCTAACTCAACCTATCTACTATACTCTCAACTCTTGTCATGCACATCTTCAGTGAGTGTTCCCATTATATTATCACTGATAGAAATCATGACGAGGACAAGGTATGCAAAGAGTCCTGCAGCACTTCAGAAATCTCTCTGAAGTTTTGTGATTCTTAAATTTCTATGTGTACATGAATTGTCGAGGGGCTTCTATGCCCTATCCCTAGAGATTCTGATTTAGGAGGTCTGAGACAATGCCCAACAATCAAGATCTATCCCCAACTAGATTTCAGGTGGTCGATCTGCAGAGCACATTTGGAGAACAATGTCCAGTTCCATGCCAATCATTAATCAGCAACTTTTGGGTCTGGCTAGTCAGGGACAACCCACCCAACAGTGTTCACATCCTGCTCACATTTCCTGCCATTTTTGGGAAGTTATCATGAGAATATAGTCAATGACTAGCTGAATTGCAATCACACTGGTCCTACTGTATTTCCCTGCTCTACCAGTCCTGCTATTTGTAAAAGAAATGATGCAAACGTGATTTGTTCTTAGCGAACCTGTTCAGTGTGTTGACAATCAAGTTTTTCTTATTCTCAGTGCTCACAATTTATTTAGTTCCTAGAGATGTAGAATCTTGCCAGGGTTTTAGTGTCAAGCTTACCAGTTGGTAGTTAACAAAACCACCTTTACCTTTGGAAAATTAGAACTGCCCTTATCTGTCTTCAGTTATTTGTAAAATGTGCTATCTTTTAGAAGCTCTCAAAGATCATGGACAGCTGGAAGTTCTTTCTGAATCTAGCCTATAATGTAACTTATCTAGGCCCAAACACCTGAAGCCATCTAAGAAACGTCATCATGTGGAGCTTTCATTCTTCCTTACCAATGATTGTTCTACCCTTTTCAGCTGAAGATCATTTTCCTTGACAGAAAGGAAAGAAGCAAATATGAATTTCAGAGTTCTGCTTTCTCTATCATCCATTGGCATTATACTATTAGTTCAAAATAGCAGATCCACCCCCTTTTTAACCTCTTTGTTGCTCTAAACATAACTTTAGGTGCACCAAGTCCTCCTTAGCAATTCTCTCAAGTCTCTACTCATTAGAGGTTTTATTTTCTAGTTGCTATTCTTACAGATCTAAGCCTTTTTACATTTACATTAATTTGACTTAACTTTTCATCTATCTATTTTTTTTTTTAAATTGATCTCAGGTTGGCGAAAAATTTAACTGTTGGAGTTGGATAATACACACATAGGGATTCATTAGGCTAGTCTTACTACTTTAAAATTTTTCCAGAATAAAGTCAAATGTGTCTATATATATAAATACAAATTAAATACAAATGTTTATGTAAATAGAAGGGAAGGAGAAGGTGGGGGGAAGAGGGAGATAGAGGGGGGCGGTATTCTCTATCGCGAAAAATTTAACTGTTGGAGTTGGATAATACACACATAGGGATTCATTAGGCTAGTCTTACTACTTTAAAATTTTTCCAGAATAAAGTCAAATGTGTCTATATATATAAATACAAATTAAATACAAATGTTTATGTAAATAGAAGGGAAGGAGAAGGTGGGGGAAAGAGGGAGATAGAGGGGGGCGGTATTCCCTATCTCGTGTTCATTGGGAAATATTTTTTCGCCCTCAACTTTTATTGCTTGGGATAATTTGGTTTTAATTAAAGTCTGAATTTCACTTTCTCTGTACTCCCTAATCTTTTTAGTTTATCTTCCAGCCCAGATTCCTGGATGCTATTTTTCTTTGCCTTTTCTTTGGACTGCTTGAAATCCACCTATCAAAAGTCTAGGAGATATTATGCCTGTTTCTCCCTTCCTATCAGCAATACAAATTTTAAAAGGTTGTCAATTTTTATTTAGGACTACATTAGTTCTCCCATTATCTTTTAGAACAGTGGTTGCTCTAAGTGTGTTCCTTATACCAGCAACACCTATTATCACCCCTGAACTTGTTAGAAACACAAATTAATAGATCCACTGACCTACTGTAACAGAACCTCTGAGGATGGGGACTGGAAAACTCTCCAAATAAGTCCTATGTATATTAAAGTTTGAGAACCATTACTTTAGGAGAAGAAACTATTCCAATTCAAATGCTGTCAGACAATGTGCTTTTAACCAAATGTGATTTCTATCAAGAGCCTAAATACCAGGAGTCCCTCATGGTACTGTATACATTAACCTTTGTGACTATTTTATGTCTGCAACTCATCGCCTCTTCCCTTGGCCAAGGGCCACACAGCAGACTTTGACTTCTGTATCTATCTCATTTCTCTTTTTTTAAATTCTATTCTAGATGGTGTTCAGCATCTTTCCACTCAAATAATCTTGGATCTCAATGCAGGTATATAATTTCTTGCCCTATCACACTATTATATCTATCTTTTAACAAACCTGAGTCTCTTCCCAGACAAGAAAAAGCTAAAGAAGTTCATCACCACCAAACCAGTATTACAAGAAATGTCAAAAGGACCTCTTTAAGAAGGAAAAAAAGCCCCATAAATATGTATAAAATGGCAATAATTATATACCTATCAATAATCATTTGAATTGTAAATAGATTAAATGCTCCAATAAATTACATGAGTCTAAGACTATAGCTAAGAATGTTGTGACTGACACATAGGGTAAGATATTGAAATCAGAAATGACAGATTTGTTGCCAGCACAAACAAGTTAAAGAGCTTTTTAAAAATATATAACATTCATTTATAACATAATATAAAAATTTTAAGAATGGCCATTATTTTGAAACATTTTGTTAGAAAAGAAATCCTGATCAGTCGTAACAGTTTGGGTGATTATGTCTCTAATTAGTTTAGAAGGAAATATACATACTAAACCAATTTTATTTTTAATTATAGAAAACAGGCTTTTTTTTTGTTTTAATAAAGAAAAATTAAAATGATCCAGCCTTAAAATATTGTCTGAAATTCAAATACTAGGATTAAATACACAGACTAAAGTAAGAAATAATAATAAAAAAAGTCAAACAGTGAAAAACAAATACCATGTGATTTCACTTATACATGAAATTAAAAAAAAGTAAACAAACAAGAGAAATTCACAGATTCAGAGAACATTTTAATGATTTCCATTAAATGGGAAGGAGGTTGGGGGAAAGGTAAAAAGGAGAAGGGATTAAGATATGCAAATTGCTAGTTATAAAAACAGTCATGGGATGTAAAGTACAACACAGAGAATATAGTCAATAATATTGTAATAATTACATATGGTGTCAGATGAGTACTTGACTTATTGGGGTGATCACTTTGTAAGTTATATAAATGTTTAATCACTATGTTGTACACCTGACACTAATATAATATTGTATGTTAACTGTAATCAAATAATTTAAAAAGTTGTTTTTTAAAATTTAAGTCTCATGAAAAAGACATCCTTGCATTCTTATATTCAAATGGTAAGTCCAATCCAGCAAATTAAGATAGTCATGAGATATTTATTACTCTCCCTTATAATCTCAACTTTATTTTATCATTCACATTTTGTATGCTCTTATGAAGATTTTTGAAGCTTCTAAGTACTACCTCCAGCTAAGTTTCCATATTCTTGTCTTTTGTGAATCTCTCCATTTATACTGCCTCCATTTATTCTGCTTACTAAGTCTTACTTGATGTCTAACACCATTTCATCAGTTAAATTGCTCATTTGTCTCCTCTTTAGTAATATTGTCTAAAACTGTCCTAACCAGATCAGCTGGTTCCTAGGAAAGCAAACACAGGATATACTCCATCCCTCCCTTCACATTCTCTCAAACTCAGTAGAAGATTATGATAATTATACTAACTGCAAGCTTTTCTTCTTAAGCTT
The DNA here is from genome assembly GCF_000325575.1 of Pteropus alecto. Taxonomy (NCBI): domain Eukaryota; kingdom Metazoa; phylum Chordata; class Mammalia; order Chiroptera; family Pteropodidae; genus Pteropus; species Pteropus alecto. The sequence continues at coordinate 8,904,516 of NW_006434709.1, read as the reverse complement.
TTAAATCAATGTTTTTATAATAATGATAAATAAAAACTATAGATATAGTAAGAAAGGGATTTATAGGGCCAGGAATATGAAGGGGATTAATACAAACTTAATAGTTTGATTTTTCAAAAATGCTTTACTTGAGGTCATCCCTTTCCTTGGTTCTTTTGTAAGCAGAAATATAATACTAATATGATGATAAAAATTATTTGTTTGCAAATCAATATATTTGTGATTATATTTTTTCCTCTTTAGAAGTGGAAAAAAGCTGACTCAATTGTATATTCCACTCTGAATTATGAGATAATTAACACCAATCAATTCCATGTACAAATTAATATGTTTATTCTACACACAGATGAATAAGTTCCAAGTTTCACAAGTTTTAAGTTTAAAGACCACAATGTAGAGGAAACATATCATTAACGAGGTTATAGAATTTATATTCAAAATCCAAGATTATTTTGAAAATATATAATTTATTTAAATTGGGATGTTTAGTAAATAAGTTAACTGATTTGAAAAGAAACATATCCAGTCTGGTTCATAACATATCTCAACTCCAAAGAAGTAATAAAAGACAGCAATAAAAGAAAATAACAAAACATAATAATAAAAGATCACAAAGTAAAACATAAGCACAATTTGCTGAGAAATCTGGGTTGTGAAACTAGTATATGCATATAAAACTGCATACTTTTTAAAATAATTATTTTTTAAAAATAAGTGGGTAAAAATTTACTATTCATTAACAAAAAGGAAAACAATGAGTCACTTAACATCTAAACTGTAGAAAGGATTAATTCCCCAATAATTAAAATAGTCACTTATTACTGCTAAATAGTTAGCTGTTAAATCAGTTATAAAAAGTAAGTAGAGTTTAAGCAGAATAATTCTATTTTTTAAAACAGCATCTTCTATTTCTATTATGGAATATAAATACTTTATAAGTATTCAATAAATATTAAATTAATATTGTCAAAATCATTACATAAGTGATAAATATGGACAACATAAATTTTAATGTAAAAATATTAACTTTGAGAGGAGTTTGGTGGTAAGATGTATAACCATACTTAGAAAATATACAGTTGACACCTGAACAAAGGTAAAAGGCACCCACCCTCCCCCTGCACAGTCAAAAATCTGCATATAACTTTTGACTCCCTGAAAACATAACTGTTGACCAGAAGCCTTATCAATAACAAACAGTTGATTAACACATATTTTATATATTACATACTATAGTCTTACAATGAAGCTAGAGAAAATAAAATATTAAGAAAATCATAAAGAAGAAAAAATACATTTACAGTATTTATGAAAAAAAAAACCCGTGTATAAGTGGACCCTCACAGTTCTAACCTGTGTTGTTCAAGGGTCAAATGTACTTTTTATTTTTGTTACCCAAACCCTGCAACTTTTTGAGTCATTCAGCTTTTGGAAGTCTGTTTCTCTCTACCAAAATTGGACCCTGAAGATGACCTATCAATGATAAATGCTTTGATAATCGACTACAAAATGACTTTAAGTGTTTATAAACCTCAGTATATCATAATCATCCCCTTTATTCTTCCATTTGCTCAGTTATATTGTCCTCAACAGAAGTACTTAAAATCATTCTATTCTTTTCACTTCTCAGCTCTTATCTATCATTCAACTTTCAGTCTTATATCAATCTTTAGTTTTTTAGGGGCTAATAAACATGTTCACCCAAAGAAAGTGCCAGTATAGGACACAATATTCTGGTGTTGCTTTGGGATTCTTAAGGAAAAGACATCTTATACATATAAATAAATGGATATGTTTAGAATTCATTGTTATAATTTGAGATTACAGAGGTCATTCTCCCTATACTTCTTATAATAGTATTAACAAAGATAGTTTTATCTTTTCATGTCAGTTTTGACACACAAGAATGTTACACTAATGACTATTATTATTTTTTTCACCAAGAAAAGAAAAAAGTCAAACAAACATAAGGCTATTTCCCTTTTTACCATTGACTAAATGAGGTGCCACCTTTTTATATTTTACTCCAGAAAACAAGAAAGTTCATCATAATTGAAATGACCCTAGCCTAGGACTATTATAAAATGTATACATATGCCCCAGAAGATCTGGAGTCTCGATCAGATCTCTTTCTCTGACTAACGTGCCTCACACAGAGCTAATTCTCAATGAATGTCTGCTACTGAATGACCTTCAAAAGAGATGGCAGCCCTGTGATGAATAAACTAACTTGAATTAGTAATTCCTTTTTTCATCCATTCACTCAACATTATCAAGCAGCTATAATAATGTATTGCTTTCAATCATTCAATAAGTACACAAAATGTGAAAACTATTATATGGTAAGGAATATTTCTATATCCCTATTTTTTAAGAAACTTCAAGTGTGTACTTCACATGTAGTTTTATGGATGTAAATGACCTTACCTCTCTTACAGATAACTGTGGTGGGAAGGAGACTGAAAATACCAAGTTGTTGAATTCAAATCCAGAGGCCTCAACCTTTTGGCACACCTAAAAAAGTATCACATAAAAATTATTTTATTACATAAAAAAGTATTATACAAATTCCCAGGAATTACTAAAAATTTTATACTAATCTTCATGACATAAATTTTTGGTCCAGGAGATGACATGGCAAAACTTCCAAACTTTAACCTTTCAATAAGAGAACTCTCACAAACATCCTGAATTCAAACATTTGCTAACAATGACCATGAAGACTGATATTACCAAAGCAGCCAGGACTCACCTGCAGAACAATCTGTTGAATACCCAAATAGTTTTCTATTAGGTTACCTCATAATTTAAAAAAGATTTTAAAATAAAGCTAATATGGTACTCTTGACAGTTGGAAAGAAAAAGCAATCCCACATTCAATTATGTACCTTCCAAAGTGCTGTAACATCTGTCTTTTCTAGACACTAATAGGTTGACTCCAACTCCTTAGCTATGTAAAATAGCAAAGGGAAAACTGCTATAATTTTTCTTCAATTGAATAGCACTCATGACCGAAATACATGGATGGGTACATATTTCATTAATTTGTAGATATCATGTTGATAAAAAGGTAATTTGAGATAAAAAGGCTTTTTTTTTTTAAATGATCCATTGATGTGAAACAAGTTGAAATGAATGGCATCATTCCTTCAGATAGAATAATTCTAGGCCTTAAGATCGAAAATCTCTACATAATTGCACATATAATAACCAAAAACAGATTATTTACCTTTTTAATGAAATCTTTCTCACAGAATCCTTGAAGAATTCCTAGGCATACATTGCATACATTTAAACTTGAGTTTTTGGAAGCGATGCTTCCATCTTCAATAATGGAGACCCTTCCCTTTCCATTTTGACTCAGATTATCAATCCCATCAATCCCATCTTCTAGTTCTTGTAGTCGAATTTTCTTGGGAGGTGGATTTGGAACTTCCAAAACTAATTCATCTTTTTCAGTTTCCAGAAATTTCTGTAGTTCATTGAGCAACTCCTGGAAAGTTAATTTTAAAAAAAGTAATAACCCTAAGGGTAAGACGAAGCATGAAAACAGGAGTGAAAATTATGATAGATCACAGATTAATACAATGTTGATTTATATCAATTCTGGAGCAATAAACTAATTTTATTAGCCAGTGTTGGCTTTCTGGGGAATTTAAAAGAGAATTACCCAATTCCTGTAATAAGTGTGTGAATATTGTTCCACTTAGATCAGTGAAGCTAAAGTCCTAAATCTGAGGCAGAAAGTTTCCAATAAGAAATTTATGCATTTGGTTTGTAGTTAATTGTGGGGTCAATCACTTGCTAACATCAATTAAAAAAAAAAACAAAACACCACACCTCAATTATATTAACAAGTAGAAATACAAACTGAATTTCCATTATTGCTAAGATATTCAGTAATCTCACAATCACTAAAATCTCATAGGTACAATATTTATTTAATGTAAAATCTGAAAAATTAGAGATTAGAAGTCTAATAAGTAAAAGTAATTTTAAGACAATTTACTATACAAAAGTAAACAGATGCTGGCAACACTGAAATTTGTCAACTTAATTACAAACCATTTATATGCATTAGTTAAAAAGAAGCCCTCTACTACATTCTGGTTTGCCTAATTTCTGTCAGAATGTTAGAAGTGGCATTCCTTCGAAAACATTTTCATTTTGCACACATTCCATTCATCCAAATACTCAGAGGACTTTGTCTAAATTAAACAGGCTTTATTATTCAGTGTTGAATAAATATCCTTTTCAAATGCACTCAGATTACAATTTAGTGACTCTCAAGGGAAAAATCTATCACTCAAACAAATTTAATTCAGTTTATTAAGACATTAGCTCTATTTTATCTTTAACAGAGAAATACTCATACATACATACACACACAGGTATATTAGGACCCACACAAATATGTTTATTATGTAAAATCTATGTCAGTATAACACAGTACATATAAATGTATGTGTAGTTATATGAATAGAACATATCAAAATTTAAGTACATTTACCAAAAAAATTGTCTTCAAATAGTTTCATGTTTATTTACATTAAATGATACAAACGAAAGTTGGTAACACTGTCTCTTTATATATTTTATATCTTACAACATGTATAGAATAATAAATTATAATGTGTTTGGAAAAAATGTGCAAGGAGAGTTACACAAAACCAATCTTATTACTTTATAGTCATAGTGTGTATAAATGAATATACACACATATATTAATCATCACAGCATATGTACCATTTCCAGTTTTCAAAGTGTTTTCACATACTTTATTAGATATTGTCCCTTAAAATTCTGTGAGGTGGATGTTATCATCATTCCCATTTACAGAGGAGAAAACTGAAGATGGAAAGTGGTGGAACTGGGATTCAGATCCATGTCTTCTAGCTCCAAATTCTAGGCTTTGGATTCAGACAGACAGTTCATATCCTAGCTTGCTCACTTAATAGCTGTGTAACTTTGGGCAGGTTGCTTAACCTCTCTGTGCCTCAGTTTCTTCATCTGAAAATAGAGACAATCATATATGTACTTACCTAATAGGTTACTATGAAGACTATATGAGAGCCTGACATATAATAATGCCTTATGAATGTTAGATATAATTATTTCCAAAATAATAGAAACAAATAATACATAGGAAAAATGTTGTTAAAAACTTTAAGAAACTGACTGTGCATGTGTGTGTTCATATTATTTATATAGTGCTATATATATACACACACACACATATATATATAATTACTATCTGCCTCTGAAAAGAACATCACTATTAGAATCAAATATATTTCACAAAATGTTATATATTTTAGGTGAAAGTATTCTATTAAATGTCAAAGCTCTTTGTACATTACCGAAAATTTCAAAGATCTCTGTATATTTTGTTATTAATAGCAGTAAATGATTTTAATAGCATTTACTTCTAGAGAGTTGCAAATACCTATCTATAAGTAATATAGAAAGCAGAAAAAAAAAGGCAATCAAATCCACAATGCTTCCACTTAATAGAAGATCTCAGGGCTATCAACCCCTCTTGATATATCTTACTGATATCTGGTGAGAAGCACTATT
>NW_006434709.1:8817844-8898879 GCF_000325575.1 Pteropus alecto | reverse complement strand
GAGAATTGATCTGCAAAGATCTCCCTATATTAAATACTAGATACAATCACTTAAGAAGGAACTTATATTTTTATGGTAATGGAGGTTCCAAAATTAGCATTAGCAATAATTATTTTATTATAGTTTTTTCAATTTAATAAGTTATGAATACATACTTGCCCTCAAATATACAGATATTCATTTAAAAATAGAGGAACTTTCTTAACTTAAAAAAAAAAAAATACCTCATAGGAAAGTTTGTAAGGTGCATGAAAATCCACACCACAGAATCTGAAGATACATCTTGGACATGTACCAGTACTGAACAACAACTGGGCCACATGCTTGTTTTCCTCAGTCAGTGGAAACATAATGAATAATTACAACTAGAAAAAAATAAAAGATAACACTAATGAGCATCTTTTGTGTTTTACTTTCACAGACAAATATATCATCACCTTTAGGAAAAGAAATTAGCTTTTATTTAAAAAAACAAAACAAAACAATTTCATAACTCTCTAATAATGTCCCTTTCATTATATGCATATTGAAATATAAACCTGAAGATCTATTAGAGGAATCAGGTAAAAGTTTCTAATTGTCGAGGAATTTAGTTTAGCATTCTGGATTATTATAAAGTACATTAATATAATTAAACCAATCAAAAGAAATAAAAATAATAAAGAATGGTTGTCTCTGAGAAGAGTAATGAAAATAAAAGTATAGTGTAAAATTTTGCTTTTTATTTTGTACCATTCTGTATTGAGAAAACAGAGCAGTAAATTCAATAAACTTTTCCTATTAAAAATCAAAAATGAGTTTGCTACAAAAAATAATCAGATAAATCTACATAATACTTATCTAACCTTAATGATAGTTAAGCAGTCAAATATTTAAAACAAGTTGACCAGTAGATCCAAAAATGTCAGTTTTACTTTGATTGAATAACAGCCATTAGTAAAATGAGAAAATTTTTTCTTTCATGCACAAGTAAAACCTCCAACAAAAACAAATTAAATACAAAATATTTTAGAGTAATTGTCATCTGAAACAAATTGCTACTTTTTGCAATTTGAATAAACTCACTTAGAAACAAATACTACACAGAGAGGTGGGAGGAGGGGGAGATCCAATTAACTCTCTTGTTGCCAGGAAGGAGGGGAACTAAAATTTAAATTACCCAATCAGTCTGTTTGGCAAAAAAAAGATATTCTTCTGATTAATGAATCAGTCCACATTACTTTAAAATGAGGAACTAGAAAATGTTTTATAAAACAGTGATTGTATGGCAATGCTGTGGTATGGTATAACTGTGGTTACACCAATACAAGACAGTGGTATCTTTTAATTTGTGCAGTTTAATAATTAAAATAAATTTACTTAAAATTTGTGGGAGGGTGCTCTTACCAACTTCTTACTATGGAAATATGTTCCTTAGATTTAGTTTGTGTTTTCCAACCCTTTAAAACCCACTACTTACTTGCAAGTTTCTAAATGTTTGTAGCCACTTATCAAGAGTAGATCCTTGAGACAAAATAATGAGGAAGACAGGTATATAATTATACAGAACTCTTCACCATAAAAATCAGTTCCACAGGGAGGACTGTGGAAAATAGATTGTCTTTAGCTGGGTTCTAATTCAGGTGAATATGTGAGTTGGCAGGGAGAGGAAGAGAAGAAAAATAGGCTTTTCCGGACACATGAGAGAACTTTCAGAAACCCAGACTAGGAAACATTAATTTAGGGTTGCTTAAGTAAATTTGGACTCCATGGCATTTTCATGAAAGTACACCGAATGTGCAGACAACACCTTCTACATAATGAAGCTCCGTGTAGTCATTATTATTGACAAATGATCTAAATCCTTTCCCAGTCCTCTTAATCTGCTAGTCTGATGATGAGAAAAGGTAGAGATTTTTTGAGGGGCTGATTATCAGCCTTTAAAGTGCATCCCTGACTGCACTCCCCTCACGGAGAAACTGTCGCTGCCTCACCTTTTATCTCTCCCCTTCCATTAGTTAAAGTCGAGGATTTCATTTAATTCAGAATTAACCTTTTAATGCAGAGAAACAAATAACCCCTCCTCTCAAAAAAATAAGTGGATAAATGTTTAGAAAATACACTTTGTATCAAAGATTTCCCTGGATACTTAGTTTTATTTAAATGTATACTTTCTTTCCTTTGGCTTAAATGTTTATTTCTCCAATAGGTTCACTAAAAGAAAGGTATCATGCAAAGTCAGTAAATGATACATTACAATCTCTCAGCTCTGAGAAGTTCCCAAACCTGTAGAGAATTAGGAAACCGCACCGCCCCCCCTCCGCCATCCAGAGTAGTGTGAAAAAGTCTTAAAATAAAAATAAAACAAAACCTTTTTGTGTATGATATTGAACGAACTTACAAACCTCTCAAGATCATTTTTACCTAGCAACAATCTAGCAACTTCTCTAACACGTTAACATTAAATGAAGGAAATGCCTTATGCCTTAAATTTGGTTGTTTTATCTTAATTACAGCGCTGAAATGATAGGATTTCGTAAAACATTAGAAATCAGTTGTTCCATATGAGGTGTATTATTTTTTAAACCAAGCCCTTGAAAAACATATCCTATATAGTAAGGTTTTCATTGTTGGTTTCTCTTGTTAAGATTTTTGCTTTTCGTTTACGTGTTTGTTTTACAGAAGGAACTGGAACAAGTCACTGCAACAGAACCTCCTTCCGCACGTCAGGATCCCTAAAGGATAGAGTCCCTTCTCCACAAACCAATGGTAACTAGCCCAGTCTCTAGTTTACTGGAGGAGAGGATGAACTTTCTTTACACCTCTCAGAATATTACAGAAACCATTCACTGCAAACAGAGAAGCAGTAGGGCATTTGAAAACCCATCAAAATGGCCAGGCTGTCTCACGTCCTTTTATCTTTTAAAACTCATTCCATACTGAAGGGTGTCACTTGTCTCGTGGTGGTGCATGTGGGGTGTGGATTTCCAAAGGAGGAGGCACTTACAACTACATTTCGCTATCGATGCACACAGCTGTAGAATCTACTCTAAACTCTTGAGAATTCACCCAAGATCTAACCTCAAGTCTTTTTTGGCCAAGCAAGACCTTCTTCCCCTTCGGTCAACTCCAAGAAACTTCCCACTCACTCCTCCTTGGTAACAAAGCCTCTCCGCAGGAAAAACAAAAACAAAAAAGATCCCCTCAACCCACACTCCTCTCCTGCACCCAGTCCGCACCCCCTCACCTCAGATCTCCCTACCTCACCTTCTCCCACGACGCCGGAGCCTGAGATTTAACCCCTTACGGAGAGAACGGGGAAGACTAAAGACAGCGCACCAATTGCGTCTAGCAATTCTGTTCCCCGAGGAAACGAGAGCTTTAGAACGAAAGTACCAGTCCCTTCTCGAGAGGACTGACCGAACTGTCCCCTGCTTGTTTGTAGAAAAATCACTAAAACTGCCTGGTCTGCCGCCACGCGCCACGCCTCTCTCGCGGGTGTAAAAGTGAGCAGGGCTTCACTCCCGGCCTGAGCAGGACTAGTTCAGAGAAGCCTCCACGGGACTACGACGTGTAAGGCATTGTAGCCGCTGCCAGAAATATCGATGAGCCCTTACTTGGAAATTCTTTCTAGAGCAAATAAAATGAGAGGGTCTCTCCCCCAAGAGTTAGTGGCGTTCTCCTATCTTCTGGTCCTTGCTGGCAAAGCACCATAACCACAACCCACGTCCTGACTGGACGAGTGGGCGGGGTGGAGGGCTCGGTGTTCTGCCCATTGTGCCTGGCGCGCGAGATGCTGGTGCATCCGGACCTGCAGAGTCCCGGCACCCAGCGGCAGCCGAGTGGAGGCGGAGGAGATGGCGTCCCAGCCGCCACCTCCTCCGAAACCGTGGGAGACCCGCCGAATTCCGGGGGCCGGGCCGGGCCCAGGACCCGGCTCCACTTTCCAGTGAGTGTGAGATACTATAGACCGCGAGTGTGGTGGGCCGGAGCGGAGACTTGGCAGGAGGCGGTTGAGGCCGTTGTTGGGGCGAGGTTACCCCTCCCCCTCAACCAGCCCCCAATCTTGTGGGGGTAGAGGTGGGGCCGGAGCGGGGAGGCTACGAGGGGAATTTCGATATCTGACAGCAGTTTGTGACCCCACTTCTCTCGGTAGCGAAGTTCTCCAGGGAGCTCCTGGGTACCTCTCTGGGTCACGCTGCTTGGAATAAAGGGGGCGGCTTTCTGCCTCTTTCTGTTTGCAGAACACCTTGACCGTACCGCTCGATCCCCGGTAAAACGTTAGACTTTTGATCTTTAGTGTACGGGAGTTTGTCCAGTTCTAGCTCGACGGGGAACAAAGTCTCTCTAAAGTTTTCAACAATCTGTCGAGGAGCTGGCGAAAGCCTAAAAGGTCTCTTTTACGCGTCTGGAACCTAAGCCGCATACACTTAGCGTTCTTTTCTAGCATAACTCAGCAATGCTTCGGGCAGAGATTTTGAGAAGCAACTTTAAAGCGGGAATCTGAATCTGAGGCCTGTGAATGGCCTTTGTGTGCAAAATAGTGTGTTGCTTTTCTAAGGCCTGTGTTTGTTTTTAATCCTTATTAAACGTAAATACGACTCAAAAATAATAAAAGTTTCACAGCCTTTTGTGTTTTGTGTTGGGTATATCTAGACATCTTAATTCAGTTGAAGAGACTCAGTGTCACATCACCTAACACAAAATCCCCAATGCACTGGAATGTGCTGTGTTCCAAAATCTTGTAATCTTTTATTTAAATGCTAAGATGCTTGAACACAACAGCTACTTAATTTAATAATGATAGATATTTAACAAGTAATAAGCTTTAATTATGCTGTTAAGCTGGGGTGACACTTTCTACTACTGTTTTTATGAGTTATTTGACTTGTTAAAAATATTTGGACTTCTCTTTGGAAGAGAGGTTTTATTCTTGCATCTGTTAAAGTTCTATTTATGTAAAACTAACTATTTTCCATTTTTTTCATTGTTTTTTTTAAACACAGACCGGTAGAGAGTAAGATAATGAATACTTGTGTATTCACTCCCAGTTATAAGAAATAATAAGATTTTGCCGGATTTGCCTCAGATTTTTTAAAAAATAAAAATCACTCAAACAGATAAACCCTCCCATTCTTTTTACCTGCAGTAACTACTGTCCCTATTTGGTGTTTAGTTTTTATACTTTATTTTAATAATAGTTTATATACTTTAATAGTTTTTATACTTTATTTTAAAATTTAGTACTTAGGTTTGTATGTACGATAGATGGATAAATTCAAACTGTATTATTTTGCAAACTATTTCCACTAAACTTTTTTTTGAGATTATCTTGTTCATACATAGAGCTGTTGTTCATTTTAATTGCTGTAGGATAAACTATTTGTTTGCCCTGTTGTATGTAGTACCGTATTAGTTGTTACATATTAAAAACTGCTGTAGTGAACATTCTTGTGCCTTTCTCTCTTTTGTCCATATTTCTAAGAGATTTTTCTGATGTGTTTCTGGGAATGGAATTGCTTGGTATAAGGGTATGCTTATCTTCAAGTACTGGCTATTGCCCCACAGTGGTTATATACCAATTTTTACTTTTCACTAGAGGATTTTCTGTTTTTCTGCATTCTTTCCAGCACTTGATACTGTGAAGGTGTAAAAAATAACTTTTCCTTCCACCTTTTTAAGTTCTTCTGGGTGGGCTAATAATCCAATTAACAGAAACAGATTAACAGGAAAAAATATCTAAAATATTTTATGGATGTACATGTGGAGGTGTCGAAAAATATGAGACCTAAAGACACATTGGATAATTGAGGGGTTTATGCCATTTTGGACTAAGAAGGGATTGGGGAGGGTGATTTGAATCTTTTAAAGGGGAGGAAGGCAATTCACATGGAAATGGAAAAGCAAGTGTTGTCTGCTGGGCCATCTTTAGCAAGGCCATACTGAGAGGACTTAGAACTTGTAGGCCTTGCTAGATTCCTCCCTGTCTCCTACATTAGTTTATACTAAACTATAGCTATCTATGATATCTTCCTTCTTGGAGCAGGTCCACAGTCTAAATTCCTTCTAGGCATTTATGGGGAAGGTTAAAGATTCTGCGTCTTTTGTTCCTTAACAGCTTAATCAATATCCCAAAAGGAACATTTTGGGGTGGCAAAATTTTGGTCTCCCTCGGTGATGGTATTTTTTAGTACTGTATTTGCCAATCTAATGGATGTGAATTATTTCATCTTTAATTTGCACTTTTCTCATTAGTAATAAGATTGAGCATCTTTTTGAATGTTTATTATGCCATTTGAGTTTTCCTGTTGATATCTTTGCCCACTTTTCTATTGGTATTATCTTTGCTTATCAGTTTGTATGAGTACTTTGTTGTTCATATTAATCCTGTTTTCTTTGTATGTTTTTAATATCTTTCAGTCTGTGGCTTGTCTGTTTATATTCATGTTCATTTTTGTTGTACAGATGCTTTTAATTTTAATATGGTCAATATTTTTATATTTTGTTGTTTGTACTTTTTGTATCTTGGTTAAGAAATCCTTTCTCCTCATATGAGGGAAAACTTCTCTATTTTAAATGTTCTGCTTTTCACATTCATATCTTAATTCACCTGAAACTGACTTTGTTGTACAAAATCAGTGCGAAATAGGCAATTAATTTTTTCCATGTTGATAAACTAATTGTCTCAGTACCATTTATTTGTCTATTCCATACTAGTATACAGAGCCATCTATATAGCATATTAAATTTTCCTAAATATATGGTTCTGTTTTGGGACTTTTTGATATGTTCTATTGGTCTGTCTATTCTTATGCTAGCATCACACTGTCTTTATAATAACTTTTGATACCTGGTATGTCAAGAGCCTCCACACATTACTATTCTTCAAAATTGCCTTTGTTACATTTAGCCTTTATTAAAAGACTGGAATTTTTATTGGAACTTTATATTTTATTGGAAATTTTATTTAATGATCAAGTAAGTCCATCTATAAATATTGTACAAGGTACAATTGGAGAAAATTTTGACATTTTTTGCCTTAAATAACGTTTGGTAATTATCTCCATAAAGTCCTTTTCTATCTTTTATGATTGTGTGTGTGTGTGTGTGTGTGTGTGTGTGTGTGTGTGTGTGTGTTATATCCAGTATAATTCAAACTTAATTTGTTCTTGTGGTTTGGTTGCAGTTCTCTCGTGTTCCATTTTGACAATCTTATCATTTACAAATAAGCCAGCATAGATACCCAACATCCTTATATTGGTCCTTTCATTAGAATACTTCTCATGTCTCATAAGTATGTTTGCTTTTTTGTTTTCGATAGGTTTCCTATTGAACTTCTAGCTCTCTACCTTGCTCAGATTTTTATTATGAAGGAGTATTAAATTTTATGAATGACTTTTCTGCATCTATTGAGGTCATACTTATTTTCTAATATGAAAATGTGCTTTATTGTATCAACTTTCTAATATTGAATCATGCTTGCATTTCTAGGTGGACTTGCTTAATTGTGATTATTTTGTAAAATACAATGCTGAATTCTGCTATTTTCAGATCCTTGCATATATATTCCTAAATGATTTACTCTGTTCTGGATTATTAAGACATTTATTGTTTAGTTAACCAGAAGTATAGAGATCTGTTAATATTGTCATCAAAAGATCTACATTTTTCCTGGCTTCCTTTTTTTTTTTTTTTTTTTTCTGTCAGCTTTCTGACAGTTTCAGCCATCTCTATCTTATTTTTACTCTTTCTAAAGAAATCTCTTTCTCCTTCTAGCTACTTTCAAAATTTTCTGCTTTTGGTTTTCAGCAGTTACACTTTGTTGAGCCTCGCTTTGGTTTTCTTTGTGTTATTTTGGGTGGGATTCAGAGACCGAATCTGACTTGATTTCTTTCATTAATTTCAGAAAAGTCTCAGCCACTATCTCTTTAAGTATTACTTCTGCCCGTCTTTTCTCTCCTTTGACTCAAATTACATATATTCACTGTACAACATATCTGACACTGTTTTTTGTGTGTATCTTTTTGTTACTCATGCTTCATTCTGGGTATTTTCTTCTGAACTCTCTTGTAGTTCACTGATATTTTCCTTTCAGTGTGTCTAATCTCGTATATTAGCAGTCATTGAGTTTCACATATTTATTTTTTTAGTTTTAGAATTTCTATTTAGTTCCGCTTTATAATTTCTATTCTGTGCTGAAAACTCTCAATCTTGTCTTTTTTTCTTGAATATATTGATCATAGTTGTTTAAAGTCTTTGCCTAATAACTCCCTTATCTATATCCCTGATGGATCTCTGTATTTTCTGATGTTGCTCTTTCTTTTTTTAACATGTAGTTTTGTTATCATATAGGCCCAGTTATTTTTTAATGAGAGCTGGACATCGTATATAGAGAATTTAAGATGATTTGAGGCTGAGGGTGGTACTTTCCTCCAGAGAGTTTTACTTTTGACAGACACTTTGGGCCACTAGCAATCTAGGGTCATTTGAATGAAGACTTGAGCTGATTTGAAACTGTGGTTTTAGTTCCTACCGGGGCTAGTCTATTTTCTGTAAATCTTCTAACCCTTACTTCTAGCATATTTCTCTTTCAGGTCCTAGTCTGAAGTGTGAGGGTTTACCTTGGCCCTCCTCTTTGGGGGTTCTGAAATCTAGTTTTTGTCTCTTTTGCCCAAGGAGTTTATTAAAAGTTCTTCTCAGCTTCTCATTCTGTCAGCCAACTCTTCCAGGATTGGCCCTTGCCCCTTGAGAAACATTTCAAAATGGGTTCTTTGGGTTTTCTCTTTTTCCTGGATCTTGGCTCCATAATTCCTCAGTGCCTTGTTCTCTCATGCTTTAAACAGATAATTTTATATTTTTTCTAGCTTTTCTAGTTGTATCAGTGCAAGGGTTAGTCTCATTACCTGAAATGCCACTGCTCAAGGTGGAATTCTCCAAGTTCTATTTTTCCACTCTGTACCTTAGTGTATAACAACTAATTTTTTCTTTCCTCGTAGTTGCAAGATAATCCCTGCAGTTGTAGGCATTGTCTAAGATTTGTAATGAAATTCTTTTCACATTCACATGTTTTTATTTCATGTCCATTTTTATTTCATAGATGTTATTGCTTCATTATCTTTTTGACCATTTTAAACATATTTAGAATCTTTGTCTAGATATATATGTATATATATATCTATAGATATATCTATATCTATATACATATATAGATATATATATAGATATAGATATATCTATAGATATATCTATATATACATATATATATAGTTTTTCCGTGAGTGAGTTTTCATTCTCATTGTTGATTTTTGTTAGTTTGATTTCTTTGTGGGTTTTTTTTTTTTCATGCGTGTGGCATTTTTGAAATGTTCATTTTGAGTAGGAATTTTTGAGTTCTGTTTTCTCTCCTTTCCTTTCATCTACATTTACCTCTATCTGTCTAGTAGGTTTCCTGTTGCCGCTACCTGCCCCCTCAGTACTTATCTCCCTGTAAGAATCAGGTATAAAAATGGTATCTTATATTAAGGATATCAGAGATTAAGTCAGGGAGTTAACTTGTTTCATTTTTCTGGGCTTGAGGCCTTATCAGAGTCCTCTCCCATTCTTAGTTCTGTAACTTTTTAAAAATCCTAAACTGTTCTCAGCATATTTTGTAATCTCTTTTTAAGAGGAAAAGTGGTACATCCCAGCTCTCAACCTCAAGCAATGAAATAGTTTCATTTGAGTGGAGCACTTTTAGTTTTTGTTATTGCCCGGAAGCCTAAGTCCTGACTGTCACTGCCTGCTTCTAGACCCAGAATTGAGTTGGTCAAACTGTCCTCATCGTTTTACATTTTTGTTTAGTTTCTGTTCCATACATTTAGATATGCCTATTCTTTGTTTTATCTATTATTATTCCTACTTTAGAGCTAGCTGCTTTATTACAACCTGAATATACTACTACAATATGTTTGCTGATTCTTTTTAAAGTTTTGTTTCATCTTTTATAATAAAATATAAAGTAAACAATATCACTCATAAATGATTCTTGCCAAACATGTTAACCTGATTCTAATCAAACCTTTAGATGCAATCTTTAATTGAACTGGAAATATAGATGATAGAGATACATTTAAACAACATTTTAGGGAAACAGATCCAGAATACAGGGCATTCTAGAAAACTGGCTGGACTCTTTAAAAAGTCAAGGACATTTTTTAAAAATGGATTATTTTAGTTTATCAGATAAGGAGACAAATAACCAAATGCGATGTATGGGCCTTTATTGAATTTTTCATTAAAAAAAATAAAATAAAAGACATTTTGACCCTTACCACTCACTGAGAAAAAGGCAAGTTACCTAATCTTTTAAATGAGCAAAGTATGTGAGTGGACATTTCTCCACAGAAGATCTGAAACTGGCCAATAGCACATGAAAAGATACTCAACATCATCAAACATCAGGAAAATACAAATCAAAACCACAATGAGATACCGGTTCACATCCACTAGAATGGATGTAATCAAAAATGGATGTAATCAAAAACAAGTGTTGGCAAAGATGTGGAGAAATTTGAATCTTCATTCACTGCTGGTAGGAATGTAAAATGGTGCAGTTGCTTTGGAAAACAATCTGACAGTTCTACAGAAGGTTAAACATAGAGTTACCATATGACCCAGCAATTCCACACGTGGATATATACACCCAAGAGATAGGAAAGTATATGTCCCCAAAAAACTTGTACATAAATGTTCATAACAACATTAGTCATAATAGCCAAAAAAATGGAAACAACCCAAATGTCCATCGAGTGATATATGGATAAATATAATTCAGCAATAAAAAGGAATGAAGTGCTTATACCTGCTGAGGTTGACAAATCAGTACTCTGGCTTCTTGTTTCAGCTCTCATAATGTAAACAGGGATCCTTTTCACAATCTATTTAGTGCCACATTTTTCACATTTTTGTTGGTGATTTTGCTCTTTTAAAATGGCCTCTAAGCATAGTGCTGAAGTGCTGTCTAGTGTTCCCAGGAACAGTGATTCCATATTTGCTAATTCATTGATGTTTGCAGCAACTTCATAGACTATAACAATAATTGACAATATATGAAATGTCCAGAATAGACAAACTTATAGAGACAAAGTAGATTAGTGGTTGCCTAGGATTGGGGGTAGACCAGGAAATGGGGAGTGACTTCTAATGAGTATGGGACGAGTATGAGATTTCTTTTGGGGATGATGAAAATGTTCTGGAATTACATATGGTGATAATTATACACCTCTGTGAATATATAAAAAAATTAAATTTTGAACTTTAAATGGGTGAATTTTATGGTACATGAACTTTATCTCAATAAAGCTGTTTAAATAAAGACATTCCAGGGTAATGGATATAAATATCAATAGGATAATAGATATGGAATTGTTAATTTTCAAAAATGGAAAAATGGTATTATGGTTGTGTATGAAATATCATCATTCTTAGGAAATGCATGGTAGGGTATTTAGGAGTAATATATCAAGTCTACAGGTTAATTTCAAATAGTTCAAGAATTTTTAGAAGACTAGAAAGGGAAAAAGAAAGCAAATGCGATAATAGCAGTTGTTGATTCTAAATAGAACATGTATGGATATTTATTTTGCTTTTCTTTCAGGTATTTTTTCTACTTGAAATTTTTCAAAATTAAAAGTTGATGGGGAACATTTTTTGCCCATTCAGCACTGAGAATACATCTTTCGTTATTTTAAGTTATAGGCCCATTTAATTCTTATTTTGCTGGTTGTAACAGAAAGCAGGATTATACATGCACACTAAATATACTAGTGTATGCCATAAATAGCATTAAAACAAGAGAAGAGGAAGAGGAAACTTTTTTTCTTATTAAATGTTTACATTTAATTCTCTGTAATTTTTAAAGTAATATATTCGTTGCAATTTATGAAACAACATAAAACTAAGAAAAAGTAATCTCTATAATAGTCTGTGTAAAATATGTACATTAAATATCCACTAATGAGAGACTCCAGCATAGTATTTGTATCAGTACCTATTATATAGTAAGCACAATAGTAGGTAATGAAGAAATGAGGAAAACTGAATCTTTGAGGAGCTCACCTGTAGAAGAAGCAGACATGTAAACATGATACTGTACAAAGTATAGACAAAGAATTGTGGGAAGGACTTCTGATGATGGCAAAATAAGTAATTAAAAACAAAGAAAAACCCTACTGGGGACAAGTAGCAAAGCTAAGCAGAATATAAAAATATCTGCTTGCAGACATTATAGAGCAAATAAGATAAAAGGTTTATGGAGCCCAGATCCAAGAAAGGACATTTACAAAGGTGAGCAAGTAAATTTCCCATATAAGCTTCTGCTTATTCCAGAAAAAGCAGCTAAGATGATGAGAAGCTAGTTGAATAGAACTTTTGACAAACTCTTAAAGCGTGATTGGAATTCAGAGGTCCTTT
Organism: Pteropus alecto; assembly: GCF_000325575.1. Classification (NCBI taxonomy): domain Eukaryota; kingdom Metazoa; phylum Chordata; class Mammalia; order Chiroptera; family Pteropodidae; genus Pteropus; species Pteropus alecto. Next base: position 8,886,450 of record NW_006434709.1, on the reverse strand, counting down.
AAGAAGAGGTGCTGATAAATTACCTAAACTTTGCATTAAGACTCTGAAAAGATATATCTGGATATGAGGGTATAAAAGAAGTAGATAGGCCCTTACAGAAACAGAAGCCTAGTTTCAAATCATCTCGGGTTCTGATATTAGATTAAAGATGTCATGGATTGATAGTAGCCTTAGCAGCCTTCATGTCCTAGGCGCAAAACCTTAATCATCAAAGGTGTTAAGAATTGAAAAAGAAGAAATAAACCTGTCAACATTCACATACAATATGATTGCAAATCCTTAAAATTCTAGAAAATCCAAAAGAAGAATCCAAAACAAGGTTACTGAGTACAAGGACCATACTTTTTTTAATCAATTGTTTCTTCATAACAGCAACAAAGTGAAATTTTGAGAAAGACACCATTTACAAAAACATCAAAAATTTTAAAAAAACTAATATGTAAGAATAAATCTAAAGACCTCCATATAGTGAACTATAAAACATTATTAAGACTTAATAAAGTTATTTTTAAAACCATTTTTCAGAAAAATCTTTAAAATACCTAAGTAAATGGAATATATATATTGTATTTGTGGGTTTAAACTCTCTATTATAAAGATGTTGATTACCTCAAATTAACCTGCATACTCATTGTAATACAAAACAGAATCTCAGGGTTTTGGGGGAAGAAGAGGGTTCTAGAACTTTAAGCTCTGATTCTAAAATGAATATGGAAATTCAAAGAGTAAAATAGTCATGACACTCTTGAAGACAACATTGTGAGAGGACTTGTTTTATTGGATATTAAGATCTATTATAAAACTATAGTAATTATAATTTCACTTAGGTGCAAAGATGGACAAATATCTAGCAACCAACACTGACAAAATAGACAAGTGTCTTAAAAAGAAACTATAGGTTGAAGATAGTACTAATAATGCCAGCATAAGTAAACAAGAAAATAGTTAAGACAAAATTACTAATTTTGTCTTAAGACTGAAATTCTAAGCACTGGATGTTAGAAGCTATTCCTTACTCTTAACACATCTTCAGTAGAATCTATCATAACCGTAGATGTAAGAGGTGTTTAATAGTTAATTTGAATTGAGTCTATTGTGTGTTTAAGTTACTACTTTGAATCTTTTTTGGTTTTAGATCTGCTGATTTGGGTCCTACTTTATTGACAAGACCTGGACAACCAACACTTAGCAGAGTGCCTCCACCTATTCTTCCAAGGCCATCACAGCAGACAGGAAGTAGCAATATGAACACTTTCAGACCTGCTTACAGCTCATTTTCATCAGGATATGGTGCCTATGGAAATTCGTTTTATGGAAGCTATAGCCCTTATAGTTATGGATATAATGGGTTAAGCTATAACCGCCTCCGTGTAGATGATCTTCCACCTAGTAGATTTGTTCAGCAAGCTGAAGAAAGCAGCAGAGGTGCATTTCAGTCCATTGAAAGTATCGTGCATGCATTTGCCTCTGTCAGTATGATGATGGATGCTACCTTTTCAGCTGTCTATAACAGTTTTAGGGCTGTGTTGGATGTAGCGAATCATTTTTCCCGATTAAAAATACACTTCACAAAGGTTTTTTCAGCTTTTGCATTAGTTAGGACTATAAGGTATCTTTACAGACGGTTACAGTGGATGATAGGCTTAAGAAGAGGCTCTGAGAATGAGGACCTATGGGCAGAAAGTGAAAGAACTGTGGCTTGCCTTAGTGCCGAGGATAGAGCAGCTAACTCAGCAAAATCTTGGCCGATATTCTTATTCTTTGCTGTTATCCTTGGTGGTCCTTACCTCATCTGGAAACTGCTATCTACCTACAGTGATGAAATATCAGGTAAGAGTAAGAGAATGGATTCAGAAACCACATAACAAATTTCAAGAATAGATTTGTTAAATTAGCATTCTTTATATGTATTTGTATTTAATATTTTGGTCCAGTTATATTTTTAGTTAAAGCTTCAAAACTGAAAGAGGAATATATAGCAACAACAGGCTTATTGATTTATTCATTGTTCATTCAGTATAACAGTACGCATTTTCAAACTACTGTTTACAGAGTACTGAACTTGATGCTGTGGAAGATATAAAGATGCATAGAACATAATCCCCCTATCTTTCTAAAACTTATTGGTGGGGAGATGGGTAAGACATATACAGGTAATTGTAAAGAAGCAGAAAGAGTATGGTAAGGAATATGACACCTGGGGAGAGATAGAAGGTTTATTGAGCTTTTTTTTTTTACATGCAAGACACTGCTAGGAATTTTGTGTGTTTTATCTCATTTAATTCTTAAAACAACCCTAAGAGATAGGAATTTTCTTGATTTTACAAGGAACAAAACAGAGAAGTCACTCACCCAAGGTCATGTTTTTAATAAGGCGGAACGAGAAACAAAACTGGGCCCATTTAAGCTCCTTCTCTATCAAGTGGCACAGTGCTATCGCAATTTAGAAAAGTGGAGTTAATTTTGTTTTTCAGCTCTTGGTATTCAGGAAGAAGTTAAGTTAGATTTTTGAAGGTCAGGTAACATTTCATCAGTTCGGTAGGGGAAATAAAAGACCAAGTAGATGGAACAGCCTGAACAGAAGTACATAGAACTATGAGATTTGTTCAACAGCTGTGCTATAGTACAGAATAAAAGGATAATAAATACTAGGCTGAGAAATTAGATTGAAGGCTAATAATGGAAGGTCTTAACCTTCATTTGGTAAGGAAAGGATAGTTTTTTGTTTTTTGTGGTTTGTTTTTTTTTAAGCAGGTTTATGACACATATAAACTGTTCTAAAGAGGTCAGTCTGTCTCAAGTGTTTTGGATAGGTCAGTGTAGGTTAAAACAGGTTGAAATTGGTAAGATTCATAAAGAATATTGGGTCATGTTTATCTTTGTATCCTGAAAGCTAACAACCTGCTTGGCACATAGAAAGTGCTTAATAAATATTTATTAATTTGGGGACATCAGTTATGATGCTTTGTGTTTAACTGGATAAGCAATAATGATATACTGAACTAGGGTGTGTGGAAAGCAAAATAGATAAAATAGATTCAACAGATTTAGTTACTGGCTAGATGTATATAAAGGGAAAGGAGGAATCAAAATGCCCTAGATCTTTAAATCTGAGTTATTAGAGAAATAATGTTTTATTTAGTAAATATTGTTTGAGGCCTACTATGTACCAGACACAGTTCTAGGAGCTAGGGTTATAGCAGTGAATAAAACATTGAAAATCCCTGCCCATATGATTCTACTCAGGAGAGACAGCAATAAGCAATTAAATAAAATATATACAGTTGACCCATGAACAACACAGGTTTGAATTTTAGGATCCACTTACGTGCAGATTTTTTTTTTAATAAATATAGTTGGCCGTTCATATCTGCAGGTTTCACATCCACAGATTCAGTTAACCACAGATTGAAAACAGTATTTTCACACTCCCAACCACAGCTAGAAGAATACTATTATTTTTCATTCACAGTCGATTGATGAATCTGCAGATGTGAAGGGCTGACTATAGAGTCAAAAACTATACATGGATTTTGTACTGTGCAGGGGTTGGCGCTCTTAACCCTCATGTTCAAGGGTCAATTGTAGTAAGTCAGAAGGTACAAAGCGCCATAGGAAAATCACAAAAGCAAGGAAGAGTGTTGCAGAGTCAAAGGTAGGAAGTGGGGTTATAGTGCTGCACCAGTCAGGGAAGGCCTCCCTGAAGAATATAAGAGAGTAAGGCCTGCAGCTATTCAAGGGAAGTATTTGAGGCATAGGAAACAGCAAAAGTGTAAAGGTATTTAGGTGATAGTGTGCCTGGCATGTCACATGAACAGCAAAGAAGCCTGTGTGAATGGAGCTAAGTGAGAGTAGCAGGAGATGAAGGAAGGAAGAGTACAGTATTTGGGGGACCTTGTGCAACTATAGAGGAAATTCTCATATTTCAAAGTCCATTGAACTGTGCAGTTGAGAAGCTTCCACTTACTCTTCATTTGGAAGTGATTAATCTCTAATGTAATGACATGGTAAAATGTAAATCACAAAAGAAGAACTTCGAATTCTATTCTCTAGTCTCATGGACGAATATGCTCAATTAAAACCACAAGTTCAGTGAACTGATATCAGAATTTGTCAGTACTCTCTGTGAAAAAATGTTCAAAGATGAAATACCTAAAATCTCATTATGAATGAGCATTAACAGATAAACATTTGCAGTTGATATCAATGGTAGAAAACATTGCCTTTAAACTCCAATTAAGGGAAATATTATCCTACCCCCCAAATAGTCAATTATTCTTAGTAGTAGACCTATATTATTTTAAAAAATTATTACATTTTGAATTTTGTTAAAAAATTTATGGAAAAGTTGTTTTCTATCTTTGTTATATAAATAACTATACAATATCTTCAATTTGCCTCATGACTTGCAAAGTCTAAAATATTTGCTATCTTACCCTTTATAGAAAAAAGTTTGCCCACCCCTGGCTTAAAGTAGGGAAGCTAGAATTTTGAGCTTGAAGAAAAGGAAAAAGTTCATAATAGATATCCTAGTGAATATATCGTTGATTTTACATATTGTTAATTATGGAATTTGCTTTGGGGAGTGACTTTTCTCTGCCAATAAATTTATGCAGTTTGCAAACCACAGCCAGTGAAATATCTATATTTTCTCTCTGTAAATTTTACTAACCTGATTTTCATTTTTAATTTGGTTTATAGACAACACCAACTGGGCAAGTGGTGAGGATGACCATGTAGTTGCTAGAGCAGAATATGATTTTACTGCTGTATCTGAAGAAGAAATTTCTTTCCGTGCTGGTGATATGTTGAATTTAGCTCTCAAAGGTAATAAAACATGAATAAATTGGAATTATCTGTGAATTTTTAGAATTTGTAAATGTAGTATTAAAAACTGTAACAAAGAATATTGCTCATTGTTAGTTAAGTCAGAAGTAGTTACTAGGATCTCTTCTGTTTGTATTTAGAACTTCCAAATCTGGAGAGTGGGGGAGAAATGTCCCAGCAGAGTTGTTCAGTAATATTTCAATGGGATAAGGAAAGATTTTATTTATGTAATGTCTTCTAAACTCTAAACACTTGAATTCCAAACTGTTAATCCCACACAAAAACATCAGGTAAACACTAAATTTAACACATCTAACAAACCAAAGAAATTATCTGTTGTCATTTAAGTATCCCTATTGGTCTTTGATTGCTGGGGCTGGTATTACTTTGTTTTTTACTTGAATAGTGTTCACTTTAGAAATTCCATCGTGATTATTTTAGGAATTCTGGTCATGAAATATAAAAGAACCTCAGCATGAAATTTATACATATCTCAGGTTTACCTTTGGACCAGGTCACTAATAGTTTTTGATGGCTCCAGGCAAAATGGATTTTTTTTTCCCCCAGCTTTCCCTAGTAACAATCAGAATTTCTGCGGATTTACAAAAAAAAAAAAAAAAAAAAAAGATCTTTTGTGTGTTTGTAGAGATTCAGGTTTGCTATGAAAAGTCACATTTTGTTGGTAAAGATACTAGTAACAATAATAACCATTAATACTTACTATGTACAAGGCAGTTTACATATTTCATTTAACTCTCCTTATGTTATGAAGTAGGTCCTGTTACTATCTTGTCCCTGTTTTAGGCATGAGAAAACTAAGAATTCTGAGTAAATTGTTTAGTATCACAAAACTGAGACGTAGTGGAGCTGGACTATGAACCTAGGTTTATCTGACTTCGGAACCTGTACTTTTAACTACTTTGGCTGTTTTTCATGTGATCCACTAATGGCAGCCTTTAATTGGTTTTAGTCACTCTCTACCTAAGGAAAAAATACCTTCAATGTTCAAATTGTTAATGTGTAAATAAGTGACTATTTTACATCAAATTGGCTAAATTTCTGCCCCTCATCCCCTCATACACAAAACCTAGGCTTCTGGGTATTCTTGTGTTATTTCTAGTGGAAATAGCATCTTATTGTTTTGGATTTAAAAAGAATAATTTCTTTTTAAGATTTATTGTTAGACACCAATATAGATAATTAGTTTTAATTAAATACATAATAAAGAAGATCAAGTGTGGTTTTTTCAATTACATTATAATAATTCAGAAAAAAAGTTATATCAGATTATTCTTCTAGTTATATTGCCTCTTAACATTGGCTTTGCTTCTTTGCTTGCTTCCAATTGCTAAAGTATGCATACTTAGAACAAAATCAGTCACAGACATGGTTAATTTGTTTCATTTTTGTATAGCATATTCAACATAAAAATGTCATATTGTGCCTAAATTATAATGTTGAACTAAAACTGTAACAGTTAAACCACTTTTAAAGGCATAGATAAAATAGATGGGAGAATACCAAAATACAAAATTGAATATGGTAAGTAATCTTTCCTACTTTAAGCTTAGATTCATGCCTTTAACTTTTTGTCAAATGGCTAGAGATAATGGAGGTCTTCATTTTTGCCCATCTTAGATTAAAATTAACATTCACTATATTTAGGATTGTTCATCACAATCGCATAGAATGAATTTTATATTTTGGCCAAAAGTATATAAAGAAAGCTGGCTTATCTGAAGGTATATATTTATTTTCTATTATTACTCTTAATCCTATTGAGAAGGAATAAGAAATTAATTTTCTTAATTTCCAATTTAAAATATGAAATACGTTTGTTAGTTTTTAGCTTTTGGGAAAGCTGAATCTCCTTTTCCTGTGAATGGACCAATTGATATAAACTTTATGTTCTTCAAGGTTGAAAAAAATATCCAGCAAGTATAAAATAAAAAGTATAAAGTATAAAGAACCTAGAACTGTTAAGCCTGTCATCATTTGATTTTGAATATATGTATATATACTAAAATATATTTGTTTATATATTTTATTGTGTAAGTGTAACACAGATTGCACTTAACTAATTTTACTATGAATATTCTATGGAACCTCCAAAGTATGTTATAATTACAAAGCTATCTTTTCTTTCATCAGAACAACAGCCCAAAGTGCGTGGTTGGCTTCTGGCTAGTCTTGATGGTCAAACAACAGGACTTATACCTGCTAATTATGTCAAAATTCTTGGTAAAAGAAGAGGTAGAAAAACAGTGGAATCCAGTAAAATTTCCAAGCAGCAACAATCTTCGACCAACACAACACTAATTAAAGGAGCCACAGCTGCTGATTCTTTGGATGAACAGGAAGCTGCCTTTGAATCTGTTTTTGTTGAAAATAGTAAGATTCCAGTTGCACCTGATTCCACTGGAAAAAGTGGAGATAAACAAGACCTTTGATATCTTTCACGTTTGCGTACAGTTGAACTATACTTTTAAAAAATTCTTACAAAGAAATTATTCTGCAATCCAATGAACACATTTATTCATGGCTCATCCAGGTGTTTTGCTGCTAGAAATTATTAAAGTTGTACACTAGTATGTTGGTCTAATGACCTGGTTGCATTTTACATGTTATTAGACCACAAGGATGTTTGTTTCACCTAGATTTTAAGATTATGTTTACTGCTATTGTTTTCATCTTATTTAAAATCCTGTGTTTATTGAAGGAGGAAGATTGATGAACTATATAGAATACACTGTTGTTACAGTAGAGATCATTAATCTTTTTTAAAATTCTAGATGAATTGTCTTGGAATCCTCAGAAAAAAAACATACGAGAACAGGCAAAAAGGCTAATGTTTTTACAACTTTAAATTGAATAATAAAAGTTTTCTGATCTGTATTACATCCAGTCTTGGGTTTGCTTTAGGCAGTAATATGTTTTCACCCACCAACAACTGATAATATCTTTCATTGTATTTTTTAAAATTTATCTTGAAAAGGTCACTAGAAGCGTTGTAAAGGAGATGGTTTTAGAGTGATATTTACCCCTTAATTGTTTTTCCTGCTGGTAAAAAATGTAATCTTTCTTACAGATTATTTTCATTTCTTTTGAGGATCAAAAATTTTTTATACCTTTACAATAGGACTAGTTTTCATCCTGGACGAATCAGAATATATGAAAGATTTCATTTTCTCCAACTAAGACTCAAGTCCTTTGAGTTTGTGCTTAATTATAATCAGTTCTAGCAGTAATGACTTAAAATCTTTTCATAGATTCTTTGCTTCTAACTAGTATAATTTTTTAAAGTCCATATACAAGCTGTTCATTAAAAATACACATTTTTTCAGGTTTAGTTTTTACTACTTGAGACTAAATAAAATACTGAATTGCCATTGAGCATATGATAATGCTATTTGATTTGTTTTATGTTTAATAATGACTTTAAATGCAGTTAAATTTCAGTACACTGAGTATTTCCTCACAAAATTGGGAAATTTGTATACTTGCTGTGATCATACCACAAAATAATACTATCAGGGCTATAGGTGTACAAGAATACATTCACAGATACTGTTGAAAACTTGTCATTTGATATTGATTTAGTATTTTTCTGTTTTATAGACTTTCTATTCACCAAATAAGTAATTCTAGAACAGTTCAGACTAAAACAGATAGAAACGAACTATATACTCAGCATAGAACTTTACTAAAGGCTTCTGGGGAACCTCTCTTGAAATAACAGAATAATAAGTAACATATTTAAAATACAAATTTTGACTATGTGCAGAAAAAAGTAATAAGATAATAAAATTTACTTATCTTAAACCTACTTTTCTAACACCCAGGTATTACTTAGTCTTCATGTTGAAATAAAGTTTCTTATGTGTTATTTTCTATTTTTGTTCTATAATTAGAGGTTCTGCTTTGTTTTGTTATAGAGTAACTTATGGAAATTTTGTTCTTGAAACATTTTTGATAAAACAAATTACTATATTTGGTGTTGAGACATCTGAATAGAATGCTGTAAGTGAAGTAGAGGTGAAATGTTGAGTCAGCACTAGTTAGGTTACGTAAGGTGAGTCTTTACGATAGAATTTGTAACTGTTATTAAAGATGTGTAGGGAGAAGAGTATAGCATAGAATGAATACAAAACAGCTTCACTTCTTTTTTTTTTTTGGTTAAGTATGCTAAATTGTAATATTCATTATCTGACTGCTAACTATTTGTGTTTGAAAATTCCTTTTTTATTAAAATTCTAGAAAAGGAATTTAGGACTGGAATAAGAAATTTTATAACCTTTTTTATTATGCTAGTTTTAGTATAATTTTTTGGGATGAGATTAAATGTAATGTTCAAGGCTCCAATGTGTTATTTTTAGAAACTTATTTAAGGAGTACTATTTTATAGAAATTACTAACTAAAACCAAAATATTTTCAATTAAATAAAATAATAAGTCACAAGTTACAATAAACAGGTTTTCTTTACAGATTTTTTTCTTGTATCTTATCAGTTTAGAAAGGAAAAAGTAAGAGGACTATGTATTTTCTTGTTAACATTTTATTTAGATTCTTGATTTTATCTGTCAGTGTGTCATAATTTTACATTTACTTGACTATAGCTGTCCTTTATCTTGTGTTTTCTTTAATGGAAAAAAGAACATAAATTGAATGCAGTTAAAATTTTATTTTTAATAGATTGTGAAGTTACTTTTACTGGACAAATAAAAGTACTTTAAACTTGATTGACTTTTTGAAGATAAACTGTTATCTCTTTTTTCAGGATTGGAATTGCTATAAAAAAAAGTCTCTATTTTTCTTCATATCATCGTGTATATTAACTACTGCAAATCAGTGTATCTGTTTATTTCCTTGTGATTTAAAGAAAAATATTAGACTTATATTTATATAAAAGTTATCTAGAAGGTGAGTTAAATAAAAATAAGACCACAAACCTAGGTTTTGGGAGACCTAGAGTCTAATCTGGACACTACCACTACTTACTATAAGATTTAACTCACATTATTTTTTAATTTCCTCATTGATAATGTTGGGGAAAACACTCTCATCTGCCTCATGAGAGTGTTTTTTAAAAATATAAAGCACAATCAAAAGTAAGATGTTATGGTAGGTACATGTTTTGTAAAATTTTCCATGTATATTTAACTTCTTACATCCTGTGAAAGTGTCACAAAGTATGTATCTCAGTCTAGAATTTCCAATTCATACACAAAATTAATTAAAAATTAAAATTAGTTTACTTGTATGTATGACTTTGCCAAATGTAGTTTTAAATTATTTTGCTGAATATCAAAACAGCTTAACTTAGAAAAACACAGTGGAATATTTATTCAGCACAAAAATTTGTTTTTGCAGCATTGTCTTGAAATGTCCTTTCATATTATATAGTTTTTATATTTATCTTGAGAGAATGAACTGTTTCATTTAAAGTCAGCTACCTTACAGATCATATGGGGTACTTACTATATTATGGCCCATGAACAGTTTTCCACATTAAAATAATGTTTAAATAATCTAAGTCTTAATGTTTCCGCTCATGTAAAATAAATGTTTTGTTTTAATTTTTAAGGATATCAGATGCTCAGACTTGAGTCAGTCATCAATCATACTTTTTATCAATGATACTAATGTCATTGACCTAGAAAGGCTACATTTTTGTACTGTTTTATTTTACTCTATTCATCTCCTGCCTATAAATCCATACTCCTCTTTCTTACTGTATTTAATATTTATCTTTCCAAGCCATCTTCCAAATGTGGGGTATATTTCCATGAAAAATTATAATATTTCTTGTATAAGTTTTAAATCTTATAAAATTGATATAGTATAAATTTCATTTTCTAACTTTCATAAAATATTAGATTTTTAAGACCTATTCATGTTACTATATATAACACACTTCTGACTGACACATGTTTATTGCATTCACATACCAGTAGTTTATCTTTTCCTCTAGTGATAGATACTTAAGTTGTTTCCAGCTGTTCTCACGTCTACAAATTTGTACATATCTTGCTATGAACCTGCCCTGTAGTTTCTGTGGTAGTATATATGTCCTAGAGTAGAATGACTGGGGTTTTGTATGTATACATATTTAATTTCAGTTAAGTAATGCTGGCCGCTTCCTAGGAATGGTTATCCCAGTTTACACGTGCACCAGCAAGATATAAGGGTTTCATTTTCTCTAAAGTCTTTAGCAGCACTTAATATTTTCTGATTTTTGTTAATCTGATATGTGTAAAATGTATTTTGTCTTAATATGCATTATCTGATTACTAATGAGGCTGAGCATATGCTTTATAGACATTCTGGTTTTCTATTCTGTGGAAAATACTAGTAGTTTGCCCATTTTTCTGTTAGGTTTTTCTCTTACTGATTATAGCACAAGACATTTTTTATAGATTCTAGATGTTCGGATATTGGAAATAACTTAGTCTGATTTGTTAAATTTGTCTTGATATCCTTCATGGAATGGACATCTTTAATTTTCTCCCTAATTGTTTGTGTTTTTTAGGTCTTGTTCTTCTGTCAGTTTTATAGTTTTACTATTTAGGTCTTTAATTTTAATTGGAATTATTTTTGGATATAGTATGAGGTATGAATCCAACTTTTTCTCCAGATAGGCATTAAGGGGAGAAGGTTAACAAAACCCTTTCTCTGTCTATGGGAAAATTATCTTGGGTTTACTTTTTCCTTAGCACAATTTTTTTAGGGAAATCTGCTGTTTAGATAAATATGGTAATATGATAAACAAGGTAAATATGTTATTTACCCAGCAAAATTTTTTAATTGTAAAATGAAAAGGCACAGGCTTTGAGACTTCTGAATAAGGTACGACTGGTAACTGATAGTAGTTCCTGTGGCACATGAGGCTTCTCTAAGAAGGATGCTTTCCTCTCTCCGTGCTATGTTTACTGTGCTGTACTATCCTGCCGAACTAAGTGACCTTGGTGCCAAATTATATCCTTTTGGTCTTGTGAGTGTGAATGTCTGCTGGGCATGCCGAGAAGGACTGTAGCAGTTTTTCTAACACCATCTGCTAAATATCCGTATTTTCCCCATTTTATTACATACCAATTTCCCATAAACATGAAACTGCTTGGGGCTGTTTTATTGATACATGTCAGTTCTTTTTCCTGTATAACACTTTAATTAACAAAACAGCTTCACTTCTCTTAATATCTGCTAGTATGTCTTAATATCTGCTAGGTGAATCTATTTTGTCCTTTATTAAAATTAGCTTTTTGTGAATTTATATTCTTCTGTATAAACTTTCATATCAACTTATCAGTTTCCCTAAAACAAGATGTTGAGATTTTGATCGGAATGGCATTAAATTTATAAGTTAATTTAGAGAGAATTAACATATTAACAATGTCAAATCATCTCATTCGTGAATACAATTTCTCCATTTATTTAGGATATCATATTTTTTTGGCTAATTCCTAGGTTCTTTGTAATTTTTGTTGCCATTGAAAATGGTATTCTATTATTTCTGTTACAGAGGAATATATTGAACTTGGTATATTTATCTTGTATTTACAGCTTTGAAGAAATGCTTATTCTAATTTTTTTAGGAATCAAAATGTTATTTTAATCTGTTTTGGCTTGATGTAAATAGCTACAGTCAGTAACTGAAATAAACTTGCATTTTTAACCTTTAACTGGTTTCCTGCTCAAGATAGCATAGATTATACACATATTAGGAAGTTCACATAGAGCATTGTGAGTTAAACACCATTATTATCTTGCATCAAATTAGTTTTCTACTTCATAACAAGAAAAGAGGACTTTCCAAAAATGAGTCCTAGACCCTGAATAGGCCACAAAATGAACCACAGATTTGGAATTAATGTTAGCTTGATTGAGGAAAGTATTTGAATTTTATGGCCTTCTGATTCTTCCACCTTCAAAACTGTAGTTGGAGTTGAGAATTTTATTTCCTTTCAGCTCTAAAATTATCTTCCAAACTTGCCAATCAGTTAACTCACTCTTCTCATGAAAAGCAGTAAGCGAAGAAGAGGAGGGAGGAAAAAGGCATCAGTTATTCTAGAGAAATACTTCCATGTGGAAACGTGAGGTAGGAATTACGTTAGATTGAACTGTATGATAGATTGCATTTATATTTTAAATTTGTCTCTATATTTGCTTATTTTTTGATCTTTGCTGTTTCTAAAAGGAATGTATTTAAAATCTCCAGTTGTTGATAGCTTCTTACTGTTTTATCAGTTATTTCATACTTATATCACCTTATTACAAGTTTTGTACTTATGCCTTCTGCTTTTTTTATAGATCAGATTTTCTTCTGTAGGTTTGAAAGCTATACATGCTATTCATGCTATTTTTATTCTTGTTGTGGTTATGTTTATTTTTTTCCACCGGTGTTTGAAATTCCCAATATTGGAGTCATAACAACACAAGAATGCTGGCACACTATCATCCTCCCTGCTTTCTTCTCCAGACAGTTCTCCCTATTGTCCCCCTACTTCTATTCATTCAGCAATGTTGGTATCACTTGAAGTTTTTATTCTAGATTGTTATGGTTAATTTTTTATTGTCAGTATTTTCCTAGTTGAACAAATAACTTTTCTGAAGTTATTTTTACTTCTTATTTTTACTTCTTATGTTTTATCTGTTCATTTACATTTTTAACTATCAAATTAATACAGTCGCATGGTTTTAAAAATACAAATTGTGATTTAAAAAACAAAGAAGTAAAGTAGTCCCCTGCCTCACACCAGAGACCCGATCCAAAAGGAACCACATTTAACTTTTTTGCTCTTATGTTTTTACCTTCTTGTTTCTAAATAATGCGCTCATCTGGCTTTTTCTCAACTTACCAATTTTAGAGGTTATCTATTAACCTCCTTTCTTCCCCTAACCCCATATAGTATTTGACTGCCCTGCACTACTATCCCACATTTCCTCTTACCCCATCTTCCCAGTATAATAATATTTTAACTCTGAGTCAAGTCAGTGAAAATGTTTGCATTACCATGTAAATATTGTTTCTCCCTATTCATTTCTTATATAACATTGTGGTTTTCTTGGCATTGATATTCCTTTTTTATTTGCCTAGTTTCTGTGTACTATATCTGGCTACAAGGAATGGTGCCTGATGCTTTCAAGTACTGAGTCTTTCAAGGGTTCTATAGTGTAAACAGTCTTAGTTGTCAGAATCCCCGTCTTTGTCATTTCATCCCCTCTACTAAGTCTATTTTATATTCTGACTTCTGAAAGTTTCATTGTTTTCTCTTTTATGCTTTGTCCTTATTGTTTAATGCTTCTTATTATTCTCATTCTAATTTTTGATTGTGAGGAGAAAGGAGATAAAAATGAATAATCAATCTCGTATTTAACTAGAAGCCAAGGTGGCTTTCTGCAACCAAGTGTGCTCTATTACCCTTGAGAGAGTTGTCGATTTTGCTGCCTAATGCGCTTCCTTCCAGAGACCTGATCCCAAAAGCAGCCACATTTAACTTTTTTGCTCTTCTGTTTTTACCTCTTTATTTCTAAATAATTTGCTCATCCGGCTTTTTCTTGACTTAACCAGTTTTAGAGGGTATCTATTAACTTCTCTGTCTTGAACTCAATTTGGCAGGCTTTGGGGTCGCACCGAAACAACTCTTGTTGAGGTCACCAGTAAACACTAAGTAAACTACATTGCTATCCAGTGAACAGTCTCAGTATTAATTCTACTTGATCTTGGTGGCAGAGTTGATCACTCCCTCCTTCTTGAAAATCTTTTTTTCCCTTGGCTTCTAGGACAACATAATGGTCCTCCTTACATTATGGACCTCCTTACAAAGGTCCTCCGTTTCCTTACAATATTATTGACTCCTTCTTTTCGCTCTTCATTGCTGATTTCTCATCCTTACTTGTGAATGACCCCAGGGTCCTCTATTGTATACTCACTTCCTTGATGTTCTCATCCATTCTGGTGACTTATAATACTATATGTTCTCAACTTCAGATTTTATATCTTTAGGCCTTACCTTTCATCTGAATTCCAAAATCAAATCTGCCACTTTGATATCTTCACTTGGTATCTGAAATTTAGTGTGCTTAAAAATCCTGACCTTCACTTCAAAACCTGTTTCTCCTCCATTTTCTTCCGTGTGCCAATCAATTGGAACTACATCTTTCCATTTGTTTAGGCCAAACACTTTGGAATCCTTCTTTATTTCTCCCTTTTACTCACATCTCACATATATTATTGTAATAGCCTCATGACTTGTCATTCTACCTCTGCCCTTACCTGACCAGACCTGTAGTCAAAACAGGAAGAATATTAGTTTTGTTTGTTTTTTGTTTTTAATGTCATAACATTCCTCTGCTAAAAACCTGCCAGCGGCTTCCCATTTGACTCAGTAAAAACTCAAAGTCCATACGGTGGTCTACAAGTGGTTATGCCGTCTGACCCCCCTCTACTCTTCACCCTCTACTCTCCTCACAGGAGTCACATTGACCTCCTTGCAGTTACTTAAATATTCCAGGCTTGCTTTCACCTAAGGACTCTCTGCACATAGTTTTTCTTGTGTCAGGACACCCTCTCCGAAAACATCGTTATGGCCCTGTTCTACACCTACAAGACTGAGCCTTACATGTTTACTAGTTCCCCAGTGATAATATTCACAGTAACACTCATGCTGAACTTATTAATGTGAATGAAAACTGAATTTGTAACCCAGCGCTATTTACATTTTTCAAGAGGTGCCTAGAGGTGCCTCTTGATAAAGACAATGCTTAACCCAAGATACTTTTGGTGTCCCTCAGATCGTACAATTTTCCCATTCTACCTAACCCAAGCAGCTATATACCACAGTGACTTGCATTGCCAACCATTTTATCCATATCCGAGTTTTCTTTCTCCTGTATTCCCCTTTCTTCTGGACTCAAGAGTTGGTCACCTAAGATCAGGCTTGGAAGATCTGGTTGCTAAGAGACAAGACGCTGGGAGGGTGGGGACGCTGCACTGCGACAAGCCTTAGAGTCAGTGCAAGAGGGGGCAGGGGAAGGCAAAGGCGAGGCGAGGCGGCCGCTTGCCGCAGCCGCTTGTTCGGCTCCCTCCCGCCCGGCAGGAGCTCGTCGCTCATTGGTTCTGCCTCTGTGGCGCTGGCCTGTGATTGGAGGGGCGTGTTGGGCCCGGCGGTCCTCCGCCCCCGGGGGTGGTCCCGAGCCGCTTACCAGAGGGAGGGGCGGCGTGTGAGGGCCTTATGTGAGGGCCGTGGGCCGGACTGCGGGCCGGGTCGCAGGAGGTTCATGGCTTGAGCGCGGGCAGAGCTGGCTACCTCAGGTGACGGAGGCTCAGCGAGGTCCGCCGCGGCCCTGTGGAGGTAAGCGACGCGCCGAGGTTCCTTAGGTGCCGGCCGGGGGACAGGAAGTGCGGCGAGGGGCGGCACCGCTGGCAGCCAGCGCGTTCCCGCCGCGGCCTCCTCCCCTGGCCGCCCAAACTCCTGCGGACGCCCCCACGCGTAGCCCGCCGCCCTCCGGCCCTGCTTGCTCCAGATCCCTGTAGCCCGTCTCGCCCGCGCACCAGCGGAGGGAAGCCCAGCTTGTGCCGGCGCGGCCGCGCCCCTCTGCCGGACGCCTTTGTCCGCCCCCACGTCTCCGCGCGGGGAGAGTTTCTGCCCCAACGCGGGATGGAGGCGGGTTTGGAGACCGCGAAGATCTGGGCTGTACGGAGGACGCCCCGCGCAGTGAGCCTCTGGGCGGAAGGTTTGTAGGGCTCTGGTCTATTCATCCTGGATTTCGGATATGATTATATTTTCTTCACGATGAAAGCCAACTGGCTCCATTCTCGTTTGAGGTCAGGAAACCTGGACACTAGTCTTCTCTCCTGGTGCAGGATGACTCAGTGTTACCTCCCACCCCCTGATATGCCAAAGTCCATTGACCTGCCCTGCTGGCCCCCTCTCGCTTCCCATCTTAACACTGTCTAAGAAAAAAAAAGCCTGTCTACAAGAGCTTTTTTCTATTTCAAAAAAGGAAAAAAATCCGTTGCCAGTCGTGGACCTCTATTTGTTCTTAGTTTGGTCTAATTAATACGTATAAATAAATCAATACTGTAGGAATAGGAGAGAGGACATAAGGTGTGATATTAAAAACTATTAAACAAATATAATTTTCGTTTCTGGTAAATAACATGATTCACCTTAAACACTAACTTTTTGAATATATTTTATCACGAATGGGAGTAGATTCAGTAGTAGTGTAATTTGAGCTTCAAACTTTTATGTCACAGTTTTTGATAAGTCTACACTTTTTTCCCAAAATGAGGTGCACTGTGACAACTATTCCAAGAGAATTTTATGTTATTAAGGGTTATCTATTAGTGCTATGCCTGTCATACTTACATTCAGACTCTAAGGGATACTTTCTTTAACATTCCTTTAACTGGAATTAATACTGTGTAGTCTTCCCTTAATTGGGATGATTCAGTTTTGTAAAGAAAGTGTCAACAGGAAAAATTTTTTTCCCATCTAGATTATTTAAATTATTCTTAAACAGGTATACCATGAGTATCATATTTGAAATATACATACAAATATTTAATCTGGACAATATTTTTGATTAGCTAACAGGTGCCTGCACATTGTAGGCCACAATAAATATTTTAGAACTTTTAAGAAATGAAAAAAACAGCACCAAGGTCCTTGCCCTGGATTACATTTTAGACAGCTTTCTGCTGAGACCGAAACAAATTATAATAGAATACCCCATGCCCTAACATACATCTCAAATTGCATGGTATGACAAGTGATGATGTGCTAGGCACACAAGTGGAGAACAATGAAGTTCTGTAAAATCTATTTCAACTAGACTCAAGGCAATGTTTTACAATTATTAAACTAATTCTTAGAAATTTTTAATACCAATAATGGGCAAAATAAGAAGAGGAAAAATAATAATAATAAATACCTTTCATATGCCAGGTAGTGTACTGGGTGCTTTATATATATTACTATTTAATCCTTAACCCCAAAGGTAGGTATTGTTTTCTTGTAGCTGAGACAATTAAAAATGGTAAAGCTGGATAAGAATCTAGATCTGACTTTTTATTCATTTTGTTGAAGATATACTTCATTTAAAAGTTGCCGTCTCTCCTTTTGTTTGTCACATTTATCTTTATGAATTTGTTTAATCTCAGGATATCTGGAACAGTAATATAATTTGCTACTACAAACATTATATAGTCCTTCCTGTGTACCAAGTAGCTCTGTCCATATCTTCAAAAGTATTGGGGGCTAACTACTATTCTTTGTTTTACAGATGAGGAAATTGAGTGATAGAGATAAGTAATCTGAACCAGATGATACCTTAATGGTAAAACTGGGATAAAGATTTGGGCAGTCTGGCTTCCAGAGTTTATACACTTATCCACAACAGGATTCTGGCCCATCTATACCTCTCTGGTTGCTAGGAAGCTATGCTATTAGAGTGTATAGTGTTTTTATTTGTTTCTTTTTAATGTACATACAGACACATGTAGTATAACTTTATGATGTCTATCGCCTGTTGTCCTATACCAGTGTTTTTTGTAAACAATTACATAGTACTAATCATTGTTAACACTTATTGAGAACTTCTACATTCCAATTCCACATTCCAACATTTAAACATCTCACATAATCTTCGACACAATCTAGGAGGTATATGCTATTACTTTATGCTGCATCACCTTTGCGAGGCGCTTTTATTGTCTTCAAGTGCTTCCACAAAATTATCATCTCAATTTTATTATATCAGAAGTATTATCATCACTTAATTATATTGCTTAAGTTCAGATGACTTGCCTTGACTAGCATATATGGAGCTAAAACTCAGACCACAGCTGTAGACTCCCATGTACATGGCATTTTACATTGTACTGGTCTGGCAGTAGACCTTTGCTTCATACTTCTTGTCCTAAAATAGATGGCATTTTCCATACGAACAACTTCTATTTGGAAATTATATTCCCAACCAAAAATTCATCATCATTTAAGCCATAGATAGGAGGAGCCATAGACCTTTGTCATTATTTCTTCTGTAAATTTATGTTCTAACTTCAGCTACAATGCCTGGCACATAGTGGGGGCTCAGTAAAGGTTTGAATAAAATAAGAAATGTCTCATATACATTGATACAAAAAGGTTCTTAAAATTCTTTTGTTTTTAAATTTTAGTTTCATTGAAGTATAATTGATATAAATTCTTAAAATTCTTTAAGTTTTAGTGGTATAGCTGCTTTTTCTGTTTGACACCACAGCCTCCACCCTCCCCTGCCTCACCAACAGAAGCTTCTAAAATTGTTTCACTAAATCATAACTGACTTTAAAATGTGCTAGTCTCTTTGCCGTAAGCCATCATTCCCAACCTGCTGTCTCCCCTGTTACATACCTCTTGTGTATAATGGAAACAGCATGGATGTGAGAGTCAGTTTAACCTTGCTCTGCCTCTTATGAACTCTATAGCCTTGTACAAATGACTTATCTGAATATGTTTCATCATCTTGTAAAATTGGGGGGAAGCACCTATTTTCTTTTAACTTATGTAAAAGACTTAGCATTGTTCCCTGCTCCTAGTAAATACTCAACAAATAACAGCTATTATGTGCCTCTCCTCCTCCCCTTCATTGCTCCCCTTTGCTTTGGCTCTCAGTAGATGATATTCAGATGATCTGCTTGTCTGCTGGTACTCCTCACCAGACCATAAACTCCTTGAGGACAGAGACCGTGCCATGTTTATTTTTGTATCCCTGATGTTTGGCACATAGTTGAGATTCACTAAATGTTTATTGAACTACATTCATTTGGAAAGCCATCTAGAGCTTTTTTCTTGGTGATCCTTGCCTGAAGATTTTGGACATCATTGGTCACTGGGTTTGTTATTTAAGGGCTCCTGGATTGAACTAGAGGATGTGATGTGAGCAGAGATGGGTGGAGAGACAGGTGAAGAAGCAACAGAAGCTTCCCCTCTGCAGGAGTGAGTGGGTGTGTGCATGTGTGTGGAGGTGTCTTGGCTTTTTATATATGAATGTCAGGGCGTGTGTCTGAGTGAGTGTATAAGGAACCATATTAGGCCAATTGTCACATTGCTGCTTACAAGGAAGAAGAGAACTTTCCCCAAAAAAGTTGTTTCAAACAAGTAAAAATACTAATTACAGTTGTTGATAATAATCTCCCTGTCATTTATAGCTAATAATTACATGGCACAATAACAATAATTATGCTTATCCTAAAATGTCAGATGAACTTGGTTTTAAGTTTCATTTGATTGATCAGTAAAAAATCAAGTATGCTCAGCCTTCCTTGTTTGTAGCGTGACATTTACTCACAGAAAAATAAACATTGCTTAGGGCTAAAATGAAATTATAATTTTTTATAACGAGCTTTGTTTTTACAGTTTAATTCTACCAACCACACATTGCTAATCAAAGTATAAACCAGGCACACTAAAGGATTTTTTTAGGAAGATATATTCAACTTTTACCCCCAGTGTTTTATTATAAGAAAGTTTAAACATACAGCAAAGTAAAAGAATTTTAATGAACACTTGTATATCTTATATTCTACCATTAATATTTTATTTTACTTTTTTATCACGTATTTATCGGTCCATCCTTCATCCATCCACCAATCCATAGTACTGAAATGCTATTATATATGAAGAGCTTGAGTTGTATATTCTGTGTTTATTTTAAGTCAGTTTTACTTGTCCTTTACATAGTAGCAGGTAGTTCGTAGGAATGAATTATTACTGATTTATAATGTTTTGAAAACATTTGGATATCAAATGTGAATAAATTTGTTTGTCATCTTCATCTCTAGTTCCAAAAGATGAGTCGTGGATATTCAGAAAACAACAATTTCCTGAGCAATAACAGCCAAATGGTGTTGGACATGATCCTTTATCCATTAATTGGAATCCATCAGACCATCAACTGGGAAACTGTGGCAAGGCTTGTGCCTGGGTTAACACCCAAAGAGGTAAATAATAGTCCCACAGATATTTCCTGAAAAAAATCAGAAAAAGTGATCAGTTTCAAAGAACAGTTAGTAAGAGAGAAAAAAATATTTGAGTTTTATATATTATATATGCAGGTATAAGTGCTGAATATGCATGTGATATAATTTGACTAGATAAAAACTATAAATTTTATAATATATTAACTCACCTGGTATGTTTAAATTCAGCCTTACTTTACATGTTTACACAACTGAAAATTTACTAACAATATCTTAATTTAAACAATAGAGGTGTTGCTATACAATTATGGGTGGGTAAAATTTTTGCAAATAAGATTTTATGGTATTAAATCCCTAATGCTATGAGTAATTTACAGAAAAATTTAAAAACTTCCAGTGTTGACTCAAATTATTTTTCTCATAATATAAGTTAAATGAGAACTAACAATGCTAGGTATAAACTCACCTATACTACCATAAACCTCATTTTCATATAGATACTAAAACTAAAACTAACACAATTCAAACTAATAATGCTTACTTAATGGGCTAAGTAATAGTGTTTTGCTGAAATTAAATGCCGATTATAAACACGAATATTATGCAGTCTATTGTGGCATGAAATATTTTGTATTCAGCCAGTTCTGCCATGTGCCTTACAAAGCCTTCATTCGTCCTCCACTTTTCTCTCTTTAACCTATTATGAAGCCTTAGGTTACACCATGACATTACTTGTCTTCCCTTGGCGCTAATACATCTCTCCTCTACCAAGTTCCTTCCCTACCTTTGTCCTTTATAAAAATTAGCCTTGGGCACTTCAAATATTTCTTAGTACAGAAATTACTTAATTATAAACAATCAAATAGGCATTGAAATATTCTTTTATCCTGATAATCTAGGTGATTTTATTAATGTTTTTATACTCAGAATCTAAACTTAAAGTCTAAATATTCTAATAGGAAACTCTTAGATTTCTGGTAATTCGTCCATGAAACCCTAGTTTAAGAAACATTGACTTCAGAATTTTTGCTGTTAAAAGGACTCCTAAAGCGGGATTCATCTGAGTTCTAAAAGTAGATAATGACATTAATGATTTTCCCCAGTGGGTTTTAATCATTTTCGCCTCTGCCTGGCCCACTGAATACATTCAATAAATATTTGTGAAATTAGTGAATGAACCAAATTCCACCCTCTTTTTTTATAGCTTAGAAAACTAACACCCACAGAGATTACTTACTCTCAGTTACGTTATAGGTCTTTGTGAAATGATGAGGAAACTTAAGTTTTAGTGTATATTATCACTCCCTAATTTATACATTTTCACCTTTTGGACTTTAAAACGTGTTACGCTTTAAAACAGGGCAAACCTGTGAATTCAACTATTTTTCCAACTTTTTACTGTCAGCACCCCTATATCTTTTATATAGATTCAGCAATTCTAGGTATTTGCTTGATCTCTTAATGTAATATTTTTCTGTGACATTTAAAAGTTTCAGCATGATAACACTTCATATACTGCTGCATACATCTCCTTAAGATAAGGACATTATCTACAGTACTATAATCAAACCTAAGAAAATTAACAACTCTATCGCATCATGTTACTATCCACTGCATATTTAAATTCACCCAATTGAGGAAATTTTTTTTAATCAAAGTACAGCTAAATAGTGAATCAGACTTTTTAAGTAGTGTTAATTTCTAAGTAATATTTTATAATTAAGCAAAACATGTTGTTGAAGTACATACATACAAAGGAAACAGCAAAAAATCAGAATTATAAATCTGATCCTACCTAAAGTAAGATATATACTTTGTATATATCCTTCCAGATGTTTTCTATATGTATATGAATTGTTAAAGTGGACATATAACAAATGAACTGTTTGCTGCTTGCTTTTTACTTAACATGTTGTAAACATCTTTATCAGCTAATAGATTTCTATAACATTGTATGGCAATATATTATTTCTTGAGCTATATCATAATTTACTGAATAGTCCCTTTTGTTGGATATTTAGGCTATTGTTTTCAACTTTCGACTACTAAAATACCAGAGCAATAAATATCTTATTCTCCTTTCCTTAGGAGATAATCTCAGAAGCATAATTGCTTGATCAGAGGGCTTGTGCATTTTTAAGGCTTTTGTTACATATTGCCTACTAGAAGGGTCGTCTAAGATATGGTCCAGTCATCCTGAGTGCCTGGTCCTTGCACTTTCTATATCAACTATTTATGTGTCTTTTCAAAATTCTCATTTGTATATAGGTGTTATCTCATTGCAGTTTTAATTTACCTTTCTTTAAATCCCAAAGAAGTTGAACATTTTACATTTTATTGTTCCATGTCCTTTTTCTATTTGTGAATTTGTTTTGTTACTAGTGTAATATATTAACCCTTGATCTAGCATATTTTTGTTTGTTTTCAGCTTATTAAGATATTAGTGATATATAGAAATGTTTAAAAGTTTGTTAAAATCTGTGCATCTTTTACTTTGCTGTCTGCCTTTTTTGTCATGTTTAGAAAATTCTCACCTGAAAGTTATGTATAATGCATAGTCACATACATTTTCCTGATTACTTTTATTTTTTACATTTAAATCTAGACTCTACTTGGAGTTTATTTTAGTATTAACTTTGTCCCTAATGACTAGATAATTGCTCAGTGTTTATTGAATATTTAATTTTTTATTACAGGTTTAAAATTGCACCTTCAGATCTATTTCTGGATTTACTATTCTAATCCATTGACCTCTTTTTCTAATCCTTTTGACAGTTGCATATTGATTTACTTAAGTTTCTTGAGTGTTCTCTCACTTAATCTCCTGGATTATAATTTTTTATGCATTTTGAATGACCTTCTGGTGTATTGAAAGTGGAGAAAGGATGAATTAAGATATTTTAGATAAATGTTTAATTTAGCTGAAATAATGTAACTAATTTTTCCAGAATGATTGCACCATTTTACATTTCCACCAGCAATGTTTGAAGTTCTAATTTCTCCACATCTTTGTCAACACTTTTATTATCTAGCTTTTTTATTATAGCCATCCTAGTGGATGTGAAGTGGTAACTTATTAAGATTTTGATTTGCGTTTTTCTGATGGCTAATGATGTTGAGCATCTTTTCATGTGCATATTGGCCCTTTATAGATCTTTGGAGAAATGTCTATTCACATCCTTTGCCCATTTTTTAATTGAGTTATTTGTCTTTTTATTATTGAATAGTAAGGGTTCTTTATATATTCTTTATGCAAGTCCCTTGTCAGATATATGATTTGCAAATATTTTCTCCTGTTTCGTAGGTTGTCTCTTCATTTCCTTGATGGTGTCCTTTGAAACACAAAGTTAAAACTTTTTTTTTTTGCATTTTATTTTATGTTATGATTAGTTTCAAATATACAGTACATTGGTTAGACATTTATATAGTTTATGAAACAGTCTCTCCCAATTACTCTATCTTCTCTCTGGCTCTACACATAGCCATTACATTACTGCTGATTGCATTCCCTATGCTGTGCTCCCCATCCCCATGACCATCTATCAGCTACTAATTTGTACTTCTTTAACCCTTCACCCCATTCTCCCAGCCCCTCCCTGGCCCCCTCCGCCCAGCCATCACCAG
Organism: Pteropus alecto; assembly: GCF_000325575.1. Classification (NCBI taxonomy): domain Eukaryota; kingdom Metazoa; phylum Chordata; class Mammalia; order Chiroptera; family Pteropodidae; genus Pteropus; species Pteropus alecto. The sequence continues at coordinate 8,862,034 of NW_006434709.1, read as the reverse complement.
ATTGTCCTTCATATTTGTGAGTCTGTTTTTCATGTTTGTTCTTTTTGTTTCTTAGATTACGCATATAAGTGAAATCATATGATATTTATCTTTCTCTGCCTGATTTATTTTGCTCAGCATAATAACCTCTAGGTCCATCTAATTTTCTTCTGTTTTTTGTGCTTTTGGTGTCATATCTAAGAAACTGTCACCTAATCCAGGGTCACAGCGATTTATACCTGTATTTTTTTTTTTTTGAGTCTTCTAGTTTTAGCTCTTATATTTAGTCTTTGATCTGTTAGAGCTAATTTTTGTATGTGGTGTGAGGTAGGATGTCCGCCTCATTCTTTGCATATGGATATCATGTAATTTTTGCTTAAAAACAAAAAACAATTTAATAATATAGTTTAAATTATTTAGTTTACTTGCTTTTTGTTTAAGCAATCGTATTCATTTCAAATATTCAGATTTATAATTTTCTTGTTTTTTAACTATTAGAAATCACGGTAAGCTTTGTAAAATAAATCTACATTCAGCTTTTAATAAAGCTATAAACTTTACCTGAAAGATATCAAAAGAAACTATGTTTTAAAGGCCTACTTACCACTTTCTTTGTGTTATAAAAAATAAACTCATTATGTAGGAAAAATGAATTTGGCTAAACCATTTATATTCTTTATCTTGTACATGTATATGTGAACCTGTACATTTTTATAATGTTGTAGCATTTGTTTTTCTTTCTTTGCCCACACTTTCACCACTTTTTTCAATACTCATATAAAAATATATTGTTTCTCATTTATCATATTAATTATTTTTATTTAATTTTAAGACTTTAAAGAGATGAGCATATTGATTACATAAGATTTCAGTCTACACTTACCTATCTTTTAAGTGTCTTTATAAAAAAGCGTTACTTCACTTTTCAAAGCCTTGATTAGGCATTTCTTCGTAGTACTGGTAACCATGTAAACAGTTGTTGCTGAAAATGGTGCTTAGTCTACTGCCATGCCACCCTGAACAAGCCGGATCCCGTCTGATCTCAGAAGCTAAGCAGGGTCGGGCCTGGTTAGTATTTGGATGGGAGACCACCTAGGAAGACCAGGTGCTGTAGGCGTAAAAAAATAAAAATAAAAAAATTTTTAAAAGATGATGCTTAATATCTAGTGGGTACTTGTTAAATATTTGTGTAATAGTATATGATGCCATACCTAATGCATTATTCATTTAATGTATACACATCTATGTGGTATATATTTTTCTCCTTTTGCACCTCCCAGATTACTTGGTTTGCTATGGAATTTGCTACCCATGTTGATGTTAATGAAGATTTAAAAGCAGATGCTATAGCATTGTTGTTTGATCAAAACCCACAGTAGGAAGGCATTTTATGGTGTGACCTAGTACACACATAGAAATGACATTTTCATGATGGAATATTAAGCCTTACAATGCTTAATGCAGTCTTGATATTTTCTAATCTGTTCTCTTTTATTTAATCTCAATTGTTAATCTGGACCTTCTAAATTGATTTTATGACTAACTAATTGGTTAAGGTAAAACACTATGCTAGAAAAACCTGCCCAAATATGTGGCCGTCAAATGTTACTACAGTATTTTGTGCAAGGTAAACCTCATTGTTAGTAGGGACAAAGTCTTCATTATATTAATAAAGAAAATGTAGTGTCACAAATCAGATATTTTTTGGTTTACTTTCCATTGAAGATTAGAATTGGATCTTATTCTGGTGGTAAAAATATAAACCACATTTTTAACTAAATTATTAAAATTGTCAATTGATAATAGGTGCAGACCACAGAGAAATATGGTTGATAAAGTTATTCTTCATTTTTCTACAAGAGGATAAACATATTATGCCTTTGGGTTAAAGCATACTGAAAAAATATTCTATCCTGAATTTTAAAAAAGAAAAAATTAAGTCAGAGGCTTTGTGTATTGAAATGTGTGCTAGTTTTCTAGCTATTACCCAATGGATTAATATTCACTTAAGAAATAATTATAGCAATAGTAGGCAAGAAAATATCTGCTCATTTTTTAATTAAAAACAAAAAACAAAAAAACCCCAGACCTGCATTTATGTGATTACAGTGTGCAAAAAGGTTTGATGAACTGAAGAGCTGCGGAAACTCACCTGTTGACAACCAGTATAGTCCTCTCATGGCGGGAGAGAATCCTGTGGACACTTTAGCTACCTATATCAAATCCTCGCTGCTTGATGTACCGGGAGAATTTCAAGAGCCTCCAGTTGGTCAGGGTGCAGTTTCCAAAACAGGTGAGGTTTTAAACAAAATACAGGACTTGTCCTTATAATAGAAAAATGTATTTGCATTTGTATCTTTCTGAATTTTAGAAATTTGTCTCTTTGTTATATTTGAAAAAATTTTTAAATGTTAATATACAAGTCAAACACTATTACACAAAAAAAATCTTTCCTATATCAAAATTTACTACTCCAGTCTTTTAGCCTAGTTATGTCTAGTTATGTCATAAATTTTAAAGGGTTTTGACTTAATACCTTTAATAATTTTTACTGAGAGGATCTTGTTTATCTCTTGCGTTATCTTTTTTACAGCTGTCCTTTATTGTAGTCAGCAGTATCTTCAAATGACACAGTGGCAGGGTAGAAGAGATGTTTTCTGCAATGACTTAGGAAATGACTGGTTTTAGAAATCCTCAGAGTGTAGTGAATTATTTTAATCTCAGCAGCAGTAGAGAGTATTCATGTAAAATTTTACTTCAGGAAGAAAAAACTATATTGTTGGATTTTGAGCATTTGACCCCTATCTGTACACACCATATCAGGTTTTTAAAATCTTCAGTGTAACATTAGCAATTTGTAATCCCTTTTTTGGACTGTTTTTTCTATATACCTTTAGATATTTTAAGGGAAATGCCACCTGCAAAGTACCGTCTTTAACTAGTCTTGGAAACTATGCATTTACAGTATAACCATTCAATAAGTAAAAACCCGTTCTGAGCTAGAAATGCTAACCTCCCCGCTTTGTTTTTGTATGTTTGTTTCTGTATTTAAGGAAGACATAGTATAGCTTCCACAAGGAATTGTTCTTCAGAAAGTGAAAATTGTACTACTCGTAATGGTGGAGAAAAGACTGAAGAATCTGAAGGGTAGGAGGCTGGTTCTTTGCTAGATAAGACTTAATATGAATATCAACTTTAAATTATAAACTATATGATTGGTGATTGTATATATCAGTTACCATATTTTAGGAAATTTCACATTACACAATTTCTGAAACAATTAAAATCAGGTTGTTTCATGCGTTGAACTATAAATGACTGCTTGATAGCTAAACATAAGGCTTATTTGTGTTATTTATAAATTAGACTAGTTTTCTATTTAAAAATTCATTTTCATTTTGTAAATATTAGAAATAACATCTACATAAAACTTTGAAAAGTATATTTTAAAATGCGAAGAAAAGTCTCTGCCATTAATTCTTCGATTTCATTAAAGAAACGATATATATTTTAGATATAAGTATTTGAATATAATTACTGATTATAGAAACATTTAAAAATTAGAATATCTTTTAATATATTGCAAGTTTTGATAGTTTTTCTATGGTTTGTATATTTTACATACAATAAACATATTTTAAGCATTCACTTTGATAAGTTTTAACAAATGTGTTCACCATGTAACCATTATCCAAATGAAGATATAGAACATTTCACTGTCTCTGAAAGATCCTTTGTGTATTTCAGTTTTGGTAGTTTTGTTTTTTGTTTTTTTGTTTTTGTTCTCTTTTTATGGTGACATTGGTTAAATCCAATAAGTTTCAGCTGTACACTTTAACAGTAAGGCATATGTATATTTATTTACATTGTGTGTTCACCTCCCATAGTTAGATTTCTTTCTGTCACCACATATTTGATCCATTTTTTTTAAATAATAGCTTTATTACTGTATAATTCATATACCATAAAATTTACCTCTGAAAAAGTTCTGGAGATGGATGGTGATGATGCTTGCATAACAATATGAATGTACTTAATGCCACTGAACTGTACATTTAAAAATGGCTAAAATTTTATGTTATGTGTATTTTACCACAATACAAAAATTCATCCTTTTAAAGTGTATAATTCAGTGATTTTTAGTTTATTCACATAGATTTTTAACTGGTAGGTTTGTTTGTGTGGTACGAAAATTTTATCGGGTAATTTTTTTTTTTTACTGGAATTATCTTGTATATCATATTGTGGTCCAAAAAGCCACAGAAGCTTTATGCTTCCTTATACTAGTCATTACCTGTTTATATTTTGACCATAATTTCTTTGGAAGAACAATTTGTGAAGTTATTTAAGTTTATTTGACTTTGACTTTTCTAGTAGCCCGATTTTATTTCAAATGTAATTTTTTTATATTAGAAATTTATGAAGTACAGTTAAACATACATTAGATTCATTTTATAGGACACTGTATCTCTTCCTATTTAATCTTTTCCTTTTGTAATGACTTGAAAGCAGTGTGGATCACACTGTTTCTATTTGAGGTGACATCATTTTCATAGGAAAGTAAATTCAGGGAGTATTTAATTTTGAAGCAAACTTTCTGATGGATTAGCTAAACTTATTAAATTATTTTTAAAATGTATAAATAAGTATATTTTAGTCTTAAGAATTCTTTTAACTACATTTACTAATTTATATTTAATGAATGCCTAAAGACAAACTTTCTTGCTGTCAAAAATAACTAAGTAACCATGCTAATTTTTTGATTCTTTAATGAATAATTTTAACTTTTTTTCCTATTCATTATTAGTAAGAAAATTTTAGTGTTTAATCTTTATCTCTTTCGCATACCCACAGCTATGTAAAATTGCTGTTTTATGTTCATCACAAGAATTGGAATGTATTATTTAATTTTTCTTTAGGAATTGGTATCATTTTTTAAAACTTTATAATTTACTTATAACTTGAAAACAATAAATTAAAACCCTGTAAGTTATGAGTCTCATAGTAAAAATATTTTTATTTGTTTTATTAAGTCAATAGCTTAACTAAAATTAATCATAATCTAAGATACAGATCAGGTTAACAAGACACTTATGAAAAATTCTGAATGTCAAATCCTATAAAACTAATTTGTGGTCAAAACCTTCAAAAACACCTTGTTCTCATACTTCCAATAAATGTCAATATTCTTGGCTCCTCTCCTAAAACTCTAATAATTTAATTTCTGTGTAACATTTTTTACGAAGGCCAAACATGGTGATCCATGTATGTGATGAAGCAAAAAACTTGAAAGAAGATTTTATTTGTCCACGAGATCTTTTGATATCAGAAATGAAGTACTTTGCTGAATATTTATCTATGGATGCCCAGCGCTGGGAAGAGGTGGACATTTCAGTTCATTGTGACGTTCATATTTTCAACTGGTTGATAAAATATGTTAAAAGGAACACTAAGGAGAATAAAGATTGTGAGATGCCCACTTTAGGTAAAAGACAATCTATTGTTTATTTTATAGTGAAATTTGTATGTCGCCTGGTAGTTGCTTCAGGTCGAACATGAAATGTGGAAAATTTTTTGAATATAATACTATGCTCAGATTGGTAACTGCCCTTTAGGAAACTGATAGCTCATCTTTTTTAGTAAATTATAATAAATTTATGGCAAATGAAAAGGCCTGTAGATCAGCAGTTCTCACGTTATGGTGCGTGGGCCACTGGAGTCCTGAAGGTCCTTTCAGAAGATCCAGCAGGTCAATACAATTTGCATAATAATACCAAGATCTTATTTATCTTTTTATGTTGACATTTGTTCAGGTGGTACAGAAGTAAAGGAAGGTAAAATTATTGGAGCTTTATTTAGCACACTTCAAGGCTGGGGCACCAAACTACTAGTAGTCACTGTATTTTTCGGCACCATGTGCTTGTAGTTAAAAGGAAAAAAAGAAAAAATCCAATTTCACTTAAGAATGTCCTTGATTGAAGCAGTAAAAATTACTAATTTTATTAACTCGACACTTGAGTATACATCTTTTTAATATTCTATGAGATGACATGGGAAGTACACTTCTGTCACACACCAAAAAGTATGATGGTTGTCTTGAGGAAGGGCATTGTGCAGTTGTTTGAGTTGCAGGCTAAACTAGCTGCTTTTTTAAAAAATAGAAAACAGTTTTTACTTGGAAGAATGACTGACAGACAAATTATGATTATTCAGATTTAGGCATATGGCAGATATTTTCTTGAAAATGAATTAAATGAGCTAGTTAGTTAAAGGGAAACAATTGACAGTATTTGTTGCCAGTGATAAAATTTAAGCTTTTAAGTGAGAATCGGTTTTTAGAAAACTTGTATCTGCTTTCATGTGCTTTACAGCTTCTCAATATTTAAAGACTTTTCTGATGACACTTGTGGTCCTATTAATGAATGTGATTTTTTAATATGTTATACAATGAAATGTTTTGACATTTGGAAGATCTACATAACTCAGTGAACCAATATTTTCCAGATGACTAATGTATAATGTTAAAAAAATCATGCATGGCTTAAAGATCCATTCAAAGCACGAGACAAGTCAGGGGATTTTGAAATAACAGAATAGGAAAAGTTTATTGATATTATTTCAGATCCCATTACAACTAACCTGTAAGAAACTACCATTTGCCAAGTTTTGATGTAACATCAAAGACAACCCACAAATTGAATGTAGAAACAGGAGAATCTAGCTGTTTTCTATTAAGTCAGACATCGTAGAAATTTGCAAAAAATGTCAAACTGTGTTACTCTTCTTGCTAAATTTGTTTTTCATTTTGGAAATTATATTTTTTTATAAAAATAAGTTAATGTAATGAGTTTTTTATTTTTAAGTGGATAAATATTTAATTTTTCTGTTCTAATTTCTATTGTGGTAAATACTGATAGGTATAATCCATATAATTAAAAGCTCTTTAGGATTCTCAGTTTTTAAGATTGCAAAGGGGTCTTGAGAGCAGAAGTTTGAGAACCAGTATCCTAGATGACAGGAAGAATAATTACTAAGTAATCTTTCACTGGGCATAGACTTGTACAGGAAATCACACTTGTGATTTAATAGTCTTTCTGTGTACTAGAATTGTTATTTATAGCACTACCAAAATATTTCTAAACTCTTATTAGTAAGTAAATCTATACTGACAGTATAAAAGTTTTCTGAGGAAGTTTATAATTTATTTTATTTAGTGACCAATCTAATAGGAAAGTTTTCTAGTGGTCCTTAAATAAAAATTACAAGATTGCTAAATTAAAATTTTCATCCAGAGTCCAGAGATTCCAGACCACCCAGATATGATATGTATATGCGAAATAAAAATCAGAATTTGTAGAGAAAGAAAACTATTGGTCAATCCAGCATATTTATGTGTATAGCAAAAGAGAAAGAAGTAGAGCAAAACTAGTCACTTTGTAATCTTTGACCTTAAATCAGTTACTAGAAATGTAACTTTTTATAAAAGCAATCTTTATTCTAACCAGGAAACGACCAAAATGCTCAGTTAAATCTCTGGTAATCCAGACATTGGTTCTTAACTAGAATAGGTCATACTACAGTTTCCTGAGGAACAACTTCTACCAGCTACTTCCTCCCTTCACCATTTTTATTTGAGAACCCTTATGCAAGAATTATTATTTAAAGAAAGATTAGGATTATTTATTTTAACAATTGTCTGAATAGTTCTTTATTTAGAAGGATTATCTTAGTACTATAATTGTAAAAATCACAGTTTTTTTCTTTTTCTTCAGTATACCTCATGGGAGACAATTTAGGATTACTAAAACAATAGTATCACCCAGCACCCCACTTTCACTGGGTATGCCTCTAAAAGCTCACTCATGCTGCCATTAGAAAATAATTTAGCACTTCTGCAATAGTAAAGTTTATATTATCCTTTCAGAATCTTTTTCATTAAGTATTCATGACAAGCATTGAATTGCTTTCGAAATAACTTCACTAATAACAAGTGCTCTGATTAATCATTTAAAATTTTTCTCACTGATTTTTGTGTGATGAATTATATTCTCTAACTATCTTTTTCCCTAGTTTAGTTAAGGAAAACTTTGCATGTGTCCTATCTTTAGCTGGAGTCTTTTTCCTTGATATGAATCTAATTCCAGAGCAAATTTACTGTGTGTTTTCTCTACACCCTAAGTTTTAACATTGTATTTCTTTATTTCATGTATATAAGCCATAGTAGATTATATTAAATTATTCTTATTAAAATAACATCCTCTTTTAAGGTGAGAAGGAGCCTATTCTAAGGAGGTTGAGGTACAAAGCAAAAGAATTTAATTTTTTCTCTTTTTTTTTTTAGAGCCAGGAAATGTCATTTCAATTCTTATTTCTTCAGAGTTTTTGAAAATGGATTCATTGGTAAGTATTAATAAAAGCTCTTCTGTTCACCCATGCTTGATTTAACATATAACTTGATATTTCCTTCAAGTGTCTAGAAAATCTAAGACATCTTTCTGAAATAATACTTAATTCAAGAGTGTGATTCCATTAGAATAAACTGCTCACGTTTGGAGGTACTTTGTTCTGTTGGGAAAGATTGTTAAGGCTACCATGTGTCATTTGTATATGATGCCTATAAAGCAAACTATTTATCTTTAAGAAGTAGCTCTGTTTTATTAGATGAAACTAAACAGCATTAACTTTACCCTAAAAGGGAATTTCCTCTAAAACCAAATTAAATGAAAATTAATTGGAATATATGTTTCACTATTTAATTTCTTGAAGCAGTTTTTGCTTATTTGTGTCTTTCATTTATAGTTCAACGAATTAAGAATGAATACCCAACTATTAAACAATATAATTTTGTATGTGTAAATCAGACACCCATGTCTACTGTTTAAGAATAGTTGGTGAAACATAAAAGCATAATATATACATATGCATATCGATATCTAACATTAAATATACTTGTTTTTCTTCTTTTTAATGAATGTCTTTATCATTCAAATGTCTTTATATGTTTTTATGGTTTTACTTTAAATAAATATTTGCTTCTAGCCCCTGATAAAACTACACAGAGCAAAATAAACCTTTGCTTTGTTAACGGATGTGAAGTTTATTTGATTATTTGGGATTTTACTAGTTCCTATATTCTTTCTACTTCTTAGTCCCTCCCCCATTTAGTTGCTGGTATTAATTGCTTTGAAGAAGAGTTACAGAAAAACAGAAATTAAGAGCTTTTAACCTTTGAATTTTGAAATCTAAGCCCTAAAGGATAATTTTTATGCCATAAGCAAAATATATGGAAGAATATATGATTAGCCAGTGCTAGTTTTCCCCAGAACCCAAATCCACCTCAAAAAGTAATTGAGTAGGCACCTAAAAATGGCAAAGATGGCTAAGATAGAGGCTTTGTTCATACCTCTTGCAACCACATCAAAGTTGGGACGGAAACATGGAGCAAACAGCAAGCAAAGTCACCTGGGATCTAGGTGAACAGAAGAACTACAACTAGGGAGAAAAATAATTAATCAACCTACAATGGTATAAAGTAAGAGGGGGTGAAGATGTGAGGCTGCCCAGTCCCAGTGGCTTTGTAGGACAGAGGCTGCAGCAGTAGCAGCCAGCAGCTGCAGACGCCTCTTAAAGGGGCTGTGTCTGCAGCTGGACTTTGGTGGTGATGGACTTCCTTGCTCTGAGCACCAGCACCAGGTCGTCTCCTCTGAGAGACTTACAGGGGGACACTAAGTTGTTGGAGCGAGGGCTAGAGGCGAGGCTTTCTCCTGGGCAGAAGTGCCGGCAGTATCCATTGTTCCTCTGGTGAGCCCTCCCCCCTTCCATTGTGGGGACATAGTGCTGTCATAGCTGAGACATCATCGAACTGGATAACAGAAGTCACTCTGCCCAGAGGATTCCCTGAAACTCTGCCACCACAAACTCACAGCCTCACCCAAGCCACATCCAGTTGTATCCTAGGTGAGTCTGCTGTTCCTTACTAAGCCAACCCCAAGACCCACACTGGTGGCAGCTGGCTTTGGTTTCTGGCATGGCCTCTTGAGGCAACTATAAACACAGCATTTATGGATTGCTTGCTGAATCTTAACAGGTGGCCCTGGAGGGCCACAGGCTTGGGCTAAATTTGGCCTGCAGCTGAACCCCTCTCAGGACTATGCCACTGGAGACCTACTTCACAAATCCACACTAATAAGATAGGGAGACTTAGAAGTTTTGCTTAGTACATACAAACAGACACAGAAAGGTAGCCAAAATGGGAAGACAAAGAAGCAGAAACCATGTGAGAGAACAGAACAGAGATCCAAGAATAACGGAGTCAAGTAATCTAACAGATGCAGAGTTCAAAAAACTGGTTATAAAGATGCTCAGTGAACTTAGGGGAAGTGTAGATGAATTCAGCGAGAACTTTAACAAAGAGATAAAAAACATAAAAATGGAAATCGAAATTATAAAAGGGAACCAGTCAGAAATTAAGAACACATGATCTGAGGTGAAGAGTATATTAGAGGGAATCAACAGAGTGGGTAAAGAAGAGGATCAAACCACCGATGTAGAAGATGGAGAAGCCTAGGACACCCAATCAGAATGGCAAGGAAAAAAGCCAAGACAATACTAATATAAGGAGCCTATGGGATAAAATTAAATGTCAGAACATCTAGGTCATAGGGGTACCTGAAGGGAAACAAGAAATTGAAGAGCTATTTGAAGAAATAATGATGGAAAACTTCCCTAACCTAGTGAAGGAAATAGACATACAACCCCAGGAAGCTCAGAGAGTCCCAAAAAAGATAAACTCAAAGAGGCCCACCCCAAGACACATTATAATTAAAATGCCAAAGGTTAAATACAAATAGAAAATCTTAAAAGCAGCAAGAGAAAAGCAGTTTGTTACCTACAAGGGAGCACCCGTAAGACTGGCAGCTTATTTCTCAAAAGAAACTATGTAGGATAGAAGGGCTTGGCACAAAATATTCAACGTGATGAAAACCCAGGATCTACAACCAAGAATTCTTTATCCACCAAAGCAATCATTTAGAGTTGAAGGACAGATTAACAGCTTCTCTGATAAAAATAAGCTAACGGAGTTTATCACCACCAAGCCAGTATGACAGGAAATGTTGGAGGGACTTCTTTAAGAAGAAAAAACATGTATCAAAAACAGGAATAAAGAATGGTAACAACTACATTCCTATCAACAAGTACCTCAAATGGAAAAGAAATAAGTGCTCCAACCAAAAGATAGAGTGGCTGAACGTATAAGAAAACAAGACTCCTATATATGCTGTCTACAAAAGACTCATTATAGATGAAAAGACACAGGCTAAAAGGTAGGGGATGGAAAAAGATATTGCCTTGATGGGGGGATGGAAAAAGATATTGCCTTGATGGAACTAGAGGGTATTGCACTGAATGAATTTATTCAGATAGAGAAAGACAAATATCACATGATTTCATATACATGTATAATCTCAATAACAAAACAAACAACAAAAACGGAAACAAGCTCATAAATACAGAGAATATTTTGAGGGCTACTAGATGGGAGGGGGTTGGGGAGGACAGTATAGCATAAGGAAAATAGTTAATAATGTTATAATATGTAGGAGGGGAGAAGGGTAATAGATTTAGTGGGATGATCACTCTGTGAGTTATGTAGATCTCTAATCACTGTGCTGTATGACTGAAGCTAATATATTATTGTGCGCCAACTATAATTGAAAAAAACTCATTGAATCGTACAATGTAAATATGAGCAACTAATTGTCTATTATATTTCATTAAAGCCAGGGAAAAAATGTGGCAGATAAAAAAATAAAATTAACTTTTAGAAATATATTTTAAATATCAAAAATTACAATAAATATAAATTATTTAATCACTTGACGTACGTGAAAGGCACTTTAATAAAAAAAAATAGTATACTTTAGGTTGGAGAAAGGGAAAGAAAGTCAGAGAGCAAGTACAACACAACTGAGAACACCTTGAAGTGAATGAAATTATGTTTCTGCTACTCAGAAATGGAGACAAAATTTTCATTAAGTTTAGTTATAGGAGGTCACGTACTTGAGTTTGTGGACCAAGATTTATACCTGCCACAACCATGAAAGATGTGTATTGCATTATTGTTTGAAATATTCTAAGAAAGTTGATTTTTCTAGCTATGTATGTATGTACAAATTTGACCTGCTGGGCCGAAGTGTCCTACGATAGATGATTGGCTAAAGAAGCTGTGGTACATATATACAATGGAATATTACTCAGCCATAAGAAGAGATGAAATACTGCCATTTGTGAAACGTGGACAGACCTCGAGATAATCATGCTAAGCAAAATAAGCCAGACAGAAAAACTTGAAAATCACATGATATCACTTATATGTGGGATATAAACCTAAAAGCAACAAATGAGCAGGACAAACAGAGACTCATGGACATGGACTATAGGCTAATGGTTACCAGAGGAGTATAGACTAGTGGTTACTAGTGGGGTGGGGGAGGGGGGGGAGGTAGACGGGGTAAAGGGAGTCAAATATAGGGTTTAAGGGGAGAGCGAAGTGGGTAAAGAGGATCAAATATATGGTAGCTGAAGGAAACTGGACTTTGGCTGGTAAACACACAATAGAATATACAGGTGTCAAATGATAATGTACACCTGAAAATTATAGAATTGTATTAACCAGTGTTACCCCAGTAAACTTAATTAAAAAAAAAATTTGACCTGCCGGACCACTTTGGAACAATGTATGTTAACTCAAATAGGTAAAACCCAATTAGTGCCTAGCAGTATGGATAAGGCTTTTAATGAATGTTATCTTTGCAAGGTATTGATATAACATTATCCTTCATGCTACTATTTTCAACATTCATTTTCTGTTCTGTTTTTTTTAGGTTGAACAATGTATTCAGTATTGCCACAAAAATATGAATGCCATAGTAGCTACTCCATGCAACATGAACTGTATTAATGCAAATCTTCTTACACGTATAGCTGACCTGTTCACACACAATGAGGTTGATGATTTAAAGGACAAGAAAGATAAGTTTAGGAGGTAATTTTTAATTTTAAATCTAGTGTTCTTGTTAGAAGAAATATATTTCTATTTTATTTTAGTAAAATATTCTATTTTTAGAATATATTTATAAATATATTTCCATTTTATTTTAAATGAAGTAAAATTTATCCAGAATCTTGGCTCAAGATAAAAATTAGTAATTAAATTTGTTATTTTGTGTAATGTACATCTGAGCTTATTGTGGTAATGAATTATATGAAAAATTATTAAGACAGGCCTTAGTATAAAGGAGAATAGTGGTATGAGATGAGGTCAGCAGTGGTTATATCACTTAGGGCCATTTAGGTCATAGCAAGGAGTGTATACTTTATTCTAACTGAATGGAAGCAGTGAAGTGCCATCACCTGATTTGTTTTTAAGTGATCATTTTTGTTGCTATGTAGAGAATAGACTAAAGTTTTAAGAAGCAGAGAGACTTATTAGGAGGCTAACATAGTAGTCTACTGAGAGACAAAAGGGTTTGGACTAGAGTGGAAGTAGTGGAGCTAGAAAGAGGTAGATAAATTCAGAGTAGGTTATTAGAAAGATTTGACAGGTTTTCAGATGGAATGATGTAGGAAGATAGAGACTATTCTAGGGTAATTATTAAGTTTTAAGATTGAGCACCTTAGTGAATGGTAGTGTCGTTCACAGAGAGAATGGGAAGATTGGGGTGAGGGGAATCAAGAGGTGGGTTTGGATTATTTAATATATGATTTATAGGCAGCCAGGTAGAATGGCCAAAGTTAGGTCAGAGGTCAGGGCTTAAAAAAGAAATATAAGAGTAGATAAGCTTTGAAATCATGGAACTGGATGAAATTTTCTAGCAAGACCATCTTTTCTCCACTGGATTGCAGTGACACCTTTATTATAAATCAAGTAAACATATATGTGAGGTTTCTGAATTCTCCATTTTCTATTGATTTCTTTGTCTATACTTGTATCAAATAGCACACTGTCCTAATTATAATAATTTTATAATGTTTTTTGGTATCTGGTAATCTAAATTCTCCAGCTTTGCCTCTCTTCAAGATTGCTCTCTTAGTGTTTTAGGTCCCTTGCATTTCCATGTAAGTTTTATAATCAGCCTACCCATTTTCTCTTTTTCCTTCCTCTCACTCCCCCTCCCTCTCTCCCTCTCTCCCTCTCTCCTTCCCATTCTCTCTCTCTTACACACACGCACATACAGCTGCAAGAATTTGGGATTGATATAGATTTGTGAAGATTTGACATCTTATTGTTGAATCTTTCAGTTCTTGAACATTGTATAACCTTTGTATAACATTTATTTTAGCAATGTTTTATAGTTTTTAGTATAGAGATATTTTCCCTTTTTTATTAAATTTATTCCTGGATATTTAATTTTTTTGGTGCTGTTGTAAATGCTATTTTTATTTATTTTATAATTGTTAGCAAGAGAATATTGATAAAGACTATCCAAAATTTAGAGGATCAAGTGAGGATCAAGAGAAGGAGTAGCCAGTGGGTTGAAGAAAAGAGGGTTTCAAACAGGAGGAAGTGATTAAGTGATCAAATGTGTGGAATGATGCTACCATGTAGAGTAAGATGAGGACAGAAATGTGACCGGTTTGATTTAGATAACATTTCTCCAGATGTTTTGCTCTGAATGTTGAAAAATTTAGCAGTAACTATTAAGGATAGGTAAGATGAAGAAAGGATTATTTTTTAAAGGGAAATATTAGATTATGTTTATTTGCTGACTGGAATGATTCGTTAGAGTGGAAGAAATTGATAATGTAGGGGATTATCCAAAAGTTTAGTCCTTAAAGGGAATGAGACAGAGGGGAATTATCCAAGAGCTAAATATTTGACAATGGGATCAGGATCCTAAATCTGAATCTGGCCTTTAGTATCAGATATTACATAAAGGAAAATGGAGACAGAATGTACACTTGGAATCAATGACAAATAATTTAATTGGCATTAATTAGAAGACTTAAAGTTCAGTCATATTATGCATAATAATAAGATATTAACATTTGTTTAATGATAATGCTATGTCTGGCACTCTAAAAACACCTCATTTAACCCTCCTAAAAACTTGTGAGCTTGGAATTATTAACCCCAGTCTATAGATGAGAAAATAAGGTTCAGAGAGGTTAAGTAAAATGCCAAAGATTACATACCAAATTATTGGTAGACCCAGAATTGTTAAATTTCCAAAATTTTCAATCTTGAATATTCCAATAACAAAGGACTAAAAGAGAAGGATTCATCAGTCTTATTTTTCTTGTGAAAGTAGATTCTTGATCAAGCAGTTCTCATTAGGAGATTTATTTACTTAGAACAGTAAAACTGTAGTATAAATTCCTGAAGAGAAGCTCTCTAAGGATTTATTAATCTTTTCTTCTTGTGCGGATAGGTCAGTGTTTGTTTTTATCACTATTATTTTTTAACACTTTTTAGTAAACTAGATAAGGAAAATTAATTTGTTGGTGATTTGTTTTTAATAGTAAACTTTTTTGTAAGAAGATTGAGAGACTGTTTGATCCTGAGTACTTGAATCCAGATTCTCAGAATAATGCAGTGACATTATACAGGTATGGTGATGGGCTTTTTTTGGTATGTTATATAATGCAGCTAAATTCTTTAACTTTACTACATTTAAAATTTTCTCACATGTATCTTTTTTGTGTGTTATAGATGCTGTTTGTGTAAGAAACTTTTAACAAAAGAAACAGAAAGAAGAATTCCTTGCATTCCTGGAAAAATTAATGTGGATCGACATGGAAATATTGTCTACATTCACATAAGGTGTAGTGAAAAGGAAATACAGCTTTTAAAATGTGAAGTACTGAGGGTGACATCAGAAGCATGCCAGAGTGAGAGATATCCCTAGATTTCTCTCCTTAAAATGTGAATTACTAGTGTATTTATAAAAACATCACTGTTTCTGTAAGGAATACAGTAATGTCTTTTCTGCATATGATCCAGCTTTGATTTAGAAAGATGCAACTTTCAAAACAAAGTTGTTTTAAAGGGTATGTTTTATTAATTGGATAAATTTCATTATGGTTTTAAATTTTAAGATAGTAAAATTGTTGTATATTTATCTTGAAAGTCTGATCAGTGCCATTAAATGATTTATTTTCACTAACAGATTTTAACTATCTGTATAAATGTTATATTGAATTCGACAAGAGAACCAAATTTACTTTCAGGTGAATTTTGGTGAATGAGGAAAATTATCTTTAATATCGTATTTTTCATAGTCTATTTATTCTTTATACTTTGTCAGTAGACCATTAATGTATAGTCCTTTTTTTGCCCCCTGTAAATTCAAAACCGGTTCTCATTCTGAGTTGGAGGGAGAGTGTTGTAAAATGGTATAATGTCTCAAGAAAGCAAAAACTTTGAAATATGTATTCCCTGACAATATTCTACTGTTAGGAATTTATCCAAAGAGATAAAGTTGGATTTATGAAAGTACTTAACGCTATTTATTGCTATATTGTTTAAATAAAAAAAGGAAACACCCAAATGATTAATCAAACTAAAATATATCCAGACAGTAGCATACCTCTATAAAACACATCTAATCAATTCGTAATGTGCAGCCTTTGAGAATAATGTTGTAAAAGAATATATACTTACATAGAAAATCATTAGTGGTAAATTAAGTGAAAAGAAAAACAGATTCTAAAATAAAACTAGAAACATGTTTACTAAAATGCTAACTATGAAATGTGAAGTACTGAGGGTGACATCAGAAGCATGCCAGAGTGAGAGATATCCCTAGATTTCTCTCCTTAAAATGTGAATTACTAGTGTATTTATAAAAACATCACTGTTTCTGTAAGGAATACAGTAATGTCTTTTCTGCATATGATCCAGCTTTGATTTAGAAAGATGCAACTTTCAAAACAAAGTTGTTTTAAAGGGTATGTTTTATTAATTGGATAAATTTCATTATGGTTTTAAATTTTAAGATAGTAAAATTGTTGTATATTTATCTTGAAAGTCTGATCAGTGCCATTAAATGATTTATTTTCACTAACAGATTTTAACTATCTGTATAAATGTTATATTGAATTCGACAAGAGAACCAAATTTACTTTCAGGTGAATTTTGGTGAATGAGGAAAATTATCTTTAATATCGTATTTTTCATAGTCTATTTATTCTTTATACTTTGTCAGTAGACCATTAATGTATAGTCCTTTTTTTGCCCCCTGTAAATTCAAAACCAGTTCTCATTCTGAGTTGGAGGGAGAGTGTTGTAAAATGGTATAATGTCTCAAGAAAGCAAAAACTTTGAAATATGTATTCCCTGACAATATTCTACTGTTAGGAATTTATCCAAAGAGATAAAGTTGGATTTATGAAAGTACTTAACGCTATTTATTGCTATATTGTTTAAATAAAAAAAGGAAACACCCAAATGATTAAACAAACTAAAATATATCCAGACAGTAGCATACCTCTATAAAACACATCTAATCAATTCGTAATGTGCAGCCTTTGAGAATAATGTTGTAAAAGAATATATACTTACATAGAAAATCATTAGTGGTAAATTAAGTGAAAAGAAAAACAGATTCTAAAATAAAACTAGAAACATGTTTACTAAAATGCTAACTATGGTGTTACCTTTGAGTGATAGTATTATGAATGGTTTTAACTTTCTTTGTGCTTGTTCTTTTTTCAGTATTAAAAATGTACAGTGCTTTTATTAAAGAAAGAAACCTACATATGTTAGATTTCATATTTTAAACATTAAAACAAAGTACAGAGAAACACATTTGATCCTACAATGAATAGCACAGTCAACTTTAAAATGTTTCATTTTTCCTCTCTGTGCAATAATAAGAGAATCTTCACTAGTTATTGTAATAATTAACTCTTCAATATTGTCTTTTATACTTTTTTCTTAAGATATTTCACATTTTGAAAATTATGTCCATTCTGATAGCAATAAGTATTATATATATTCTGTATATTTTCTGACAGTGATAACTATGTGAAAAAATTGATATTAACATTCATTTTTGTTGTTTTACTCAAAGTATTTTCCTGCAAGGCAGCTCTTGATGACGTTTTAAAAATTCTCTTTAAATAACTTAAAGCAAATGTGTCTGTGTAATTTGTAATAACATGATGGCATTTTGTTATTTGTTGAACTAAGAACAAAAATATCTAAACTTTGAAAAGATTAAGGGACTTAGAAAAAAATAGAAACTTGAATTACATATGACCACAAAGATACAATTTTAAGCCTTTGCAATTTTTAAAGTTTATATTACTTAATAATGTGTGTTATCAATACCTGATTGTATATTACTATATTCCTCAATTACTAGAAAATATAAAGAATTAATACATTAATGAAATGTTTAGTCACCAGTGATCAAAAGCAGCTTATTTTACAATATGTAAAATTAGAATAAAGCAATGTATGCCTAAGTCCCAACTGTTAGTCTACTCAAACTATATTTAGTTTATGACCCTATATCTCACTTAGCAAAATAATTTGACATTCAACCTTTAATATCTTTTCCTGTTACCCACAGAAAAAGAAAGAATAAACAAAACTCCCAGATGAAATTTTATCTGTTGTTCATTGTAGTCTATCCCACAGCCATTAGTTGGGGAATGTTCTTGGAAATAAGCCACACATTTAAAAACATTTGCTCTAACCAATTATTTGTATTGCTTGCTTGTAAAATAGTGTAACATTTGAGGATCTTTTCCCTAGAGATAAGACTTGGGATGTTCATGAGTATTTGAATAGTCTTTTTGAAGATTTAAAATCTTGGAGAGATGTATATTGGCGCTTGTGGGGAACAGTCAACTGGCTTACTTGTTCAAGATGTTATCAGGTGACTTTAATTTTTTTTTTTAATATCCTGCTTTACAAACATTGAGAGCAGACTCTTTTGATATATGCTGTTTAATTAGTATGTTTGGATGAGTTTGAACAGTATTTGACATCTTTTTTAAAAACTAGTGGCAAAAACGATGGTGCTATTAAACATTGCTTACATCTGACTTAATTTCTTATATATTTTTCTTCTTTTCATTACTGAAACAATCATGACTTGCTGAATTTTTAGAAAACCAACATATTGTAAGTGACCAAATACATTTTTTCAATGGAAAGAAAAACAGTCCTTTATTGCCTTTAATGGAATAAGTAGATTTTTATAGGTCACAATCATTCTTCATTAGTCATATAAATCCAGAGTCTTCTACATTAAGTTTTTAGTGAATCCCTAGTGTCTCCCTGCTCCCAGTAATTTTTCTTTCACTTGGGTAATGATTTTCAATAGAGGGAAGGAAGAACTGCTTACTAAAATCTTCAGAGTAAAATATTTAAAACTGTTTAAGTTTGTACCCAATAAACTTCTTACATCCCCACAATTTTTAAAAATTGGATTTATTGAAGTAAAATTTATATACAGTAAAAGTTACCCTTATACATTAAACTTCATTCCTTATATGAAGTTTGTAAAGTTACCCTTATACATTAAACTTCATTCCTTATATGAAGTTTGACAAACACATACAGTTAAGTAACTACCACCACAATCAGTGCATAGATAACTTCCATCACCCTAAAAACTTCCCTCATGACCCTTTTTAGTCAATTCCTTCTTCCACCCTAGACTCCAGCAACCACTGACCTATTTAAGTGTCTTTATAATGTTGACTTTTCCAGAATGTCATACAAATAAAATTATACCACATTTCATTTTTCGAGTCCAGCTTCTCTTGCTTAGCAAAATGGACTTGAAATTTATCCATGTCGTTGTATCTGTCAGTTTGTTCCTCTTTAGTGCTAAGTAGTACTCCACTGTATGAATGTATCAGTATGTTTATCCTGACTCATCAGTGAAGGATTTTGTAGGTGTTTCTAGTTTGGGGCCATTATGAAGAAAGCAACTATAAAGCCATACAGGCTTTCATGTGACTCTAAGATTTTATTTCTCTTAGGTAATAGCCTAGAAGTAGGATTATTGGATTGTATGGTAAATGTAAGCCTAACCATGTTCTAAAGTCCCTGAACTTGCGTTCCTCCCAGCTATGTATGAGAGCTCTAGTTGCTCCACATCTTCAATAGTACTTGATATTGTCAAGTTTTTGGGTTGTTTTTTTTTAAACTTAATTAGTATGTAGTGGTCTTTCCCACAATGGAGTATCACTTATAATCGAGGATATCAGGCTTCTAAAACCTGACTTGTTTAGCAGATCAGAATGCAGAAAATTTGAGGGATTTTTTTTCCTCTTCTTTATAGCAAATTGAATATTGGTTTGACTTATAATATTTAACATTTATTATGGAAAGTTTATAAACTCAAAATAGTTTGTATGCAAAATACTTTGTGTATGAGTTTGCACCTTATAGCTTTTATCAGACTCAAAAATTTTTAATTAAAAACCATTTGAAAATCACAATTGGAACTAACAACTAAGAAATCTGAATTATAGACTCCCTTTTTGCTTTTGTGTTCAAGATCAGTGCTTAAAGTTATTAATTTCATTATTTTTAAAATTATTTTACCAACTCATAAACCTATCTGAACATTACTATTTATTTTATAATTAAACCTTGATAAATTTAAAGAATAATCAAGTTAGGCACAGTTTTATTTCATTTTTTCATTGGAAAACTTTTTATGTGATTAGCCAATTATAAAATTAGATATACATCAAGATCAATTTAATTCACCTGAATTTTGAGTAAAGTGTTTTTGTTTTTGCTTTTTAATAGCTTTATTAAGTTATAATTACCTGCCATAAAATTCATTTATTTTAGTGTAAAATTCACTGATTTTTAGTAAATTGTATTACAGAGTTGCACAACCATCACCACCATCCAATTTTAGTACATCTCCATCACCCCAGAAAGATACCTTGTGTTCATTTGCTGCCATTCCCCAGTTTCACTTCCCACCGTAGGCAACCAGAAATCTACTTTCTGTCTCTAGAGATTTGCCTTTTCTGTACATTTTATATAAATGAAACATACAACATGTGGTCTTCAGTAAAGTATTTTTAAGATGTTTAATTGCATTATGGGAATAATAATTGATTTTATATATTTCTTTTATTCAGGCTTTTCTCTGTATAGAATTTTCACATTGTCAATATCACTCAGAAGCAGTGGTTTATCCTCCTGCTGCAAGTTCACTGAATACTGTGGGCACTGGAATTTTCCCCTGCTGTAACCAAAAGGTTCTTCGGTTTGATCCTACTCAGCTTACAAAGGTAAATATTGAATGTTGCCCTTTTGTAGTTACAGTTCTCACTAATACTTTTTATTTAAATCTTTTCCTTTTTATTGTTTTTAAAGTCTAAAGGTAATACATTCATGTAGGATTGCTGGTATTATAGTGTTGCAGTAAATATCCTTGCACATATATTTTGGGGTAATATGTGAATATTGCAATACATTAGAGTTCTTGACACTAACACTTTTGAAAATGTTTTGTAATTAAATTTTATGAGTGATGAAAGCTCTTTATCATCATCATCCATATAACAAATATTTGTAAAGCACCAAAATTGTATTATAGCTGTGCAATCCAGAGAGTATTGTATAAAATTCAATAGTTTCTGCCTTCATGGAGCTTACAGTTCAGGCAGTAATATCAAAATGGAAAAAAAAGAATGCAAAGAAATGTTTGAAAAAGTATGCAGGGCCATAAATGTCTGCAATAGGCTGGTCAGACTTGGGCTTTGAAGTCAAGGAAAGCCTCCTTAAGGAGTTGGCATTAGATTGAGATCTGAGTGTGGGAAGGAGTATGTGAGGTGAGAAGAAAAAGAGCCCTGTTATAAAAAACAGGCATAGTTCAAGACAAGACTGGAGAGGTAGGTAGATGTCAGGCCATGTAGGAGCAGGACCTTTTAGGCCATGTTTGAGTTTTTTCTTTATTTCAGTTTTTGAAAATATTGGTTGCAGTGTGGAGAATGGCTTGGGGGAGTCGGTAGAGTCAGGCTCATGAGGAAGTTATTACAGTAGTCTTAGAGAAAGGAGATGGTAGCTTGGACTAGGGTAGTAGAGATGAAGAGAAATGGATGGATTCAATATTTAGGATGACTCATTTCCTACTTTCGCTACTTGATAGATGGTGATACTATTCACTGAGGATGAAACAGCAGAAGGGAATCAGGTTTGGAGAGAAGTTCTGTTTTGGACATTTTGACTTTGAGGTGCTTTATGAGGTAACTAGGCAAAGAGTATTAAATATATAGGCTTGAGTGCTCAGAGAATTAGCTAGACTAGGAATAATAATTTGTAAGTCTTCTTGCAAGTAAGTGATAATTCAAGCCACTAGATATAGATGAACATAAGAGCAGAGGGCCTACAATAGAACCTAGAGAAACTCCAGCATTTAATGGCTGGATAAGGAAGTATGAGCCTGCCAAGGAGAATAATAAGGAGCAACCAGAATAATAGGAAGGAAACCAAGAACATTGTCATGAAAGTTAAGGGAGTAGTGTTTAAAGAGAGAGTGATCCATGATGTCAAATATTGGTAAGAGGTCAAATAAAACAATGAAACAAGTGTGTCCTTTGGCTTTGATGACCTGGAATTCATAGATGTGAAGAACTTTTGATGGAGCGCTAGATCCAGATCAGATTGGTATGGGCTGAGGCAATGTGAATAACAACTCTTATGAAAATTTTGAGAAAGGGAGGAGTTGTATCAGTAATTAAGTTATAGATATTCGTTTATCATTTCTATTTTTTTTTTAATTTTTGAGAGGAGAAGCCTTTTAAAACAAGTCAGTGAAAGGATCTAGTTGAGGAGAGGTTAATAGTATAAAGTTTATGAGGAGGCAGAGGAGGATGGACTCGTAAGCACAAATGAAAGTATTTGTTTAGATAGGAGAAAGGGCAGCTTCTCTATTATAACATGAGAGAAGAGCAGGGTGGTTTTAGATATTAGTAAAATTGTGTTTTACTATTGAATGATAAGTTATTTCAAGCTAATGCCTTTCGTGTTTTATATAAGTAGAAGGTAAAGTTAAAAGTTGTAACTTTTTGGCTTATTATGTCTACTTACTTATTGTATTAATTACTAATATTCCACTTATTGTGAGAGGATTCAGGAATAAATTGTAATTAAACTGTGTGATAAGTGTTGTATGTGACATGTATGTTGATGAAAGTGATGTCTTGGGCTAAGAGAAATCTGGATAGGTCAATGGTGATTTATAGTTCCTGTAATGGCTAAGTAATTCAGACCAATCTTCCCACCAAAAGGCAACTAAAAAATGGTGGATGAAATATAAAGTTTATATTAAAAGCATCAACAAGTTAATGGGGAATTAGTGTTAGGATACAGGAGATTATGGGAACCCAAAGAAGTGAGCTGGCACTCAGGACCTTTTTTATCCTAGAGACAATTACAAGTCTGAAAGAAGTGACTGAGAGGTTGAGCTGAGCTTTTTGGTCCTCTATCAGGATTTCTGGGAATAATAGTCAGGGTTTAAGGTCTATCAAGAATGGGGACATTAATAAGTAACATCCCTTCCTTTGTGCTTTGAGTTGGGATCCCAACAGAAAAAGGAGCAAATCAGAAATAAACCATCCCTTGCCTGGATAACAGCCTGGCTTTGATTTATTTGGGTGGCCTAGGAAATTTCAAGCCCTGAACTTGGATTAAGGTAATCCTGGATTGCCAACAGTAACATTATTCTACACCTCAAATTATTTCTAAATTATTCTACACCTCAAATTATTTCTAAATTATTCAGCACACAAAGATAATCTGGCATAGATGAAAATAAGTTACCAAGAATGGGAACAAAAGAACTTTGACAACAAAAACAAACCACAGAATTATTGACACAGACTATTGACACAGACAATTTAAGTTAATAGAAGACAAGCTTGGAATTTTTGGCAGGGAGTTATAAACTAAGAAAAGTAACAGAGATGGTTTAAATGAAAACAAATAGAAATGCTAGAACTGAAAAATGTAATAATACAAAATTTTAAGCTCAGTGGCAAACTTAACACCAGATTACATATAGCTGAAAAATTAGTGAATTGAAAGATAAAAGTCAGAAGAAACGATCCAAAGTGAAGCACAGACACAATGATGAGAAATATAAAAGAGACCTAGAGAGTGTATGCCTAACTTTTTTCTTGTTACTGTGTTTTTTATTTAGTCATTATCTTCTAACATGATTTAAATATTTTAGAAAATTTATTTTTCTCTGACTCTGTAACTGTTTTTTTAAATGTAAACATAAAATTTGCCATCTTAACCATTTTTTTAAATGTACAGTTCAGTAGTATTAAATATATTCACATTGTTGTGCAACCAGTGTCCAGAACTCTTTCTTCTTACAGAACTAAAATTATACTGATCATCAGTTCCCCACTCCCAACTCTTGTCAGCCCCTGGTAACTACCATTCTGCTTTCTGACTCTACATATTTGACTACTCTAGGTACCTCATATAGTGAACTCATACAGTTTTTGTCTTTTTCTGTAACGTCCAACTTTCCAATGAGGTTCCCAATAGAAGAGTAAGAGATTGGATCAGAGACAAAATTTGAAGAGATAATGGCTGAGATATTTCAGAATTATTGAAAGATATTAATTTATAAATGTAAAATTCCAGTAACTCCCAATAAGATAATAAATCCATACCTTTACTTACCATAGTGAAACTGCAGAAAACAAAAAAGTAAAGAGAGCATTTTAAAGCAGCCAGAGAGAAAAAGTACAGAATCTCTTCAAAACATCAGTAATTAGAGTTCACATCTTAGCAATAGCAATGGAAACTGGATCTTCAGTGTGCCAAAAGAAATGGTTAACAATCTGGAAATCTCTGCCTTCTTTAAATATCCTTTAAGAATGAAAACAAAATAAAGATATTTTTAGGCAAAGAAAAACTGAAGGAATTTGCAATCAGCAAACTGCTTTAAAGGAAACACTACAGATGTTCTTAAGATATAGGAAGGAGTGAAGGCCAAAGAAAGAAATTAATATATTGCGAAATCTAAATGAACATTAACTGTATAAAATAATGATGGTAATGCTTTGTAGATGTGTATGTGTGCACACAGGTATGCGTGTATGTGTTTGTAATAAATATATAATTACATTAATAATATAGACAATTTAAAATATGTAATTAATATATATTATACATTTTAATATATATTTTTAAAACTCACAACAATAGCCTTTAAGTTGGAAGAATAGTGAAATAGAGTTTAAAAGGTCTTTGAGAGGGAGGATATTAACAAATTAGACTTTGATAAGTCAAGGATACATCTTACAAATTCTAGGATAACTATTAAAAGGATTGAAGAATGTGTAACTTCTAATTAATTTGAGTGAATGGAATGATTATAAAAATCAAAAAATAAACAATTCTTACCAAATTTAGAAATAAAAGGAAAATGACGTAATTCAGTAAAGGATAGATAATATAAAACTTGCAACAAATATCACAATAGCAAAATGTAGAAAGCTTTTCTTTTGAAATTGGGAATGTGATAAAGATGCCCATTGTCAATACACTTCTATTCTAATTGAACTGGAGGTCCTGGACAATATATTAATGAAATAAAAAGAAAAAGGTGTAAGGACTGAAAAGGAACTGTCATAATTTGCAGATGATTTTGTGAACATAGGAAACCCTGATGAATCTACAGATAAATTATTTAAATTAATAAGAATTTAAGATTAATCTATTAAATATTATGTACAAAAATCAATTATACTTTTATAAATTGACGATGTTAGAAAATGAAATTTGAAAAAAGAAAGCACTTACAGTAGCCTTAAAAATATCAGATACTTAAGAATAAATCTGACAAAATATGTGGAAGACTCTATATAGAAAACATATAATGTTTTTGAGAGAAAATAAAGAAAACTAAAAAATGAGTTATTGTACCATGTTCATAGATTAGAAGACTCAACATTGTGTATATATAAATGTTCCCTAAACTGATCTGTATAGATCACTGCAGTCTCAGTGAAAATCCTGATGGTTTTTTAGGGGCAAATTTGCTGATTCTGAAATATATATGGAAATGCAGAGGGCCAAGAATAGCTAAGGTTCTCTCAAAGAAAACAAAGGTAGAAGTATTTGCTCTTTCCAATATCAAGATTTATTATAAAGCTTTGATAATTAAGACAGGGCGATACTGGTAAAGAGTAGGTGGATGGATCAATAGAAAAAATAGAGTACTCAGCCACTTGGATACTTGACTGTGACATATGTGGCATTACAGAGCAGTGGGCAAAAGATTGACTTTCCAATAAGAGGTACTGTGACATTGGGATATCTATATGGAAAAGAAATGAAATTAGGTTCCAGCCCAAACTATTCACACAAAAAAGACCTATATGTGAAAGGAAAACTAATAAAGCTATTAAAAAGTAATACCATAAAGGAAGAGATTTTAAATTAAAGTACATCAACTACATTAAATAAACAAACTGAAGAGACAAACTCACGGGTGGGACCATATATTAGCAACACATCCATAAAAGGATCATATTAAGAAAAAGAATGGGAACTTCTTGTTGTCCAGTGAACATGAAAAGGAGCTCAACCTCATTTGTAATTGGAAAAATGCAAATTAAAACCACAATGAGATACCACTGCACACTCATTAGAATGACTAAAATTAAAATGTCTTACCAAGTGTTAGTGAGGATATAGAGTAATTTATTTTGGTACACACAAGCACTTGTGCTCCAGGAAACATGTAAAAGAATATTCATAATAGTATTATTTGTAATAACTCCAAACTGGAAATAACCCTTCCATCAACTGTAGAATAAACAAATTGTATATATTCATACAATAGAATACTATACATTAAAGCAATGTTAGTTACATACAACAACATGGCTGAATCATAGAAACAATGTTGAAAAAAACTGAGTGAGGCAAAACTAAACTATAGTATTAAGTGATAAAAGAGTAAAAGCAAAGAAGTAAATGCCATAAAAGTCAGGATAGAGGTTATCTTTTGGGAGGCAGTTATGGGCCTGTGGGGACTCCTGGAGTGTTGGAAATATTCTACTTCTTAATGTGGATGGTGGTTATATGGATATTCTTGGATATTTTTTAAGATATACATTCTTTTCATGCACTTTTCTGAATGAGTTTTTTTTTTCTTGAGTAAAAGTTGTGATACAATTGAAAGATGATGATATGACTGAGCAAAGAAAAACAAAGACATCCTGTCATTTTTAAAAGAATATTTCTATATAATGTATCAACCTCTCTAATTTAGTGTCTCTTATACAACAGGGTTGTAAAGTGAGGGACCACATGGTTGTCCTTCGTGATCTGGGTGAAGGTGGAGATTTATTGTCGTCTTCAGCTGCTAGAATACTGGATGATCTGCATAAACACAAAGATGTCATTGTTGTGCCTTTTTCTAAAGACACAGTTTGGTGAGGCGGTGGGAGGGGAGGTGGCGGGGAAGATGCTGTATTGCAGCTTTATTCAGTGATTTCCATCTCAGAATCCTCTCTCCCCTAGTGTTTCCCCAATTACTAATGTCAGTCCTCAAATAGTTTACATTATTTCAGAAAGCTTCACTGAAATTATATGTTAGCTTACATTAAGAGCAAGCGGTATTTATTTGATAGGAAAAGCACTTCAAAGTATTGGAGATCCAGTGGGAGAAAAACTAATAAAGGGATTCCTTCATGATTGAAAGGTAGAGACCCACGATCTAGTTTTTGAGGTGTATTTTTTCTTTTCCCGAGTTACTTAAGCCCACCTTAAATGCTTGATGGACGCAACTAGAAAAATAGTTGATGGTTGAGGTCATCTTTGCATAAATTTGAACTCCTTGTATTCAATAATTTCTGCAGTCACTTCCATCATTTTGCAGTTGCAGCAGGCTGTCATGGTGGAGGTAGGAGGATCCTTTAATAAAGGCTTTTCTCAAAGCAGAACCCATTATAGAAGTCCATTTACCATTCAACAAGTATGGTGTCTTGAGTGCAATGATGCTCCCCCTACATGGAGTGACTTCTAAGGGAATCACTAGATGAATTAAAAAATGTAAATGTTGAAGTGGCATATCTTATACTCAAGAACTATTTTCCTAAAGAGCGACTTATAAAACATTTGCAATAAAAAGATATCATTTGCATTTAAGTTCTTAAGAAATTGAGCACTTCTCCATAAAATGTTTTTCTTTCAAGTGATTCTGGGGTTGGTCCCTGCGATGAGAAGGGTCTAGACTGTGATGTTTTACTGGAGCCAAATACACCATGGGGCCCCAAAAGTGGGGAGCTCAATGCTGTGAGTAGTTTCTTTCATGTATTCTTTATATAAAAAATTAATGACTAAAAATTAGTGACATTTAATCTTTGATAGAAACCTAAATGGTTTAAATTGAAATTAAAATTTGTAGTTAATAAGCATTTACTAACTAATCGTAAGGTATTATGCTGAGTTAATAGGACAGTAAGGGTAATAGGACATGTTCTTTGCCCTCAAAGAATTAATAACTAATTGACTTAAATTTGGGGAAAAATTATAACATGGTCTTGAAGGTGCTATAAACATTTTTCAATATGACATTCTTTTGAAAATAATTATAATCAGGAATGCATTTAGTTTTTCCCAAGGTTTCAAAATTAAAATGTTTTTAAGGTGACTAGAAAGCTTTGATTTCTTTGATTCTTGTTGCTAACAGTTTGCCTGTGAAATTCCTGCCTTTGCGTTGGTTGAGGTAGCATTTACTTGAGAAAGTGAAGTATTCCATGTAAAATGCGTTATAAACTCCAAACGCTGTAAGAGTTCAATCATTAACATTTATTTATGAATTATATGCAAAAATAGCTAATTAGATTTCTTCACTATTCATGTAAAATCTGGTTCCTTCACTTATAAGAAAAAGCATTGAAAAGTGATTGAAATACTTCAAACAGTAAAATTATGTTATCTCTAAGTGATTTACTTGTCCTTTAGAAATGACACTTTTCTAAATTTTTATTTTTTAGATAAACATATGCAACTTCACTAGACAGGATTTAAAGATTATAATATATCATTTTTAGCCTGAGTTTAAGGTTATGTTTCAATCTAGAAGGGAACTATACTTGTAACTTTTGCAACTCTTCTATAGTATCCATATGAAAATAAGGAGCTGCTCTCTGGGTAGATGCAGATTTATTAATCTCCCTCTCTCTCTCTTTTTTTTTTTTTTTTTTTTAGTTCTCGTCACTGAAAAACTGGACTTTGCAACTGGTAAGTGAACAACTATATATTCCACTTCCATAGATCTCTTTCTTCTTAAATTAAAGTTTAGTTTAATAGGATCTTTATTAGCATCTTATTTTATAGATTTTAGTTAAATGCATATCATCATTTTCAGTGTCTACAATTTTATACTTACTAAAAATTGTTATTGTTTAAAACAGACACATGCTCTATTATCTGACTGCATAAGTCTCCTTAAGTGACTTTTTAAAAGTCACTTTTGAGTCACATTTAGGACATTGAACAAAGCAACAAATGTATTAAGTTCCAATTATTTGGTTGTTTGATTGGTTGATTTTATTTTTTTTTTACCCGTTTGCCATTACTATGCTATCTGCCATCAGTATTCTCAAAAATGGAGTTAGAATTTGAATCAGGGATGACAAACAGTAGGGTGGGTAGATGTTAGAAATTGATGTAGATATGTTTAATAAACACAGGGCCATGTTGACCCAGAGAATGTGCACATGTGCTTGCTTATGAGACTTCTTTAATGTTGGCAATTATTATATTTTAATTTAATCCTAATATCAAGGAACATACATTCAGTCGAGTAATAGAGGTGCAATTCAACAAATACCAAGTACCTATTAGGTGCCCATCAGTCTGCTAGAATCTGCAAAGGAAATAAATAAAAATATTTTAAAAATTATATGTAATATGATCCTGTCCTAAATGTAGAAATTCTTATCTGTTTCCTGAATGTTGTGCAGGGCAGTGGTTATTTTATCAGCTCTTGTTTGGCTCATTCATCCAAAATAAATTTAGATAACTGTGTTTGAAAAAAATGCACTCAAGATATGACAGTACAACATTTTTAATAGGGTGTGTTTTGTTTCTTTAAATTCAGAAACAACAGTCATTATTTTCAGAAGAAGAAGAATATACCACTGGGTCTGAGGTCACTGAAGATGAAGTTGGAGATGAAGAAGAAGTATCCAAGAAACAAAGTACATTAATTTCTAAGTTAAAATCATCTCACTTTTATGAAAGAGTTGCATTCTAAAGGCTTTAATGCAAGAGATGAGGAATTGGCATTATAAGTCTACATGATAGGTTACAACATAGGAAAAAAATAAATTAAGGAAGCTCCATCAAGATTCCCTAACCCTGGCACTAACACAGAATACTTATAAAGTTATATAGAAAGTGCAGCATACTGAGAAATAATCCTCACAAGTTTTCGTTTCAAGTGTAATCTAATAGGTTTCTCAAAATGTATGACTGACATCAGTGTACCTGAGATGATTTGAAGTGACACTCAAATGAAACATTGACTGTCATCAGAGTATGACTTAAAAAAAATTACTGAAAGCAACAAATGAAGAAGACAAACAAAATCTCATAGGCACAGACAAGAGTTTAGTGGTTATCAGAGGGAAAGGGGGAGGAGAGGGGAGAGAAGGGTAAAGGGGGTCAAATATATGATGACAGAAGGAAATTTAATTTTGGGTGGTGAACACAATGCAATATAATGCAAAATGATGTATTATTGAATTGTACACATTGTAACAAACTTACGTGATTTTGTTAACCAATGTCACCCCAATAAATTTAATGAAAAAATTTAGTTCACAAAAATTTTTAAAAACATGATTTTATATGACTATAGAATGAACTTGTGTCAAAATTTTTCAACTCCATAGAGAAATAGCAGAGAAAATTTGTTCAAAAAGCATTTGAAGGTTTAGGTATTTATTGGCATAAGAAAAAAAAGAGTATTAAAAAAAATATTGCAAGTTAGATACAAAACTAATGTCCCACAAAGCAATAAACCTATAACCTGTGGGGTTATCTTTTCTACTAGACAAATCATTTGCATTTCTATTAGACACAAAAATCTGCAAGTTAGCTTGAAACTTCACAGCATCTGGGCCTTTAATCAATAGTAGATGGGAAAGTCAAACAAAGACATTCTCTTAGAGACTTAAATAATTCTTGGGTGGGCATGTTAAACAGTCCTCTGGTATGCCACTGAAAGGACATGCAATCCTTCCTTTGGCTTATTTCCAAGTTTTATATAATTTTTCTTTACATGTTGAATCTCCAAGTGAAAAAATTAGTCCTTTATCAATTATTTTTCAATCCTGATTAGTCAAGAAAATGTTACTATGTTATATGAGTTTTTTCACAGTTGTCTGAGGTATAATTTACATGTAATAAAATTCTCTCAGTTTTGAGTGTACACATTGATGAATTTTGGCATAGAGTTGTGTAACCACTACCAAAATCAAGACCTAGAACATCACTCTAAAACGTTACCTCTTGCCCCTTTACATTCAGTTCCCTTTCCCCACTCCCACCTCCAAGCAACTACTAATCTGCTTATCACCTTTTCTCATCTCATATAAATGAAATCATGAGCAGTGTTTTGTATCTTGCTTCTTTCACTTAATATGATGTTTTTGAGACTCATCCATATTGTGTATATCAGTAGTTTGTTCCTTTTTATTGTAAGGTAATATTCCATTGTATGAATATACCGTAATTTGCTTATCCATTCACCATTTCATGGACATTTGGGTTATTTCCATCCAGTTCTTGGCTATTTTGAATAATGCTGCTGTGAATATTTGCATACAAGTCTGTGTGGCCGTCTGTTTTGATTTTTCTTGGGTAGCTAGATGCCTAGGAGTGGAATTTCTGGGTTATATGGTAAGTGTATGTTTAACTTTATAAGAAACTGCCAAAGTGAATGTGCCATTTTGCACCCCAGCAGCAATTTTGCAAAGTGAATGTGCCATTTTGCACCCCAGCAGCAATGTATGAGAGTTCCAGTTGCTATACATTTGTACCAATACTTGGTATTAGTGTTGTGTTTTTTTTA
This sequence comes from Pteropus alecto, assembly GCF_000325575.1. NCBI lineage: Eukaryota > Metazoa > Chordata > Mammalia > Chiroptera > Pteropodidae > Pteropus > Pteropus alecto. Next base: position 8,829,953 of record NW_006434709.1, on the reverse strand, counting down.
ACTTTAGCCATTTTAGTTCTAAGCATATTTTATGTGCTTATTGACTGTTTATCTTTTTTGTGAAGTATCCGCTTAAATCTTTTGCCTATTTTTTAATTGGATTGTTTGCCTTATTAATAAATTGTAAGAGTTCTTAAGTCCATATTTTTTGCAGCTTTTTTCCTCTAATCATTGACTTGCCTTTTAATTACATTAATGGTGTCTTTTGAAGAGCAAAAATTTTTAATTTTGTAAATTCTAGTTTTTTAACTTTCCTTTTATGTTTCATGCTTTAATACCTAAGAAATTTTTACCTATTCCAAGGTCGCAAAGATTTTCTTCTATGTTTTCTTCTAGAAGTTGCATTATTTTGAGCTGCATCAAGCTTCCAACTTCTTTTTTTTTTTTTTTTTTTTAATTTAAATACCATAGGCATAGCCAGTTGTTCCAGAATCATTTGTCATAAGACTGTTCTTTCCCCATTAGGTTACTTTGACACCTTTGTCAAAAAACTCAGTTGACCATTACATATGGATCTATTTCTGAACCCTATTCTCTTCCATTGTATCTTATATCTGTCTATACATCAGTATATCAATACCACACTGTCTTAATTTTTGTAGTTTTTAGTGAGACTTGAAATCTGGTGCTGTGAATCCTCCAAAAATGTTCTTTTGTTTTAGATTATTTTGATATTTCTAGGTGATTTGCATTTCCTATACATTTTAGAATGAGTGGGTAGTTCTACAAAAATACTGCTGGGATTTTTATTGGGATTGTGTTGAACCTATATATATCATCAATTTGTGAGAATTGCATTTTTTTTTCCCCAATGGCAAGTCTTCCAATCCATGAACATGAAATATCTCTCCATTTATTTAAGTCATCTTTAATGTTTCTCAACAGTGTTTTGTAGTTCAGTATGCAGATGTCGAACATCTTTTGTTAAATTTATTCTTAAGTATTTTTAGTGCTGTTATAAATGGAAGTAGATTTTTAAATTTTTTCCAGTTGTTTATTGATGGTAATATTGAAATACAATTGATCTTTGTATATTGACCATGTGACCTATAACCTTGCTAATAAATTCACTTAATTTTTCTTCACTTTCTAATATGTATGCCTTTTATTTCTTTATCTTGTCTTTTTGCACTGGTTAGGACCTGATGTTAAATAGAAGACATCGTTGTCTTCTCCCCTGTCTTAGGAGGAAAGCATTCAATCTTTAATCATTAAGTATGTAATGTTTATTGTTGGTTTTTCATGAATGCCTTTTCTCAGGTTGAGGAGTTTTCTTTCTATTTCTAGTTTGCTGAGTTATTATAGTAAATGGATATTGAGTTTTGTCAAATGCTTTTTCTCCGCTTATTGATCTATAGTTTTTCTCCTTTTTTATATCAATATGATATATTACATTGATTTTTTGAAAGCGTTATACCCATCTTCTGGGGGTAAACTCCACTTGGTCATGAGGTATTTTTGTTTTTATATATTACTGTATTTGACTTGCTCATATTTTGTTACAGATTTTTTGTTTGTGTTCATGAAGGATATTTGTAGCTTTTTAAATGATATTTTCTTCAAGTTTTGGTATCAGAGTAATACCGACCTCATAAAATGAGCTGGAAAGTATTCCCTTCATTCTCTTTTCTGAAAGAATTTGTGTGGTATTATTTCTCCCTTAAATATATGATAAAAATCAGCAGTGAAGTCATCGGGGCCTGGAATTTTCTTTATAGGAAGGTTTTTAAATATGAATTCAGTGTCTTTAATTAATATAGTGCTATTCAAGTTTTCTCTTCTTGAATCTGTTTTTGATAATTTCTGTCTTTCAAAGGAATTTGTCCATTTAATCCAAGTGTCAAATTTATTGGCATAAATTTTTATTTTTTATTATCTTTTGTCTGAAAGATCTATAGTGATGTCCCTGTTTCATTCCTGATATTGGTAATTTGTGTTTTATCCCCTTTTTTTCTTGATCAGTTTAGCTAGAGGTTTATTAGTTTTATTGATCTTTTCCAAGAACCAGCTTTTTAAAATATCATTGATTTTCTCTATAGCTTATCTAGTTTATATTTCATTGATTTGTTCACTCTTATATTTAGTATTTCCTTCTTTGTAATTAATTTCATCTTAATTTCCTCTTTTTTTAGCTTTTTATAGTGGAAACTTAAATCATTGTTGTTTTACTTTTCTAATATAAGCATTTAAAGCTGTAAGATTCACACTAAGCACTGCTTTAAGTGTTTCCCATAGACTTTGATATATCTTGTTTCATATATATTAAATACAGAATATTTTCTAATTTCTCTTATGATTTTTCTTTGACTCATATGTTGTTTAGTAGTACATTGTTAATTTCCGAATATTTTCAGATTTTCTGGATACTTTTCAGTTATAGCTTTCTAATTTAATTCCATTATAGTAAGAGAACATACTCTTTGTGGTTTCATCCTCTAAATTATATTGAGAATTGTTCCAGATATGCATGAAAAGAATGTAAATTCTGCTGTTATTGGCGGAGTAGTCTATAAATGTCAAGTCAAGTTGGTTTGACTGACTGGTACAAGTCTTCTATAATCATGCTCATTTTCACTTGTTCTATCAATTAATAGGAGAGTGGTGTTGAAATTTCCAGCTATAATTGTTAATTTATATATTTTTTTCTTTCAAGTCTGTTTTTACTCGTGTATGTTAGAGCTTTGTCATTAGGCACATATAGATTTATAGTGTATTGACTCATCAGTATGATGTATTCCTCTTCATCTATAGTAGAACTGCTTGTCTTGATCTCTCGTGTTCAGTATTAATATAATCACTCTAAACTTCTTTTGTTTAAAGTTTAGATGACATATCTTTTTTTATTCTTTTATTTTATTCATCCTTTTTGTGTTTCTCAATTTAGAGTGTATGTCTTGCAGATAGCATATTGTTGGAAATTGCTTTTTTATCCAGTTTGACAATCTCTGTCTTTTGATTGGAGTATTTATTTCATTTATATTTAATGTGTTTTTCAGCTGGAGTTTCCTTATAGTTTCTATTTATTTGTTGTGATTCTCCATGTGTTTACTCAATAATATCATTTTTCCTTTGAATATATTTATAATAGTTGCTTTGAAGTCATTATCTGCTAAATCCAACATGCAGGCTCTCACAGAATTCGTTTCTGTTGAATGTTTCTTTTTCTGAGTGGGTTGTACTTTTAAGTTTCTTTACCTCCTAACTTTTAGGTGAAAAATGGACATTGTAGATTATCTCTGTGCAACTCTGAAATCTGTTTTGTTTTTGTGAGGATTATTGGTTTTTTTGTTCTAGTAGGCATTTAACTTGCCTGACCCAAACTGCAAAGTCTGTCTTCCCCATAGGATGCAGTGGATGGTGTCTCTGCACAGGTTTGTTGTTTTTTGTTTGTTTTGTTTTTGTTTTTTGTTTTTTTCAGCTGTCAACTGCTGCTGCTTTAGCCTGCTACCCAGGGATCATACCCACCTATGCAGTTTAGTAGTCAGCCAAGGATTCAGACAGAATTTATATTCAGATTGGGGACTTACTCGCTTAGTGGTTCCCTTGCTTTATGGGTTTCCTTTAGATTTCTAGTTGTTTCTCCAGTCCCACGTCTGACCTTCACTAAGGCTTCAGCTGTCAGAAGCTCAAGCTGTATGTAATTTGGGGAAACCATTCAGTCAAATGTACAAGAAACTCCCACATCTTACCAAGAGCAGTTCTGTCTTGCAAGAGTTGATACCCCACCCTAGTTTCTGCTTGCCTTTTTAGCTGAACTTCCTAGGGTCTTCCATACACTTATATAGTTTAACACTTAGGTAGGAATTTGGGCAGAGTTTATACTCACATTTTAGATCTCAGGTCTAAATTTCTCCTTTAAATTTCCAGCTTATCTGTTTCTTTGAACTCTATCATCTTTTCTCTAGAGCTCATATAGTTGCAATTTTCTTCCCTGAGCTGGGAGGTTGAGAAGTGCCCTCAGGCAAGAAGGCCATAAAGTTTTTACCTCATGCATCTTTCAAAAGTAAACATTCAGTTTCTACCTGCCTTTAATTATTTGCCAGTGCCTGGAAATGGTTGTTTATAATATCTTTGTTCTGTTTTCATCATAGTTTTCTTTGGAAGGAATTGTGTAACCTCTTTACACTGTCATAATTGATGTTTGAGAAATAGTGATCCACTGTATAGTATCCTTATCTTTAAACATTGTTTTTAGAAAAATGCTTCTTTCTCTTCTTCTTTTCTGCCCCTTTCCTTTTTCTACTAAACTGTCAGCCAGACAGAAGTTCAGAATACTGACTGCAAGAATGCCCAAGTCCAGGATAAGTTTGTTTCAAATCTCCTTCCCAATATCATTTCTCTCCTACCTCCATTTTTACCTTCATAGCCCCATCTCCTGCCTGAGCAAAAAACATTTTAAAGATTTTTTGAGTTCTTCTCTAATTCTCAAATTGTGTTTTTCTCGGTTATAGTTATTTTTTACATGAAAATTTTAGAATTAGGAGATGACTTCACTTTCAAAGTAAATTCAGAGAAATAAATATGTATAGTTTTCCTTAACATTTTTCTATATTTAATTTCACTAGAACTTTGAATTCATTGTCCTCATTTTTTCCCCCAAAGGTTTACGCCAAATAGAAGAAAAGTAATTAAAATGAACCCCTGTTAAGCACTTTCAGTTTGACTTCCTCACATATTTACTTTTTATTCAGAGGTAATTTATTAGTTTTAAAAAACAATGTTTTTTTAATGTTTTTATTGTTTGGAAGTAACAAGTACATTGGAGAAATATATGGGATTTATGCTCATAACATTAATTTTCTGTTATTAGGGAAAAAGGAGAAGCCAAAGAAGTTCACTAAACCACCAAAAAAACAGATGTCTTCACCCTGTGGTCATAAGAAAGAAAAAGCATTGGAGAAGGTAACTCTAAGTTATCTGTTACTATTCTAAAGTTTATATTGAGAAATAAGCAAGCAAGTGTAGCCAGGAAAAATCTGAAGGGAAAAAAAAAAAAAAAAAAAGAGTAATGAATACCACAATGGAATACTAGCAGTGTAAAATGAATGAAGAAGTTCTATAAAGACTGATTTTAAAAATCTCTAAGATATATTGACAGGTGAAAAAAGAAAAGTGCAGAACAGTGTATAGTGGCATATTATGCTACCATTTGTGTAGAATAGATGAAGGAATATGTATGAATTTCATTGTATATACATGAAATCTCTCTGGAAAGCTACACAAGAAATTGGTAAGATTGGTAAGATTGCCTCTAAGGAAGGGAACTGAATGAGAACAGGCTTTTTACTATATGTGCTATTTATGCCTTTTGAATTTTGAACCAATATTATTTATTCAAAAAATGGCATACATAATTTAAAATAAGATAAATAAATAGAAAATAAAATAAGTAAATATACTTTTAAATAATACAGACTTTAAGATTTTTTAAAGTAAATTATATTTTATGATCTTTTAAAATAATTCTTATTTTCCTGTGATTTCAAAGGAAGGGGTAAAAAGCAAGGTAGGAATAAGAGGACAGTAATAACCACTGTTGGCTGAAAGAGAAACCAAAAATATATGAAAGGCTGGAGTTGAGACAAGTTTCACACAATTACATTGAACAGGTTGTACATTTACCTTCATGTTAAGTACTACAGACACACAAATGGGTAAAATCTAAAAGGTTACATAAGTGGGACTTCAAGGGCAGACAAATAAAACTGGGTTCAAATTCTAGGTTTCTTTCTCTTCAGACAAGTTTCTTAACTTCTCTGAACCTATGTTATTATAGAGATAATAATAGCACCTGTCTCATATGGTTGCTGCCAAGACTTAAATGAAATAATACTTGTAATGCTCTTGGTATAGTATCTTGCACTCCATAAATGTAAACTCTTTTTATTATTAACTATAACACTAAGCAGTAAATATGTTCTAACTGGGCCTTACTGTTGTCAACTTTTTTTCAGTCAACTACTAGAGATGTGTCTCCTTTCGTGTGAGTATTACTCTTAACCCCAATCAGATGTCCACTCTTAAAGCATCAGTGCTGACTTTCGTGTAATTTTTTCAATAGTGTAAGTATGCAGAAGAATAAATGGGATGCTACAAGATCTTTGAGATTCAACCAAGATGCACAAAGAGAAGATGGTAAGTTTTATTATTTGGGTAATGTACAAATTAGGTCTAAATAATAATAAAAATCTTTTATGAAGCATGCCGAATCACTTTAAAGGTTTCAACTGGAATAAGGTCCAGAATTAGCACATTCCCTTAGGCATCAATTAGAGCTTCATTACTAGATAACATATTGTTTTATGCACTGACTTTTTCCCACTACTTTCACTCCAAAGATGACAGAATGTGTTTTAGGCCGATTTACAATAATCTTAAACACAGAACGATTTTCCATGTAGTATGAGCCATTTTGCCACTTGTTGCCTAAAATTCTTCAAAGATAAATAGATGTGTGTGCCTGTAAAATAATATTTTGTGATAGTTTCATAAACTCTTGATGATTGCAATCCTTTTTAAGAAATAAAAGTGATAAGTCATTCTTATAAAAAAGTAAGGTTTATTATTTTTTACCTTCAGATCAACGACGGATGTCTGAAATTACAGGGCACCTAATAAAGATGAGATTGGGTGATCTGGACCGAGTCAAGTCAAAAGAAGCAAAAGAAGTAAGGATTGTGTACCTAGTATACTGTGCTTGCTTAGATATACTTTCCTACTTTACTTATTTATTTATTTTTAATGCCTATAGCACCTGGTATTCCTAGGCGGTTTCCCATCCAAGTACTAACCAGGCCCGATCCTGCTTAACTTCCAAGATCAGATGAGATCAGGCACATTCAGTGTGGCATGGCCATAGACCCTACTTTATTTTTATCATGAGGAGTGTAAAGATGTTTTAGGCAGAATTTTAAAAAAATAATTTAAATATTTGTATATATTTTATATTCTGTACTAGTTAACCAGTTTATTCACGTAAAAGTTTTCTGCCACCTCCAGTTATCCCTGGTCCATGGATAACACACATAGTAAAGTACATTATCACTGAAAGTGTAATGACACACCAAGAGTAGATTAACTGCAGCTGACCAAATGCCAACTATCCAGAGGGCAACTTGCTGGAAGTTGCTGATTTTGATCAACCCTGAAGGCAATGCTCAGATGTTATCTCTAAAATAAGATGTTATCTTGCTGAAAATGATGACTAGAAGTACCTGTACTTTTACTAGAATTACATATTAGTCATAACATGTATTATTACTATTGATATTATATAACTATAATAACTTTTGCCCCTAATTTTTAAAAAAATTTGGTTCCCTATAAAACTCCTAAAACAGAACATAAGAAAAAGTCTTTATGACCTTGGACTAGGCAAATATTTCTTAGCTACAACACCAAAACCATGGTTTATAAAAGAAAAAAATTCATCAAAATTTAAAAGTTGTTCTTTTTGAAAAACTGTTAATAGAATGAAAAGACAAGCTGTAAACTAGGAGAAAATACGTATAAAATACCTATCTGGTAAAGGATTTGTATCTAGAATATATCAAGAACTCTCAAAACTCAATAAAATAATTCAATAAAAAGAAATGGGCAAAAGATTAACTATACACCTCTTGAAAGAAGGATACGGGGCAAATAAGCACTTGAAAAGATGCAACATCATTAGTCATTAGAGAAATGTAAATTAAAACTTCAATGATATATCACTATACACCAACAAGAATATCTAAAAAGAAAATTTTAAACATACTGGCAAGGATATGGAGCAACTCGAACTCATATATAGCAAGTAGGGATGCAAAAGGAATGATCACTTTGGAAAAACAGTTTGGCAGTTTCTTATAACATTACATATTTACTCACCATACAGATCAATTCATACATGTTTATAGTGGCTTTATTCAAAATCATCAAAAACTAGAAACAACCCAAATGTCCTTCACCTGGAAAATGATTAAAACTGTGGTATATATTAAAAAGAACAAATCACTGATACATGCTTCAACATCAATAAGTCTCTTCTATATTATGCTAAGTAAAAGAAGCCAGATTCAAAAGGCTACAGACTGTATGATTCTAGTTCTGTAATGTTCTGGAAAATGCAAAACTGTAGGACATAAAATAGATCAGCAGTTACCAAGTAGTGGTAGTGTCAAATCATTTGACTTAAAAAGACGCACAAGGGGATTTTCCTGGGGTGATGGAACTGTTCTGTCTCCATTGTAACATTGGTTACACAATTGTATGCATTTGTCAAAACTCAGAAATGTTTACTAAAAAGGGTGAATTTTAATGTTTGTAAAATTATACATGTAAATTATAAGTCAAAGAGCCTGAATTTTAAAAATCAAAATGTCATTTTTATAAAGCACAACTGTTATTGATTCTGTAAAAATAAATGAATTTGCTCCTTTATTTTGCAGTTTGCAGGAGGTATTTATTCCAGGCTTGAAGCGCAAATTAAGGCCTCAGTGCCAGTGAGTGCACGTCAAGGCAGCACTGAGAAAAACACAAGGTAAATAAGCATAAACAAATTCAGAATACCATTGACTTTGAAGTGATCCTTTTTTAGGGACAATTATATACTAGAAGCACATAATTTGAGTTTTGTTTTGTTTTGTTTCAAGGATTAGATCAAGACATCAATAAGAACCAGATTTCAACTTAAAAGTTAAGACTTAAAAAGATCATAAGCACAAAATTTAATGAAAGTACAGTTTTTTTAAAAGTTTTCTGTTTATTAATTAGGCTCTGTTCTGACCCAACTGCTGATAGAAATGCAAGCTATAGTCCTACTGTGAATTAGACTTTTTGTCCTGTTTATCGGTTATATATTACTTTAGATAAATCATTGAAGTCTTTCTCATTCCTTGTTTTATTTTATTTCTCTCTATAAACCTACCTTGTGGGTCCTGTGTCATTTTATATCACAAATTTTCTTTTAAAGGTTAAGAGTTTCTGAGATTTTATCCTTACTACTATAGATCCAAATGCCATATCTGCAATTCTGAAATCCAGAAAGCTTAGAAACTCAGAAGATTTTTTCATATGTCTGTGTCAGCTCAAACCTAAACTGAGCTACTATGATACTACTTATAGTTTTTGTTTATCTCACTTGTTACTGAAGAAACATTAATGTGTTTGATTATGAGGCACTGCTCCAGATCTATAATGTACAATATATGTACCATATTATCCGCCCCAAATCAAAAAATATCTGAATTCCAAAATACATCTGATTCCAAGTGTTTTTAAAAATGGATTATGGAGCTACATGAAGTTTCATTAAATTTGATACCGTCAAGCAAGTATAACCTAAGCAACAGTAACTTTCTGTTGTTTTAGAAGCACCTCTGACCTTCTTTTCTGTTTAAAAAATCTAGGTCTAAAAGCCGTTGGGGTCCAGGGCGCCCTGCGTAAAGCACCTTAACTAAAAAGACAGAAGCCACACCTTTGGACATCAGAAATTGCTCACTTCTTGAAGATCTTCAGAACGATGACTTCTAAATGTTTTAAGTTATTTATTAATTATTCTTGCAAACCACACAAATCATAATGCTAAGGGAAGTATATAGTTAGGTCTTATGAAATCTTATTGTAAATTGAAACTTCTTAAATCTAATGTTCCTTTAGTGTGATGCTAGGCTATGTAGAAAATTAATATTTACACATTTGCATAGTTAAGACTCCTAATATTTGTTATCCTTAATTTATTTATTTGAAAAAGAAGAGGCCTAAACTCTCAAATAGCTAGGAATTTTTAAGATCTTAGAAAATTAGAGGAACACAGCTGGTAGTGGTACCATGCATGTGCACTGATTGTAGTGTGTCTTTTGGGCTGTAAATCTTGGGATAGCATTGAGAAGTGCAATTTGTGTGATGAAACTCCCAATGATGCTAATTTTAAGTTTGCGTGAATATTAAGGAGTGACAGATCTCAAGACTTCATTAAATAAAGTTTCATGGTGAGGTATTTCCTGTGTTGGGCAGAAGGGTTAATTTTTTTTCAGCGTTATTCTATGGAAAGCACAATGTTAATCCAACTTTTTTTTCTTTTGCTTTTTAATGCTTATCTGTTGGTCATCTGAGCTGCAATTCCTGCTTATTACCTCTTTCCTCTGTGAAGCCAGTGCCATTCTGAATTTGTTAAAATAACCATTGATAGTGTTAGGATGGTAAATCATTTCAGTTGTATGAGATACCCACTATACAGTTCTCAGGGCTCCAAAACCCACCCATATTCCTATAGCCATTCAAATAGCCCTTTAAAAGTTACAATTACTAACTACTTTAGAGATATCTGGAAGGAAAGATTCCCAAATACATTTGATAGATGAAAAATTGCATACATTCAAGAGAAATCAAAATTCTGTAGATCGTGTTTTAATTTTTCTAACCAAGCAGAAAGAATACTCAGGGAAAATTTTTTCCAAAACATAAGCACATAAAAATTATGTTTGGAAATTATTTATATGTAGGTCTCTGAAAACTTTAAGATGCATTGTTTCTAATTTTAGTCTTCATTTGCCTTATAATTGAAATTTCTTCAGATTATTTAGAGAACAGACTTTGATAATGTGTGACAAAACAGCAATTTTTATTGAAATTTTGAAGTGTTATACTCAGTATACACATACAGAAATCATTATTTTTAGTGAGTGTTTTAGTTGATAAAACTAGCTGTTATTTAATGTTACATGTATGGCTCGGCCAAGGTTTTTGACCTTCTGTTTGGAAACTTTGTTGCAGTTTACATATTTTTCAATTGATATTTTTTGAAATAGATTATCAAATTTTTATTTTCAAAAGAAAATGTTTTATAGTACATGATCTGTAAAACCCTGCTAAATACCAGAGTCTCGGTTAGTTTACTACATTCTCTGATTAAAAGGAATTAGGTTTGTACATGTTATCTAGTGCTGTGATGGTCACATCCAGAAGAGGAAAACAAGCTCTTTTGATTTTTAACTGATGGTAACAAAGCAACTTGCTTCTCTCCAGTGGGGACTGAACCAATGAATTGATTTTTACAGACCAGAATTTATCAAAATTTGTCTTCAGAATGTTCTTTTTATTTTGTTAATATTGTAGTACAAAGCATAGGTACCATAAACATTTTAATTAAATTCTTAATAGCATTTCTTTTGCCACATACTTTAAGGTTTCACCTTGCATTAATTCTGAATTCACATTTCTTTAATTGGAATAAACGTTAATGACAAAGTAGTTTGAAAAGTCCCTTGATCTGAATCATTCCATCTTCTCAGAAAGGTCTGAGTGGGCTCTAGATCATAGGTTCTCATGGAAAAGGTGAATTTTGTTTATTTTAAGATTGTTTTAAATGAGATCATCCTGGTAAAGATTCAGTAAAACATTTAAAGGATAAAATACTGCAGAAAAGATTATCCGGTAAGAGAGCTGATTCCACCCCATTGCATCATTTTGTTGTTTTCCTTCAGAAAGAGCCAGATATTGTGAGATGTGCTAATTGCTTTGGAAGCTGAGGCTGAAGCCTTATCATGTTAACCTGCTAAAGGCAAATCTTAGTATAAAAACAAACAAAAAATTCCTTTCATCTCCAGTACCTGGAATTAATTCTTTAGCCAACCTTCAACTGTTCATTGAGGAACTGTTGTAAATCTCACCTTCTCAAGCCTTTCATTTAAAAGGCGCTGGGATACCTGGCCAGTCCAGTTCTAGTGGGTTAATTTTCCCACCCTCATTTAAAGCTAATCTGTTGGAGAAGGTGATATAGGGATAATATTTCCACCCTTACAGGATTGTTGGGGGATTGAATGACATAGATCTAAGACAATTAGCACAATACTTTCTGACTAATAGGAAGCCCTTTATAAATGTTAACTATTATTGTTGTTGCATTGTTATTTTAATATTAAAAAGTAGACACATTCTTTAAGATGATAGTTTGCTATCCCTCTTCCTATAACTTGAGCTGCTAAGACTTATGTACATTTGTGTGTATCTGGTGCAAGAAAGAAAAGAGGCACCTAATACTTTGGTGGTTGTTATGACATTATTTGTTACTTTATTATACTAAATGTCATGCCTTATATAGGCAGAGTAAATAGCATTTGTACAAAGA
>NW_006434709.1:8799117-8817791 GCF_000325575.1 Pteropus alecto | reverse complement strand
AGCTCTCCATCTCTTTCCTTGAGAAAATGTAGCTAGTTTGGCTCTTACTACTTGTCTGTGACAAGGTCCGTTCTTATCAAACTAGAGATAGTGTAGAATAGTAGTTGCTAAACGTCTATGTTGTGGATGGTGCTCTCTCTCTTATATGCCACAGCTCCTTTAGTCTCACAATGACCCACTTCCCACCCCACCCCACCCCCGCAAATCAGGTATTATCCCCATTTTATAGGTGGAGAAGAAAATTCAGAGAGTTAAAGTAACCCACGCACTGGGATTGGAATCTGGGCCTAGCAGCATTTTCCAACCCTTTCTTGAAACAATTTAACCTTGGATTGCCTGGCTCACTGGCATCTCCAAGTTGAAAACAAGTGACCCCAGCTCACTTTTTGTAGTTCTGGTCTTGTTTATCCAACATGTCTACTTGACATCCAATTGGAATACCAGTAAGTGTCTCCAACTCAACATAACCAAAACAGAACTTGTGATGTATTCCCCCAGCACCCCCTACAACTCCCTGCTTGTTTAAGCTCAGTTTTCCCCAGTTGAGTAAATGGCACTACTGCCCACCCATGTGTACAAGCCAAATACCTAGAAATTATTCCTTATTCTTGTCTTTACTCCCCTACATTCAATTCATTAACAAGTTCCATTTATACCCTACATCTCTTTCCTTCTCTCCACTTCTGTTATCACCACTCTGGGTCATTAACATCTTTGACAAAGTGCTATAAAAAAAGACTCCTAAGTGATTCCCTGGCTTCCATGCCAACCTTCTACAAAACAACGTTAGTGATTTTGAAAAGTGAATCATATCACATCACTCCCCTGTTTCACATTCTAGTAGCACTCCATCAAACCTAGAATAAAATCCAACATCCTTTGCTCAGGTTTATAAAACCCAACATGACCTAACCCCCACTGCCTCTCAGACCTCCTTTCTCCTCTTGTTTATTACATTCCAGTCTACCTGTTCCTCCAATAAGTAAGCTCATTCCCATCTTTTAGTTCCTTCACATTAGCTGTTCTTACTGACTAGAAGATGCAGAATTCAGATTTTAGGTTAGACGTCATTTCCTCACCGAAGGCATTTCCATGCACTCAATCTAAAGTAGCTACCCAAGTCACTCATCAGATCGTCATAGTTTATTTCCATACAAATATGACATTATTACTCTAAACTTTTTTTTGTTGGTTTGCAATTTGTCTTTCATGCCAGAAAATGAAATTAAACGCATTCAAATTGGAAAAGAAGTAAAACTATATTCACAGATGACATGATCTTGTATGTAGAAAATCCCAAGAAATCCACTAAAAAACTTATAGAATATCTAATTAAGTTCAGCAAGATTTCAGGATACAAGATCAATATACAAAAGCAATTTATTTCTATACACTAGCAAGGAAATATTTGAAAATAAAATTAAGGAAACAATTTATTTTACAATAGCATCAAAGAGAAGATACTTAAGAATAAACTTAAAAGACATGCAAAACGTATTCTCTGGAAACTACAAAATCTCAAAATCTCATTCAAAGAAATTAAGGTTTAAATAAATGGAAAGACTTTCATGTTCCTGGATCAGAAGACTTAATATTGTTAAGATGGTAATACTCCTCAACTTGATCTACAGATTCACCAAATTCCTATCAGAATCCCAGTTGGCTGTGTAGAAATTGACAAGCTGATCCTAAAGTTCATATGGAAACTCAAGGGGCCGAGAATAGCCAAAATAAGTTTGAAAAAGAAAAAAGATTATTTACACTTCTGATCTCAAATCTTACTACAAAAGCTACAATAATCAAGACAATGTAGTACAACATAAGGAAAGATATAGATCAATGGAATGGAATTGAGAGTCCAGAAATAAACCCATTTATTTATGGCCAACTGATTTTCAACAATATTGCCAAGACCGTTCAATGGGGAAAGAACAGTCTACAGATGGTGCGCGGACAACTGCCTCAAGCTAAAGAATAAAGTTGGACCCTTAACTTCACACTGTGTACAAAAAATTAACTCAAAATGAATCAAAAAACTAAATGTAAACTCAAACCATAAAATTGTTAGAAGAAAGCACGGGGCTATGTCTTCATGACCTCAGATTTGGCAATGAATGCTTAGATATGACACTAAAAGCACAAACAACAAAAGAAAAAATGGATAAATTAGACTACCAAAATTTAAAATGTTTGTCCTTAAAAAGACACAAGAAAGTGAAAAGAGCCTACTGAATGGGAGAAAATGTTCATAAATCATATGTCTGATAAGAGACATATCCAGAATATATAAAGAACTCTTACAAGTCAACAGTAAAAAGATAAACCAGTTTTTAAAATGGTAGAGGATTTGAATAGGCTTTTCTCCAAAGATGATATACAAATAGCTAATAACACTTGAAAAGATGCTCAACATTAGCCATCAGGTAAATGCAAATCAAAACCACAATGAGATACCACTTTACACCCAGTAGGATGACTGTAACCAAAAAGCCGCCTAATAATGTGTTTCCAAGAATGTGGTGAAATTGGTGCCCTTGTCCACTGCTGATGAGAATGTAAAATTAAGCAACCACTTTGGAAAGCAGTCTGACAGTTCTTAAAATAAATAAATAAATAAATAAATATAGTGTGACCATTTATTTACCAATTATACCTATTATTTACTAATAGGTATATCATTTTCTATTTAGTCCCTTCTGTATTTACCCATATGCGTATATCCATGCACAAAACAATATTATACTGCTTTGTTTTAACAGATGGAGAAGCTAAGACTCAGGGAACCTTGTCTAAGGGCAACAGAAAAGAATGATCTGAGTAACGTGCTCTTGATGACAGTGTTGCTGTGTTAAACAAGGTAATATATGCATGTAAAGCACTTAGAATAGTGCTTTACATATAAGTGCTCAAAAAGTGTTAAGTGTTATTATTAGATCATACGAAAGACTTTTAGAAAAAACTATATTATGCTCATTCCCATCTTCGGCCTTGACTCATGTTGTTTTCCCACCTAGATTGCTCTCCTTTTGTTTTGCAGCTGATTGAAATTTTCCCCTAGCTTCAAGTTTTTGCTCAAATCTCAACTCCACCATGAATCTGCTGGGCTCTCTCTTTGAATTATATTGCACTCACAACATTGCCACTGTTTAGCAGTTACATGTTCTCATTGCTTTTTTTGTTAGCCTTGACTTCCCAACCAACTTTTATGCTCTACTTGTAATATTTTATATATAATTGATCCTTGAACAATGTGGGCATTTGGGGCACCAACCCTCTGCACAGTCAAAAATATGCATATAACTTTTGACTCCTCCCCCAAAACATAACTACTTATAGCTTACTGTTGACCAGAAGCCTTACTGGTAACAAAGTTGCTAAATACACATTTTGTATGTTATATGTATTACATACTGCATTCTTACAATAAAGTAAGCTAGAGAAAAGAAAACATTGAGAAAATCATAAGGAAGAGAAAATACATTTACAGCATTTATTGAAAAAAATGAGAATATAAGTGGACCTGTGCAGTTCAAATCTATGTTGTTCAAGGGTCAACTGTATACTATATATAAATGTATATTATATATTTTATATATTTGTATATAAGTATTTTAAACTAACATGACAGTGTATACATTTGTTAATTTCAAGGGGGGTGAGTTGTTACTTTAGACTCTATGCTTGTCTGTGGTTAATATATTTTCCCAAATTAAAAAAAATTAAGCCAAGCAGAAGCAATTAACCACAAAAATGATAAGAATTTTTTTTTTAATTAAGAGAAAGCAAAGCTACAGCAAGAAATCTAGGCAACTGTCAGAATTATTTTACGTCAGGTACAAATACTTTAGAGGATCTCTAAAGTGTATTCATTTTTAAAAATAATTAGTCATTTAATAATGTGAGTATATGTAGTCATATAATCAGGGAAGAAAACTTTTTTCCCAGTGAGTAATGGAGCTGAATATTTGTTAAATGGCATCTAGTTTTGTCCAACAAATCAATGTTAGGCTTCTCCAACAGTGGTTCTGGAGTGAAGCCTAGTGTTGGCATTTTTTAAAGGTCACCAGGTGACTCTTGTGCAGACAAGTTGAGAACCATACTGCTATGTAACATGATATCTTTAAATGACTAACACAGTAACACTCAGCCAGAAATGTTCAAGGGCATAAAAAAAAAAAAAAAATAGGAAAGCATAGATTCTGACACTAGAACACTGCCATAAGGTGGCGCTAAAAGTGCAAGGAAATCACGGTTTAAATTACGTAAAGCTTTATCTTAGCCTTTTTTACCAAGTGTGCATATGTAGATTGTTAGTAGAAGAAAACAGAATAGTGGGACAAGAGCTGGTAAGAGAATTGTAGCTAAAATACATAAGGAATTCTAGAAGGCAAATGAGAAAAAGGAAGAAAAGCAGGAAAAGAGCAAGGAATACCACTTATGAGGTTTAAATTTGATGCCCATCTTCAATGCCAGAATTGTCTATTCTCATTAGCCATGCTTTTGTATGTTTATTCTGTAGGTTCTATAAGCATTTAGAAGTCTCTAATTGTGAAAAATTGAGAAAGGAAAAATGTTTAAATACTCTTAATAAACCAAAATAAGTGATGGGAAATGAGCTAATGCAAATTCTTAAATATTAAACAAGGACATGTTTCTCTTTTTGGTAATTTGAACTTAGCAAAATTATATCCTCTAGATGCGTAAGTTAAGGTTCAGATTACCTAGCCTGCTAAACTCTGCTAAAGCACTTTTCTCACTGAAGTTATCTGAAGATCTGCCACCCGGTCCCTCCCTATCCAGCTGGGCAAAGACACACAGACACGGAAAAACATTGGACAGATTTACATCAGTGTCTTAATAGAGGTTATTTCAGGGATGGGCAGGGGAGATAGATGCTCTTTCTTTTCTTTTTTGCTTGCCAGTATTTTCTTTTTAATTATTATTAAATATTTTAAATAGACAGAAAAGTATATAGGATAAACAACAAACATCCAGATACCCACTACTCACCATTCTGACATAATAGCATGATATACATTTTTATAGGAAATGAAACATTCCAGATACCTTCACCCTATTATGATGATCCTGCTTCTAATTCTTCCTTTCCCAGAAGTAAACACTTCCCTGAATTTGATGTTTATTATGTTCATGCATGTTCTTATACTTTTACTACATATATTTTTTATTTACAACATAGTATACTATTTAAACTTTAATGAACTCATATTGTACATCTCCTTATATGATTGTTCTAGACTCTAAATTACGTTTTCGAGATTTATACATTTAGAGACAGATAGCTTAAGTTTATTTTAACTCCTCTATAGTAATCTATCTTAAGAATCTACCAAAATGTATTTATCCATTTCTTATCAAGGGACATTGAGGTTATTTTCAATCTTTTTTTTCCTTAAAAAAATGCTACAGTAAAAACTTTTGATCATTACCCTCTGTATACATGGATTGAGGGGTATGCACATCGTCAATTTAACTGAACATTTCCAAACTTTTCTCCAGAGTTGTTATACCAGCTTAGACTCCTACCAGTACCAGATGGTTGAGCCCATGGGTGTTGTGACTTTCATGGTCAAAGCCAAGAATGTGTTTTACCCCATTTGGGTTGATTATAATATTAAATTAATAGTATGCCATTTCTGACACTTTCTCAAAGACATTTCAATTTCAGGTAAATAGATACTAGCTAGAAAGGCTTGCCAAATCTTCTGCAGTAAATTTGCAGACTCTTCGCTGAACTGTGGCATTTGGGGGTTGGCACAGGGTGACCAGACTTGATCTTGGTGATCGAGAGAGGCTTTCTCCTTCCAGCTGCTACAGGAGACTGTGAAAAAATACACTGTATGATTGCATTACCAATTTCTGTTGGCCTAACACATTGAAAACTCATATCTAATTTTTCTGTCCACTATCCCACAGGTACTCTTCAGCATTTACCTCTTTCCAAATATCTTTCTCCCATTGAATGTCTGTGTTTCAGATTATTTGTCCCCAGATGTACCATTTGGGGATTGATGCCTGTTTCCTTACTAAGAAAAGTGCTGTCAGTGTCAACACCCCTGCGAAGGGCAGTGTTTCCTGTTATATAGTGCTCAGGGTTAACTTGTTCCATGAGAAACAATTCAGTGATAAATGAATTGCCTAAAAACCTTATCAAGCTGTAATGACTTTCTGAGGTTTTAAATGGCTTCTGCATGAAAAGGTTAAGTGTGAATCATAAATAATGAAGGCTTTTCAACAGAACCTTTCTCTTGTATGGAAATTATATATAGTGAAATATTAGGCATTTATCTTAGCATTTAATATCATTTTTTTTCTTCCTCTAATAAAAACTGACAGGTTTGGGCCATTAATGTAGAAGAAAAAAAGATATTTCAATACAAATACCCTGTTGAACATTACAGCTTAATGTTGATAAGTTTCAGTAACTTACATTCAGCTTTCTAAAATCTAAAATAAGATATCCAAACAGCCCTACTAGTCATGGTAGGGAAAAAGGCTGCACTAAATTGATGAAAGAGAAAAAGTACTCATTTCATTTCACTTGTTGGAGGCCAGAGGGAACCTGTGTAATGTCCAACAAAGTCAGGACATGGTGGGACAGGCTTAAATGGCTCTCTGTGTGAGGAATGGAGGAATCTTGTTTTAGGGATCAAGGGCTCAGAAAGGAAAACAGAATGATATTGTTACATGTGTTGATCAGGTATTTTGGATTGCAAGAGACATAAACCCCACTCAAACCAGCTTAAGCCAAAAAGGAGAGGCATTGACTCACACAACTGAAAATTGTTTTCAGTTTACACTTCAGTCATGGTTAGGTCAAGCAGAGACATTGGTAATTTGTCTCCTTATCTCCTGGCCCTGCTCTTTTCTGTGTTGGTCATTTCTGCAAATGTCTTGACTTTGAAATAAACTGAGATGATTTTGATCACATGTTGTGACTGGCCAAGCCTGGGTCCTGTGTTCATCCTCATTTTCAAATTGAGGCAGCTGTGACTTGTGAGTTCTTTGAATGTCCTCATCTTGATCCTGCAATTCAAGGGTCAAGCTTTCATCAAAGGATCTCACCAAGTCAAACAGATCAAGGCTGTATGGAGGTGGTTGGGGATTCATACATACCCTGGACCCACCTGTAGCACAAGATGCTGCAGACCCTGTCACCAGGTATGCACACTTGCTGGCAGGAGGCAGGGAGGTAGGGCATCACTGCTCACCCTATGAGGAATCCACATCTGACCTCAATGTAGCAGATGCCAGGAGCACCAGAAAAGTTTCCCTGGCTCCAAAGATAATGCTCTGTCCGCTATCTGATGCTCAAAATTTTACCCTGTCTTACTTTCTCTCTAAGCCCATGTTAAACTACAAATATCTTTGAGAATGGCAATACTTTATGTTTCTATCAGGCATTCTTGCGGTGAAGGATTAGAAAGCAGGTTCTGATAACAGGAGAGAATGAAATTTTCAGGGTTCTCTGGGCATGAGATTAAGTGATAAATGAGATGGGAGGTGAGAAACATGACAAAGAATGTGAAAAATGGCCATTTCCCAGCATGCCTGCAGCTGGAGCTGGAGAGGGCAAGGGTTTGGGATGCAGGTAGGTGATATGGTGCATCACTGAGATGAAGTGACAACTTAGAGAAGCAAGGAAGGAAGGAAGCCTAGTGGATGGTGACAGCATCATGGAAGAGCTGTCCAAACCCAGGTCTTAGAAGATTTAGACATGGGGACAGGTAAACGGCTGAAGTAGGGGTAGGACATTTACAATGGGGAAACAAACTGAGCCAATGGATGAAGATTGAAATATCTGTGTACCGGTTTTATTTTTCCAATGCCTGCCATGTATGAGGGCACCTTATAGA
Source organism: Pteropus alecto (assembly GCF_000325575.1). Classification (NCBI taxonomy): domain Eukaryota; kingdom Metazoa; phylum Chordata; class Mammalia; order Chiroptera; family Pteropodidae; genus Pteropus; species Pteropus alecto. The sequence continues at coordinate 8,809,914 of NW_006434709.1, read as the reverse complement.
TGGTTTCCCTTTCCTTTGTTCCACAAATAATTTTATTAATTGTGATAAAACATGGCACCAAATTTACCATTTTAACCATTTTTTAAGTGTACGATTTAGTGGCATTAAGTATATTCATATTGTTGTGCAAATATCACCACTATCCAACTCCAGAACTTTTTCATTATTCCAAACTGAAACTCTGTATCTGTTAAACAAAAACTCACCATTTCCCCCTCACACTAGCACCTGGTAAGCACTCTTCTACTTTCTGCATCTATAAATTTGACTATTCTAGGTACCTGATATAAGTGGAATCAGACAATTGTGTTCTTTTGTGTCTGCCTTACTTCACCCTGTGTAATGCCTTCAAGGTTCATTGATGTGTAATGTGTCAGAATCTTATTCTTTTTTAAAGCTGAATAACATTCCTTTGTATGTATATACCACATTTTGTTTATCCGTTGACCTATTGATGGATACTTGGATTGTTTCTACCTTTTGGCTATTATGAACAATGTTGCTATGAACATGGGTGTACAAATATCTGTTCCAATCCCTGCTTTCAATTCTTTTGTGTATATACTCATAAGAGGAATTACTGGATGATATGAAATTCTATGTTTAATTTTTCGAGGAACTATACTGTTTTCCATAGCAATCGCACCATTTTACATTCTAATTAGCAATGCACAAGGGTTCCAATTTCTCCACATCCTTACCAACACTTGTCATTTTCTGTGTTTTTTGTTTTTTTTTAATAATAGCCTTCTTAAGGGATGTAAGGTGGTATCTTATGTGGTTTTGATTTACTCCTTAATGATTAGCAATGTTGAGCATCTTTTTATATGCTTATTGACCATTTGTATATCTTCTTTGGAGAAATGTCTATTCAAGTCCTTTGCCTATTTTTGAATTGGATTTTTTTGTTGTTGAGTTTTAGGGGATCTTTATATATTCTGGATACTAATCTGTTATCAGATACGTGATTTGTAAATATTTTCTCACCATTAAGTATAATGTTAGCTGTGGGGTTTCTCTATATGACCTTTATTTTGTTCAGGTAATTTCTTTCTATTCCTAGTTTGTTGATTTTTTTTTTTTTATTGTGGAAGGATATTAAATTTTGTCAAATGCCTCTCCTGTGTCAATTGAGATAATCTTGTATATTTTCCCCCTTCATTTTGTTAATGTGGCGTATGACGTTGATTTTCATATGTTGAACCATGCTTGTATTCCAGGAATAAATCCCACTTGGTCATGGTCATATAATCCTTTTAATATGCTACTTAATTCACTTTGCTAGTACTTTGTTGAGGAGTTTTTCCTCAATATTCATAAAGAATATTGGTATTTAGTTTTCTTTTTCTGTAGTGTCTTTGGCATTGTTAGGGTAATGCTTGCCTTATAGAAGGAGTTAAGAAGTGTTCCATTTTCTTCAATTTTTTGGAAGAGTTTGAGAAATATCGGTGTTAGTTCTTTAAATGTTTGATAGAATTACCCAGTGAAACCATCTGGTCCAGGACTTTTCTTTGTTGGGAGATTTTTGACTATCGATTCAGTTTCCTTATTACAGTCTATTTGGATTTTTTATTTCTTCATGATTCTGTCTTGGTTGGTTTTGTTTTTCCAGGAATTTTTTTCATTCATCTAGGTTATCCAGTTTGTTAGTATGCAATTGTTCATAGTACTCTCAGAATGTTTTTTTATTTCTGTAGAATTGGTAGTCATGTCTCACCACAAATAATGTTTGAGTACACACCTGTGTGCAAGGCACACTGCGTTAGGCCCAGGAGACACATGTACAAATAAGACCCCATAGTGTCACAGAGTTACAGTCCAGTGCATTTAAAATGTGACTTAGAAACCAAAGTTGGATAACATACCGCTTTTCAGAATTATATTAACTGTACATATAAATTTAAGATATTGATTCTCAAGGCCCATTCAGTGAAAGAAAGCCCTTAGATACAGTCTTATCAGTCCTTACTTGTTGCTCCTACTGTATCCTTGCCAAAGATTTCTGGTCTCAGAATATGTGTGGCAAACAATCTTGGAGACAGGACCAACTAGCAGCAGTGCATCCTAGTTCAGCCCTACTCTTGGCACCATGCACACACTCAAATTCAGGTGTGAGAATGGGGCCCGTTTTTCCTTTTTATTCAGGTACAATATCTACACAGTAGAGGGCATGAAGTGCAATAATCTTAAGTTTTTACGTGTCTAGACCTGTGTAACCACCAGTAGATCAATATAAAATATTCCCATCTCCCAGAAGTATCTTTCTGTATATGAGACATGAGAAGATTTTAACTCTTAAAGTCTCAGTCTGACAGCAGTGTAAAGAGGGTGAGATGGGCTCTGTGTCTCCATCCAGAAGCTGTGGCTGGAGGAAGTGTCCAGGAATTGTGCTAACTGCCAGGAATGGCCCAGACATTCACATATTCTACAAAATCGGCCTTGACCTGAGCCCCCTAGCAATTTATACTTGTGCTTACACACACTTTTTTTCAACATTTATGGAATTTGCAAGTCCTGACTTGGTGGAGTATCCAAAAATAAAGAAACCACAGTCCCTGCCCTTCTGGAGGAGGGCCAGTGTGTCTGCAGCCCAAAGTCCCCAGGGCTCACCTTCTGACTTTTACAGACATGGATGACAGCAGCTGCCATAGTCTTTTGGACCCTCCTTCTCAGAAAATCCTTGCTCTACCCTCTCCATCCTTGTCATGGGCATTCACTCACTCGGCTAAAGTTAGAGAGGGCCGGGGGTCATCTTTAGTTTGATCATCTCGTTCTGCTACAGCTTCCTCAGCCATGCCCTCTAGAGCTGCCAGTTTTCCTGTGTGTCCAGGAAGTAAGTCCAGAGTTATGGGATTAGAAGGATATGGGCTATTAGAAAACACCATTAAGAGGGAAGTTGATCATAGGCCTCAGGGCTACAGAGAAGGTTTTTATAAGAAGGAAGTAGACTGATTGTTCATGGTCTGTGAAAGAAGCAGTAAGTTAATCAAGCTCAGGTTAAAGAAGGAAAGATGGTGTTTGGAAAATAGGAAGAAAATCCTCATCAAAGAGTGGCCAAGATGGTGCCAAGTGGCCTCTGCCCCACCCTCTCAGAGGAGAGGACGGATAGAGGGCAGCCCAGAGTTTCATAGTTCCTCTGACTCCAGATGATGCATGAGGTTGGGCTGGTGCTCTAGTCCCTCTAACTCAATGATTCCATAATTCTGTGATGTCACTGAGGAGAGAAGAATGGGGAGCTGGGGTCAGCTCCAACTGCTGCAGTTCCTCTCTCCTTTGGATTCTGATAGTTTTTGGGATGAGGGGAGGTGAGCTGAGTGATCACACGTGTCCCCAGCTCAGTCTCCCCTCTAGCCACCTCAGCCCCCACCACATTTATGGAGAGAAATTAGCCTGTGTGAGTCAACTCCACTGAAACAAGCAGAGCATCTTATCTGAAACTGGTCAAAAGAACAACAGTGAAAACAGCCTTTTATTCTTCTGTTTCTAGAAACAAAGAACAAGAGATCTACATTCCAACTGAGCTGGAAAAGAATAATTGGACAAACTGTGATTGTGAGAGTGGATGAGTCTTCTAGCTAACTCTATGAGCTTTGAAACCACAGCAATCACTTTCTACATCATCCTTCTAATTTGCTTCATTTGCATCCTCCTTTTATTGGTGGTTTTTTTATATAAATGGTATAAATCCATGCTGATAAATTGGGATCAGATTTCAGGTCACACTAGCTAATTATCTAGAAATAATATAAGACAATTTAAAATAGAGTCAATAATAATGTTATAGCAATCTACTTTTTCATTTCAAGGTTTTAGAAATGCTAATTTTCTGTTTAAAAATGAAGTTCCATGCCAAGCTTTAAAATCAAGACCATTCTTCCTTTTTCTGAATTTTTTGCTTGTTCATTTTTAGTTCCCAAAGCAAGAAAGATGATGAGACAGAAAAAGGTCCTTGTGGAGGTAGAGACTGCTTTGCTGCTAACGTGGAGACAAACAATTCAAAAGACCAAGAAAAGTAAGTCTGCATCATAGAACATTGTAGAAAGCCATTTTTGTGTGTGATAGTGGTGGCTAATATGCATGAATTTTAACATCCCTGCTGATTGATTTTCTAGGACTGTCATTAGGCAAATCATGAGGCCTGGCATTCTTGTTCAGAGACGAAGTAAAGAAATGGTGGCCACACACTTAGAAAATAGAGAGGACACAAAGGATGAAGAGGAGGGCAAAATAAAAGAGAAACAAGATCCTGAGAATGCTGGAGAAAATAGTCAAAAGGTGGTACACTTTTCAACTCTCAAGGGGCATTTTAGAATTTGTTTGATTGAAAAGGAGCTAAATTACTTGGTTAGGTATAATAAGGGATGGTCTCGCCTGTAATTTAGATTTGTAAATGGAAGGAGTGCAATGTCCACAGTCATGTAAACCATTCTTCTTAGCTCATTGGCTCATGTTATCAAACCATTTACCTATGCGAAGCCTATACATTTGTTTATTCTTCATCCCTACATTTGTGTTTTTCTCAATAATTCCCCTTTATTTTGCTGCTTTTCTTAGAATCTTAGAAACTTGGAGCTGGAGGAGGGCGTGGAGATTATCTAGGGATCCAGCCCTCGGATGTTACAAATGAGAAAATGACACGAATTGTTCAAGGTCATTCCTCCACTATGGCTGAGCTCACTATCAAACTCTGTGTCCCTGCTTTAGTTCCAGGCTCCTTCTACAACAGCACACAAACATTGCCAGGGCCTTCCTGAGCTCCATGTTTGGGCTCCCTAATAAGAACAATTCACATGCCCTCCCAAGATAAGACCTATGCCCAGTTAGAGACAGTATGATGGTCCAAGTGGCTCTTGGGTTTGATTGCTACATAGAAAGAATGATACATGTTACCAAATGCTATTTCAATATGTAAGTGTATGCTTTTATAACCATAGACATATGAAAATGATGGATTATCACTGCTTTTCTATGTCATTTAGAAATACTTTTTTCTGTTTCTCACTAACAATGTACATATAACATATTTTTATTTATTTTTTATTTTTTACTTATATTTTTAAAAGCAGGGCTTGCATTCATAAATTGATCATTTATTCTGTTTGTCCCATTCTCTTGCAGGATGATGATTTGCAGAAACCACACATACCTGTCACTGGAACTCTTTCAGTTGTCGATAACAAAAGACCTTTAAAAGGAGTGACGTTTTCTAGAGAGGTAATTGTTGTGGATCTTGGGAAGGAATACCCTACACCTCGAAGCTATACTGTAGAACATAAAGAAAGAAAATGAAGCTCAAAAAAGGCTGAGAGCGAAAGAAATGTAACCTTAGACTAACAATGAAATGACTGGGGGTACAAAATCATGTTGCAACAGCAAAATAATGGAGAATTAAGCAAGTATAAATAGTATTTTACCTTTGTGCAAAGAGAAGTGGGCTACCTGCAAAATTCTGTAAGTAAAATATCCAGAGCTTGAATATAGTTTTTTTAAAACTCAAATCTGAGTTCAAGAAATTGATCGTATTAAGTGTCCTTAAAACTCAGTCTACTCGAACACTGTCTAACATGTGAATAAAGTTATTTGTGTTTGTGCGGGTGTCTGTTAGGTAAATCGTATTCAAGGGGACTTTGGAAACAGCACATACTCTTGATGCTCTGATCACAGGTATTCATGACCAAATCATGGGAACCTCCAATAACTAGGACTAGGGCCTCCTAGCGCATAATCCTCACTGAACTCAGTTCTGAAACTTTCCTTGTACTGACAACTGCTTTTTAAGATTGATACAAAATGCTACCATTACCAGCAAAATATCGTGTTGTGTTAGGCAAGTCCCGAGATTAGACTCTTCTTGATTTCAGTAGTTTAAAATTTGCTGTCTATATATGGAATGATAGTACAGACCAGTACATCATCATCCAAACTGCTGCAGTAAACATTTGTGAAATGTATAAGGGTCTATGAGACAGATAAAAAGCAGAAAACATAGCTTTTGATTCAGAGGATTAACACATTGTCATGTGTATGGCATACTCTCAATAAATGTTTGTGGAGTGATTGACAGAATAAGTGATAAAATAATTTAGAATATGTAACTAATGCTAAATGGGGAGTATTGACACCTGTTGATGGGGAAAAGTCTGTGACCATCCCACTATGAGCAGAAGAGACTTAACCAAATGAAAGGATTGGATAAAACAAGCAGAGGGAAGCGTGTATATCAGATGGTGAAAGGCACAAGCCAAGGCAAAGGGGTGAGCATATGTGTTGAGTTTGGTGGACATCGGTTAGTTGGAGTTGCAGGCTGGCATTGAGAAGAGTTGAGCAGTAACCTGTGAAGTGTAGTGAGGAGTCAGAGTAAGGTCGCTCTTAGGATCCCAGGCTTCAGGTATAGGGTAGAGAACAAATTAAAGCAGTGTGGACTGCAGTGGTCTACAAAAATATTCAGAGCCCATGGGTTCTCTACAAGCACTTAAATTTTTTGCTCTTTCGCCTGATAATATTTAAACATTTTTAAATTGTGGTAAAATACACATAACATAAAATTTACCATCTTAACCATTTTTAAGTGTATGATTCAGTAATGTTAAGTACGTTCACGTTGTACAACCATCACCACATCCAACCACAGAACTCTTTTCATCTTGCAACACCAGAACTCTGTATCCATTAAACACTAGCTCCTCATTCCCCCCAGACCCCAACCCTGACCCTCCCCTGCCCCGAGTAACCACCAATCTATTTTCTGTCTACAAATTTGATTGTTTTAAGGAACTTACATAAGTGGTATCATAGTATTTGTCTTTTTGTGATGGCGTATTTTACTTAGAATAATATTCTCAAGGTTAATCCATGTGTTAAGATCCTTCCTTTTTAAGCTTGAATAATATTCCATTTGTATGTATATATCACATTTTGTTTATCCATTCGTCTGCTGATGGATGCTTGGGTTGCTTCTTACCTTTTTTTGTTGTGAATAATGCTGCTATGAATGTTTAAATTTTTCACTCTAAGAAAGCTCAGACCTATCTAGATGCCCATTTATAGCTCTGTGTTCCCATATGATGTCATGGTTTCATTGCTCGTATCAGCATCTGTATTTATGGAACCAAGTACCTTTGTCACAAACCAAGGAGAAAAGAGTAGAAGAGGAATTAATACATATATGATGCATCTATGTCAAAGTGAAGGCCAATTTCCTAGTGATAACTCTACTAAACAAGGTTTTATAGAAATTCCAAGAGAAGAAAACAGCAGACAATTGGCCATCGGTGCCCATGATACTGCAGGCACATGGAACTCCAGAAGGCTATAGGTGCCACAGCTGTGGAGTGAGCAGCAGACAGCAGAACAGCATTTGGCACTAAATGGTAATATGAATTTTATTGGTTTTACACTTTTGTTTGATTTGTAAATTTGTTTTGGTTTTAGAGGTGAATGGGAGCTTTAAGGATAAGAAGTTGATATACAGTTTTATGTTTCTACATATTTTTAAATAACACTCTATATAATAAACAGTTTAAGGCACTAATGGTAGGGTGGGATCCATTAGAACTTTCCTCCATGGTTAGGTTATTGAAGAGTAGCAACCAGAAGATAAATGGAGATGGCTAAAGTGATGATTCAGATTTGAGACATGAAGATCTGGAATAGGGAGGTGATAGAACACAATGAGACTGAAGATAGTGTCAATTTCTGGTTAGATATGGGTGGAACAAGAGGAAGATGCTAAGATAACCCCTGAGTTTGGATATGTGAGAGACTGCCAGAAATAGGAAAGTCCAGAGAGGTGAGGGATAAGATTGTCTGGGTTTTAGTTCTGTTGATTTTGATGTGTTTGCCAGAAATATAACTAAAGATACTCAGTAAGCAGTTAATCTATAAAACTTGTTTCCATATTCTAAGCTATGGATCCAGTGAATAGTTATGCAAGTCTTTTTCTAAGCCCATTGTAGTTTCTCTTGCAGAAGTGAGATGAAACTTGCCACTTTTCCTCTTAAACTAGCTGTTGACCCAGGGACTTTCTTCAAATGACTACCCCAAGCAGGACACATTACCCAAAAGCCAAGAGGGAAAAGCTTGATAAATTGGACTATTTTTTAAAAACTTCTGTTTTAGCAAAGAATAACAAAATCAAACACCAGCAACAAACTGAGAAGTCCTGTTTTTAAAAGAATATTTTATACTAAAATAATTTCAAATTTACAGAAAAGTTACAAGAATAGTACGAAACTGTGTGCCTTCACTCAGATTCCCCAGCTAACAGTTAATACATTTATTTTATCATTCTCTCTCTCCATGTATACATATTCACATTTTGTAAGCATTTAAGAATAAGATACAAAAACACTGTATCATTCATCCTTAGTACTTCACACATATTTCCTAAAAATTGGGACATTCTCCTACCTAACCACAGGTCAACCATCAATTAACATTGATCCACCATTGCCATCTAATCCACAAACCTCATTCAAAATTTGCCGGTTGTCCCAATTTTATTCTTTATTTATTTAATATATCAGTATGAACTGATATATTTATTTATTTAGATGCTCCAATGTTCCTAGATATGGCCAGTGGGGTCCCTTTAAGTTGTGTCCTTTAGACATATCTCTAGTATTTGTTGAGCACTTCCTTACTTCCTATACAAGATGTTTCAAGCTCATCTTGTACTTTTTCTGGTCCCACCCTGGAATCAGCTATTTCTTTTAGGGGAGTTTGGTATTCTGAAACCAAGACTTGCACACTAGGTGTTCATTGCTCCTGGGTTCTCATTGTTTCTAGACTCAGTGGACAGAAGTAGGAAATGTATGTATGTATGGACACATAATACACATATATGCAGACATATATGTATTATCTAATACTGCATAACTCATTACTCTCAAACTTAATGACTTAAATAATTAATAATTCTGGGTTTATGTGGGCTGGAAATTCAACCTAGGCACACTAGGGATAGCTTGTCTTTGCTCCATCATTTTTGGGTCCTTGAGGCTGGAAGACTTGGATGCTGGGGTTGGAATCATCCAAAGGTGTGTTCACTGACACGTGTAACAGTTGCTGCTGGCCATCAGCTAAAGAGCTGTCACAAGAACACCTACACATGGCCTGTCCTTATAACCCAGGCTTCCTCACACATTGGTGACTAGGTTCCAAGGTCAAGCATTGAGAGAAAAAGGGAGAATGACAACAAAGTGAATGCTGTATATTTTTCATGACCTAGCCTTGGAAGTCGAGTAGTCACTAAGTCCAGTCCATACTCAAGGGCAAGGAGATTATACCCTATCTTTTGAAGGAAAAAGCATCATCCTCCCCCGCTCACACACACACCAAAAAAAAAAAAAAAACCAACAGCAACTGCATGCCTATTTTAAAACCATCACAATATCCATTTCTATAGCTATTTATCCTTATAAAAGATCATGAACTCATATCCATACTTCCAATTCTGATCTAATAGGGTTTGTTTTAACTTTACCAGCTCCATGACTCCCTTTGCCAATAGTGAGAAACCTGGCTCCCATTATGCTTAACTTACTTATGTATTTGCTCACTTCCCACCAACCACTGGACCAAGTATCCTGGGCTCTAGCACTATTGATTTCAGTGATTATTATGCTGAAAAAGCCTATTTTCAAAAACACTTATGACAAAGGATGATTTATTAAAGAAATTATTAAGGACATTTATATGCATAGCAATTATTTCACCAATAGGAATATGAAAAATATAAATTACTCAGTTTTAAAATGAGCAAAGATAATATGTCTAGGCAGAAAAGTAAGTGGCCAAAAATTTTTAAATGCTCATCTTGACTTCATAAATTCAAATTAAAACAGTAATGATTTTTTTTATCCATCAAATTGTCAAATATTAGAATGATAGATGATACTAGTAAAAGGATAGAGGAGTGGGGGAAAAGCATAGATATATGCTGGAAATCTTTCTGGAAGATAATTGGACAGTTTTTGTCAAAATTAAAAGTATATGTGCTTTTTGAACTAGCAATCGAACTGTATGGAATTTATATTTTCAAAATGTCACTAATGTATAAATTTGCTTGCTTCCTCTAGAGTGAGTTTTAAGAGAGAGAGAAAGAATGAGCAGGAAGATGGGTGGTCCTTTGCTAACCTAATTTTGGAATTGACATCCTGTCACTTTTACTGTATTCCGTTCATTGGAAGCGAGTCACTAGTTCCAGCCCATGCTCAAGGGGAGGGGATATACAAGGACATGAACATCAAGGGGCAACAGTCATTGAGGGTCATCTTAGAGGTTGCCTGCCACAGTACTACCTCAGGTGACTGGGAAAAGCAAAAATAAGCCCCCTGTGGGAGGACTTGATTTCAATAGCGGTCAAGAGCAGTTGTAAGAAATTGCCAATTAGAGATGTCCTCCAATTTTAGAGCTATTAAAATGTATGATATGATATAATGCTATGATATCAGGTACTGGCAGGGGGGAACGTGACTGTCTGAGAAGGTGACATCAAGGAAAGTCTTGTAGAGGAAAAATATTATTAGTGCAAAGTTTTGGTGAAGGAGGTAAGAGTGGAAACCAGCCACCAGGCAGAGTCCCCAAAGTACACAGATGTGTTGGAGAGCACCAGAGTTTGGCTGCTGTGTGGATTGCAGGTGATGGAATGACCCAAGATGAGGAGGGGCTGGAAAGGCAGGCCAGGTCCGACCTGGAGGGAGTCTTGCTAAGGTGATGGATATAGGGAGTCATCAAAGAATGTAAAGCAGAGCAATTCTACAATGGTTTTGTTAGAAAGATTGCTATGGAGACAGT
>NW_006434709.1:8793696-8799065 GCF_000325575.1 Pteropus alecto | reverse complement strand
GGAAAGAGACTAGCTCGGGCAGGGAGGCCATTAGGAAGTCCACTGTCACATCCAGCAATAAAAGGTGGAGACCTAGAGCAAAGCAGCTTGGGGTAGAATGAAAGATAATGATTCAAGAAAAACATAGGAGATAGACTTGGCACGCTGTCCAATCAGCCCCCAGGGATTGATTGGTTGTGAAGAGTAGACTACAGTATGGATGGTGCCTCCTTAAGCTGTGCGATTTGGGGCTCTGTAGATGAAGTTGGGGTGGAGTCACAGATGAGTAGCATCTGCCCTTGGATGACTATAGATGGTGATGCCCACAGGCCTAGAGAGGGAAGCAAGCAGGGAAGTGGGAGGAGGAGCAGGTTCAGGAAGTGGCAGTGAGCCAGTGCGAGTGGGTAATTCTCCAAATATCCATTCCACCCTTCTTCCTTTAGCAACAACCCCTCCCCTATATTTTATCAGGGCACATGTGACTAAGTTCCAGCCATTGAAGTGATGTCTGCAACTTTCGATTCATGCCCTTCAAAGGAGAGAAGCACATCCTCCTTTTATCCTTCCCTCTTCCTTCAGAGTGAGGATAAAACAACAAAACAAAAAAATATATTTATCGATTGCTTCCTACATGACTGAAACCATTCTAAGAGCTTTAATTGTATTAATTCCTTTAACTTCTTGCTAAGAAGTTGGATGGGTAGCAGACACTTCTAGTTGTCCCATAATATCTATTCTTCTCTTCTTTCTCGGTAACAGAATTCCCAGATGTACAGACTGGGCACATGGCCTACTAGAATAAGGACTACATACAGTTCCCAGCCTTTCTTGCTGGGAAAGAAATAGTGTCTAAGTGGAAGCATTGGGATGTCTTAAAGTTTGAGGATATACTCTTCTCTTGCCCCTTCTTCTTCATCCTGGTTGGAAGTTCACTGCTGGAACTGTAGCAGTCATCCTGGACCCTGACGTAGGACCCTGATGTAGGTTCGAGGATTGTTGATATAAGCCCAGATCCCTAATGATTGTCTGTCTTATATATTTACCATGGACTGCCTGTATTTACCTGAGAGAAAAATAAAAGGCTACCTGATATAGCCTTTTGTTATTGCTAATTTGTTACTAGCAGTTGAATTTAATCATAATACAGACAGGTGGTAACACTATCCCCATTTTACAGATGATGAAGTCCAAAGAGGTTAGGGACTTTGTCTAAGGTCACTCAACTATTAAGTGGCAGAGCCATGACTTGGATCCAAGCATTGGATCCCCACCTTCCTTTGGCCTCATCTCCTCCCATTGCTTCTGGGGCTTTGCTTCACCACCTGTCTCTCTTTTCACCAGCTGGTTTCCATCAGCATATTCGGCTGTGACCTGGCTTCTGCCCCCATCGTTCACTAAAACTGCTTTCTGCAAAGGACCCAACGCCCTTCCTGTTGTCAAATCCAAAGAACGATTTATTATTTTACTTGCACTTTTCCATGATGAAATGCCTTTTTGATTTTCTTCCTCTTTCCTCAGTTACTCCTTTTCAGGCTCCATCTTTTCTGCCTATCCCTTAAATGCTGATCTCCAGCCTCTTTTCATTCTAATTTCTTGGGGTGATGTTGACTAACCAACCTGAAAGTCCTAGTCACTGAAAAACAATTCCTCTACTACACCCACTCCAGTATCTGACCCATTCACCAATTCTACTTACAAATTCCTCTCACATTTGTTGCCTCCTTTCATTCTTGAAAAATCTCCCTTCTTCCAGTTTTTAGTCCACTTCTGTCCATTAATTTTCATAAGAATGATTTTTCTTAAACACAAGTCTGATCCTGTCATTTCTCTATGTAGATCACCTCAGTGGTTTCTCATTGCCTACAAAACAAAGTTCATACTCCTCTGCAGGCAAACAAGGCTTTTCATGGTGGGGCAATGTGCCCCCTGACCCCCTTACATCACTCCATTATAGCCATCTTGGTGCAATGCACTCCTCATGCTTCTGTGCCTGGGCACCTGCTGCTCCCTCTGCCTGGTGTTCCCTTTCCTTTATTAAAGCCAAGAGTTCTATTCACTCTTCAAGCCTCCTCTGAGAAAAGAACTACAGTAGCACTGCATTCCCCTAAGCAGAATTAGAAACTTTCTCCTGTGTGCTCCTAAGGCACTCTGTATTTACTATTATGATGCATTCACACTGGTCTCTTCCACCAGCACCCGAGCCCTGTATCTTATTCATTTTTGTAGTCACTCCAGCATAGAGCAGACTTAGACACAATAAATGTTGTAATGTAATGTTTACCCACCTGTTAAAATCAGAAGTAAATGGAGACCAGCTTTGATGTTTCCCTGAGCTATGATAAAACCACTTTAGTCATTCATTTAGGAGCTTAATAACCAATTAATGTGAAGAAGTTGCTTTCTCACTATATAAGCTGCTTTATAAGGGAATGTGTACCCCTGAGCCTCATTTCATGCTATATATATATATATACACACACACACACACACACATACACACTTTAATATATATATTTATACATATACACACCTTAATATATATAATATATATATATATTTTGCATTGTGTGTTCACTGCCCATAGTTAGATTTCTTTCTGTCACCACATATTTGACCCCTTTTACCCCATCTACCTCCTCCCTCTATGCAGATAATTGATCAAGAATTAAACTGCCTAAAAGAATTTGCTTCATAAAGTTTCTCAGAGACATGTATAAACCCATGATAATAGCAGCATTATTCACAATAGCTGGAATGTGGAAGCAACCCCAAGTATCCATCAACAATTGGATAAATAAGCAAAAGGGTGGTATATATATATATATATATAAAATAAAATATTATTCATTCTTAGGAAGTTCTGACATATGCCATAGTATGGATGAACCTTGAGGTTCACATTATGCTATTAATATGAACTTACCATATAAACATTAAATGAAGTAAGACAGTAACAAAAAGACACTGTTGAATTATACACCTGAAACTTACTGGATTTCTTTAACCAATGTCACTATAATAAAAAAAGAAAAAATCTTCATAGAATACCTTTTCCATTTATATTTTAATAAAATAATTTTCATTGGGATAAATTCTTTTTGAATAAATATTACAAAAATTTTTTGTCCACATAAAATTTTAGTGATTATAGTTTCTGCCCTTGTAAATTTCCTGGTTTTCCCCCAGGTTCCAATTCTACATACCTAAATCTTAACATGTAATATTCTATCATTAATAATCTTTATGAAGTGGATGAAAGATGCACAGGTAATCCACAAGAAAACGGTGCCTACTAGTATTGCCATTAAAATTCTTTTCTATTTGATTCCATGTGTTAGCTGTCCACACCTTTGGTGAAGTGTAAAAGGTAAAATCAAAACGTCCTCTTCCCCAACAATTTGTTTTGGGGCCAAAACACTTTAATGCAGTCTGTGTTCATATCTGTCGTAGCTTTTCGGAAAATGATTGAATGTAGTAGCTCCAGTAAGTAAAGAAGAAAATGTTCTCCACCAGTTAATCTCACTGATGAGCAGACCACAGGCAAAAGAACGGTCAACACCCGGTAATGTAACAGTCAGGTACTTCCACCCTTCCATTGTCATACCTGTTTTCTTTGCTAAATAAGTATTCACAGACCCCTCAGTAACACCTTCCCAATAGTTGGTACAAAGTTTTTGCTGGAAGGTGGAGATTCGTTAAAAGTCATTAATAACCACTTAATTATAAAATTGCACCAAGCTGTCATAATATGCACTTGCAATCACGTTCTTTTGTCATCTATAAAGGATCATTACAGGAATACAATGTAAACATTCCTGAAGTAAGTGGGAACTTGGTAGCTCGTGCTACTTGGACAGGTGTTGGAAAGGCGTGAGACTCGAGGTCTAGGAGAGAACCATAGTGCTCCAACTCCGAACGGACTTTCAGAATAAATATGGATATGGTGTCAAGTGCGCGCGCACAGCGAAAATAACGCGCGCAGGCGCGCTCCCTCATAAGTCGATCGTAGAGCAAAGAGAGTGATCGAGCGCTTGAGTCGTATCCCCTCCAGGACCGAACAGTTAGCGCGGCCAACGACAGTCTGGATAGGCTCTTCCGGTCAGCATGGCCAATACAGCCCTCAGGCGCGCCTGACCGTCCGCTTGCTGCCACTGAAACTAATTACCGCAGTGAGAATGGATCCTTAAGAGGAGGTGTCTCGGTCTTTCGGATGGAGACCGAGGTTTCCCCTTCCAGGCATTTCTACACTGCGGATCCGCCCGCGGGGCCCAGGGCCTTCCCAACGCCGCGACCCTGCCTTCGGGACCCCGCCCCCGGCCTGCCGGATACCCCTACTCGCCCCGCGGTTCGGAACTTTTCTCTCTCATCGCGCCTCTGAACCCCGCCCCTCGACATGCCCCCTCTTTCCCCGCACCCTCCCACTCGGGCCGGACCTCTCCCGGGCTCCCCTTCCTGGCCTCGCGGGCGCAACGCTCGCCGTCGCCTTCCGGTCACCCCTGCCCTTGAGCACCGGCCGCCCCGTGCCGCAGGCCTTGGGCGCTCCGCCGGGGGCGCTCTGCGCGGAGCTGTGGGCGGAGGTTTCTGGCACTTTCTGGGCGCTGCGAACGGTCTAATTCTGGGCTCGGAGAACGGAAACGTCGGCGACGGAGCCGCGCCGCACCCTCTGCCGCCCTCGTCCCCAGCTCTCCGTGAGGCCGTGCCGCAAGCGCAGATGGCCGAGTGGGGCCAAGGGGACCTGCGCTGGGTGGAGGAGCGGGAGGACGGGGCCAACGTGAACAACTGGCAGTGGTGCGGCCGGGCTGCGGCTCGGGGTCTCGTCCCTTCGGAGCCGCCGGGAAGGACGGTGAGGCCCCTCAGAGAACCCTCGCGCCCTGTGCCCTGGGGGCGGAACGGGCCTGGCCGGGTCTCGTGGCGCCTCCAGGTCCGCGGCCATCCCTCCGAGGGCGGGGCTTGCACAGGTGCAGAGGATTCCCTTCTCTTTCCTCAGCTGCTTTAAGGGCGGCTCGTCTGTAGTCTCAGGGCTTAGGACAGCCTTCGGAGTCTAGAGACTTGGCATCGTACCTGCACCGCCTCTGGGGCTTCAGTTTCCTCCGTTTGAAAGTTGAGTTGGGTCCCAGGAATGGCTTTGACTTACCTCTTCAACTTTGACCGTCTGTACTCTTAAGAGCTTCCCTTTTTTTTCCCCTCTCACACCCAATCCTCTTGATGTTTTTAGAAGTTAAAATGAAGCTAGAAAGTGTGTATGGGTGTGTCTGCGTGCGCGTTTTGTTTTGTGCGTAGTAGAAAGAGGAGAAATTTGGGTCTCAGCTCTGCACCGAACTTGGTGGGCCTTGGGTGAGCCCTGACTTCGAGGAGTTGAACAGGTTACCCATCCTCTTTGTACTTCATCC
>NW_006434709.1:8759125-8793664 GCF_000325575.1 Pteropus alecto | reverse complement strand
CCTCAGGAAGTGATGCTCTTTGCCCAGCTCCTTTGAGGATTATGGTACCTCAAGGCCATTAAGATGATGCTGAGGCAAGTCCAGGGCAGAGCAAAGCCCTCAGTCTGAGAAGGGATTATTTATTGGGAGAGCCCTGGCCTGGGGCTCAGAGAAGCTGACCTCCCCTTTCCTATCCCTGTCACCATAGACACATCATGGACTTCTCTCAGCTCATTTCCACTCCCCCAAATAGGAACATTATTTGGGGAGATTGCATGAAATATGTATGAACACACTTGATAATTTGTTTTATGATTAGAATTATTTCAGTTATTACTACTTTTTCATAGGGTCCAGGCCTTTGCTCATCTTTTGCCAATCGGTCAGATTGCTAGGCCTCTCTTCTCCCAAATAAGGTGATGTTTTTAAGACAAAATACTACTTTACTTAGTAGTTAATAATGTCTTAAGGAACCGAGTAGGAGGATTAAAAGATATTTGGTAGAAAGTTGATTTGAGAAGCATGTTTGTAAGTTTGAGGGTGGCAGGTCTCTCTAAGCCCCTTGAGAGGGATCACGCTTATGCATGCTGGGCCCAGGCATTACCCTGAGACCCAGGCTGGGCGTGTGGTACCACTTGGGGCTTCCATTCATGACTCTGCCCTTCTGGCCCCTGGCAGGACGGAGCGGGATGCCGCCAGCTGGTCCAAGGGGAAGTTCTGTGAGTTCCTGGTGGGCATCGTTGTAGAGAGTGAGGCTGGTCACTGCCAGATCAGTGAGCTGAAGCAGTTGGAAGGTGAGGCTTTCTACAGCAATGGCAAAGGGAAGCTGATTTTCTTCTATGAGTGGAACATCAAACTGGGCTGGAAAGGTAACAGGGGCCTCAGGGGACAGGTAGGGCTGGAAGCAGCCTTGGGGCAGATTTTTTTGATTCATCATTCATTCATTCAGCAGGTATTTTTATAACTGCTCTGAAACAGGCACTTAACTGGCTCCTGAACTGGTGTTGGTAGTTCCAGACACACCCTTACCACAGGTGGAGTTCCTTATGGGACAAGCTGGGGGTTTCCTTTTCTCCCAGTACTTATAGCTCTTTGCTTTCACCTGGACTTTTGTCTGCCAGGCACCTTTGAGTACTAAAAATTCCTGGAGCTGCTGCCAAGAGCAGAGAAGGGAGACAGTTCAAGGACAACACTCTTCAGGTCTCTTGGTCAGAGATTGATTGGTTTTGTTTCAGGCCTAGATCACTGTCTGGAACATTGTACTTGTTGAATAAATTTCTCCCATGGTACCTAGCATCTGTCAGGGTAGACAATCTATGTTTAATAAATACTTGTTGAAATAATCATGAATGTGAAGACAAAGGAGAAAAGGAAGAGGAGGAGGGAGAGATCTGGTTCTAGAGGATTATGCTGTCTTAAAGATTGGGCCTTAGCCCAGGAATCAGTCAGCTCCTTTCTTGAGAATTTGGATTAGAGAGAGAGCCACCCTGTAAACTGGCCTTGGGCCTCTTAGAGGCCACCTTGCTTGCTTGAGCCAGGCAGAGCCCAGGGCAGTGTTCAGCCAGGATCAAAAGTAGTCCCATTCCTGCCTTGGAGCCTTCTGGCTGGGAGTGTGCCATTAGTTGCTCCTTCTATGGCTGCTGCTAGCTAGATTACAGCAGGGTCTGGCTCCTTACACCCACTTTGCCCCTCTCCCCACAAGATAGGGGTCTGAGGGCCCAGAGGGAAGCTCATGGCCTTGCGTCCCTTCCATCTCACTTAGCTCATAGCAGCAACCAGCTCCTTTGCAGGATAAGAGCCAGCCACTCCCAGGCAGCAGCCAGAGGGCAAGCTGAATAGGGCTTGTCCTTACCCCTGGACACCCTGTGCTTTCTCAGTGAGTCTCAAAGATGGCAAGGGGGACCCACTGGGGAGGAGGGAACACTCTGGTCTTTTTTTTTTTTAATTTAATTTTTCCCAGCTTTATTGAGTTGTAATTGACTTATTGTATGAGTTTAAGTTCTACAACACGATGATTTGATATGTTTATATTGTGAGATGATTATCACAATAAGGTTAGTTAACACACCCATCACTTCACATAGTGTTTTTATGTATATTGAGAACTTTTAAGGTTTACTTTCTTATCAACTTTCAAATATACAGTACATTGTTCTTAACCATAGCCACCATGCCGTACATCACATCCTCAGAACTTATTCATCATATAACTGGAAGTTTATACCCTTTGTATCCTTTGACCACCTTCATGACCCTGCCCCCCAACTCTTGCAACCACCAGTCTACTCTCTCTCTTTCTGTGAGTTTGGTTTTTCTACATTATATATATAAATGAGATCATACAGTATTTGTGGTTTCTCTGACTTATTTCACTTAGCATAATGCCTTCAAGGTTCATTTATGTTGATGCAAATGGCAGGATTTCCTTTTTTTTTTTTAATGCCTACAGCACTCGGTATTCCTAGGCGATCTCCCATCTAAGTATTAACCAGGCCCGACCCTACTTAGCTTCTGAGATCAGATGAGATTGGGCGGGTTCAGGGTGGCATGGCCTAGACAAGGATTTCCTTTTTAATGGCTGAATAATGTGCAGTTGTGTGTGTGTGTATGTATATATATTTTATACATTTATGTATCCCATTGTCTTCATCCATTGATGGACACTTAGGTTGTTTCCATGGCTATTGTAAATAATGCTGCACTGAACATGGGGATTCAGATATCTCTAAGATATGTTACTGGCAATCAGGTGTCTGCATTGTGGGAGTCAGGAGCTTGGTCCTTGGATCTCTCACAAAAGGTTTATGTGGCCGTCTGACACTCTGACAAAAAGTAGCAAACCGAAGTGATTTTATTGAGTAATGCAAGCAAAGTAAAGTACACTTGGAAAATAGTCCAGGCAGGCAGCTTGATAAAAATCAAGCGTGCTGAGAAATTGGGGTTCTGAGTTCTTATGGATCAGTTTCTTCTCCTTTTCTCCCTCCTATCTGGAATGGTGTGGATTTCCAGCTCCTCCCTCTGAATCGCCCTACTTCTGCCCTGGGCATGTGCAGTGTGAGTCTGCAGATGGGAGTCGTACATCTGCGCGGCGGACTTTGAGAGTAGGCACGTGCTCAGTTAGCCAACTTTGCCCATACCAGTTGAGCGCCCTCAGAGTATTGTCATATAATGGTCATCTGCCATTAACTGACTGAGGGAAAGCTATCAAGGCACCAGGCGCCACCAGGTACCTGCCTGTCTATCTAGTTTGGATATGTGTTTAATTACGATATCCTGTTGTGTATATTCTACTGGGCAGTCTTGGGGCCTCGTTAACCCTTCATTTCCCCTCTCCTTCTGGCTCATATCTACCTACCTTGTCAGATAGCATTTTCATTTCCTTTGGATATAAACCCACATGTGGAATTGCAGATTCATATGGTAGTTCTATTTTAACTTTTTTGAGGAAACTCCATGCTCTTTTCCATAGTGGCTGCACCAATTTACATTCCCACCAACCGTGCATAAGGGTTCCTTTCCCCACATTCTTGCCAGCACCTGTTCTCTTTTTGATAATAGCCATTCTAACAGATGTGAAGTGATATAATGTGATATGTTTTGATTTGCATCTCCCTGATAAGTGGTGATGAGCACTTTATCACGTATCTGTCATCTATCCTTTGAATATCTTTGCGTAAATATATTTAGGTCCTTTGCCCATTTTTAAATAGGATTTATTTATTTTTTGCTATTGAGTTGTGTGAGTTCCTTATGTATTTTGGATAGTAACTCTTTATCAGTTAAGGCTTGCAAATATTTCTCCCATTCTGTAGGTTGTCCTTTTCATTTTGTTGTTTCTTTTGTCGTGCAGAAACTTTTTAGTTTGACTAGTCCCACTTGTTTAGTTTTGCTTTTGTAGTTTGTGCTTTTCATGTCATATCCAAAAATCATTGCCAAGACCTAGGTCAGGGAGCTTACTACCTGTGTTTTCTTCTAGGAGTTTTATGGTTTCAGGTCATACATTTATGTCTTTAATCCATTTTGAGTTAATTTTTGTGAGTGGTGTAAGATAGGGGTCCATTTTCATTCTTTTGCATGTGAATATCTAGTTTCCCAGCACCATTTAATGAAGAGACTCTTTTTTACCTATTGAGTATTCTTGGATGTCTTGTCACATATTAGTTGACTGTATATGCATGGGTTTATTTTTGGGCTCTTGATCTTAAGCATTGGTCTATGTGTCTTTTTATGCTAGTACCATACTGTTTGGGTTACTAAAGCTTTATAGTAAAGTTTGAAATCAAGAATTGTGATGCCTCCAGCTTTGTTCTGTCTCAGGATTGCTTTGGCTCTTTGGCGTGTTTTGTGGTTCCATGTGAAATTTAGGATCGTTTTTTCTACTTTTGTAAAAAATGCCTTTGGAAACTTGATGGGGATTGCAGTGAATGTATAGGTTGCTTTGGGCAGTATGGATGTTTTAACACTATTAATTCTTCCAAGATATGAACATGGGATATCTTTCCATTTACTTGTGTCTTTTTCAGTTTTCTTCATCACTGCCTTACAATTTTCAGTGTATAGATCTTTCACCTCCTTTGTTAAATTTATCCCTAAGTATTTTACTGTTTTTGATGCAATTGTAAATGAGATTGTTTCTTTTTCACCTAGTTTGTTGTTAGTGTATAAAAATGCAATGGATTTTTCTATATTGATTTTTGTATCCAGAAACTACTGAATTATTTATTAGTTTTAATAGTTTTTGGTGGCATATTTAGGATTTTGTTTGTAAGATAAAGTAATTCACAAACAATTTTACTTTTTCCTTTCCAATTTGGATGCCTTTTACAACTTTTTCTTTCTTGATTTCTCTAGCCAGGACTTCCATTATTATGTTGAATAGGCATGGTGAGAGTGGGCATCCTTGTCTTATAATTTGGAGGAAAAGCTTTTCAGCATTTCACTATTGAGTATGATGGCGTTTGTCATATGTGGCCTTTATTATGTTGAGGTATGTGCCTACTCTGTCTAGTTTGTTGGCAGTTTTGATCATGAATGGATATTGAATTTTGTCAAATGTTTTTTCTGTGTGAATCGAGATGATCATATGATTTTTATCTTTATTAATGTGGTGTATCACATTTATTGTTTTGTGTATTGTGAGCTATCCTTGAATCCCAGAGATGAATCCCACTTGATCACGGTGTATGATTCTTTTAATGTGCTGTTGAAATCGATTTGATGGTATTTTTTTTGGGGGGGGGGAGAGTCTTTACATCTATATTCTTCATCAGGGTTATTGGCCTGTAATTTTCTTTTAGTGTCTTTATCTGGCTTTAGCATTGGGGTAGTGCTGGCCTCCTAAAATGAGTTTGGGAGTATTCCATTCTCTTCAGTTTTTTGGAAGAATTTGAAAAGGATTGGCATTAATTATTCTTTAAGTGTTTGGTATAATTCACCAGTGAAACCATCTGGTTCTGGGATTTTCTCTGTTGGGCGGTTTTTGACTACCGATTCAATCTCCTTAACCTTAATTGATATGTTCAGATTTTCTAGTTTTTCTCATTCAGAGTTGGTAGGTGATATGTTTCCATTTATCCATTTCTTTTTGGTTGTTCAGCCTTTTTATGGAGATAAAATTGACATATGACTTTAGTTTTGGATGTACAAGATGATTCAATATTTGTAAACATCGTGAAATGATCACTACAGTAAGTTTAGTTAACATTCATAACCATACACATAGATTTTTCTTTTTATAATAAGAACTTTTAAGATTTACTTTTTTAGCAACTTTCAAATATACAAAACAGTATTATTAAATATTGTTATCATGCTATACATTACATCCCGATGACTAACTTATTTTATTAATGGAAGTTTGTACCTTTTGATGACCTTAACCCATTCCTCCCTTGCCTCTGGCAACCACTCATCTGTTCTCTGTATCTGAGTTTTTCTTTTTTTTAGATTCCACATAGAAGGGAGATCACACAGTATTTGTCTTTCTGACTTATTTCACTTAGCATAATGTTCTCAAGGTCCATCCATTTGTTGCTAGTGGAAAAATTTCTTTCTTTTTTTATAGCTGAATAATAATGTAGTGTGTGTACATATATGTACACACACACGTATATGTACACACATATATGTACACACACACCACATTTTCTTTATCCATCATCCACTTAGGACACTTACGTTTCTTCCATGTTTTGGCTGTTGTAAATAATGTCGTAGTGAACTTTGGGGCGCATATTAGTGTGTTGATTTCAAATTAGTGTTTTGTTTTCCTTTGGATAAATACCCAGAAGCAGAATTGCTGGATCGTATAGTAGTTCTATTTTTAATTTTTCGAGGAACCTCCAAACTGTTTTCCATAGGGGCTGGACCAATTTACATTCCCACTAACAGTGCACAAATGTTCTTTTTGCTTCACATTTTTGCCAACACTCATTATTTCTTGTCTTTTGGATAACAGCCATTCTAACAGGTGTGAGGTGATAGCTTGTTGTTTTGATTTGCATTTCCCTGATGATTAGTGATGTTGAGGACCTTTTCATGTACCCTCTGGCCATCTGTATGTTTTCTTTGGGAAAATGTCTATTCAGATCCTCTGCTTATTTTTTAATCACATTGTTTTTTGTTTCTGGGTTATATGAGTTCTTTGTATATTTTTGGATATTAACCCCTTATCAAATATATGATTTGCAAATATTTTTTCCCATTTGGTAGGTTGCCTTTTCATTTTGTTGATGGTTTCCTTTGCTGTGCAGAAACTTTTTAGTTTGATTAGTCCCACTTGTTTAGTTTTGATTTTGTTGTCTTGGCTTTTGGTGTCAAATCCAAAAAATCATTGCCAGGACCAATATTAAGGAGCTTACTGTCTGTGTTTTATTTTAGGAGTTTTATGGTTTCAGGTCTTAATTTCAAGTCTTCAATTCATTTTGAGTTAATTTTTGTGTGTGGTGGAAGGTAATGATCCAGTTTCATTCTTTTGCTCATGCTTCCCAGTTTTCCCAGAAACATTTATTGAAGAGACTGTCTTTTCCCCACTGTATATTCTTGACTCTTTGTCATAGATTAATTGACCATATAAGCATGGATTCATTTCTGAGCTCTCTATTTTGTCCCATTTATTTATGTGTCTGTTTTTATGCCAGTAACATTCTGTTTTGATAACTATAGCTTTGTAATATAGTTTACTATATTACGTGTCATGTCTTCAGCTTGTTCTTTCTCACGATCGCTTTGGCTATTTGGGATCTTCTATACACATTTTAGGATTATTCTATTTCTGTGAAAATGCTATTGAAATTTTGATAGGAATTACGTTGAAAGTATAGATTCCTTCCCCCGCCACCTTTTCTTCTCTTACCTTTGGGCTTAATTTGTTCTTTTTCTAGTTCTTTGAGTTGTGAAGTTAAGGTTCATTATTTGAGATTTTTTTCTTGATGTATGTATTCATTGCTATTAACTTCCCTCTAAAAACTTCTGCTACATCCCATAAGTTTTGGCGTATTCATTGCTATTAACTTCCCTCTAAAAACTTCTTCTGCTACATCCCATAAGTTTTGGCGTGTTGTGTTTCCATTTTCATTTGTCTCAAGATATTTTAAAATTGTTCCTTTTGATTTCTTTGAGCCATTGGTTGTTTAGGAGTGTGTTGATTTCTATATATTTGTGAACTTTCCAGCTTTCCTCTTGTTATTCATTTCTAGTTTCATACCATTGTGGTTGGAAAAGATATTATAATTTCTATCTTTTTGAAGTTGTTGAGACTTGTTTTGTGGCCTAACATATGAATTACCCTATAAAATACCCTATAAAATGTTCGTGGGAGCTTGAGAAGAATGTGTTGCTGTTGGATTGAATGTTCTTTATATGTCTGTTGTTGTTGGATGGAATGTTCTTTATATGTCTGTTTGGTCCATTTGGTCTATAGTGTTGTTCAAATCTATTTCCTTATCGATTTTCTGTCTGGATAATCTTTCCATTGTTGAGAGCTGGGTGTTAACGTCCCCAGCTATTATTGTATTGCTATTTATTTCTCCTTTTAATTCTGTTAGTATTATATTTAGGTGCTTATATTAGTATATATATTTAGGTGCTTTGATGTTGGGTGCATATATACCTAGAATTGTTACATCTTCTTGATGAATTGACCCCTTTAGCATTGTATAATTATCTTCCTTGTTTCTTTTGACCATTTTTAAAGTCTATTTTGTCTAATATAAGTATAGTCACTGCTTTGGTTTGGTCACCATTTACTTGAAATACCTTTTTTAATCCCTTCACTCTTACTTAGTTCATGTGTATCCTTAAAGTTAAAGTGAGTCTCTTATAGGCAGCACATTGTTTGATCTTGTTTTTTTATTTTGTTTTAATCCATTCAGGAATTATGTATCTTTTGATTGGATAACTTAATACATTTATGTTTAAAATAATTATTGATAAGTAAGGGCTTACAATTGCTCATTCTGTTAATTGATTTCTGAGAGTTTTGTAGCACCTATGTTCCTTGCTTCCTCTCCTGCCATCTTCCTGCGTGATTTGATGCCTTTTTGTGGTCCTATGCTGTGACTCCTATTACCTTTTAATCTTTTGTGTGTCTACTACAGGTTTTTCTTTGCGATTATGTTGAGGATAACATAAAAAATATTTATAAACTCCTATTTAAACTGATAACAACTTTGATAGCATATAGTAATTTTTTTCTCACATTTTAGGTTTTTGATATGATTTACTTTAAATGTTATAATTTAATTGTTTTTACCTGATTTAATTGATGTTACAATTTACTTTAAAAATTAAAAAACAAATATTAAAAATAACCATAAGTTACTGTACATATAAGTTATGGTTATTTTTAATACATTTGTTTTTTAACTTTTAGAATTGTAAGTGAATTATGCACCACCATTGCAGTATTAGATAATCTGACTTTGACTACGTATTTATCATTACCATTGTTTTACACATTTGTATTTTTTTGATGCTAATTAGCATCTTTTTATGTTAGCTTGAAGAACACCCTTTAGCATCTCATAGGCAGGTTCAGTGGTAATGAACACTCTGAGCTCCTTGAGAACCTTTTTACCCTTAATTTCTGAAGGACAGCTTCGCTCGGTGTGGCAGTTTTGGTTCGCAGTTGTTTCTTTCAGTATTTTGAATATCTCATCCCACTCCTAGCCGATAAGATATCTGTTGAGAAATCTGCCTATTGTCTTATGGAAGCACTCTTGTATGTGACGAGTCACTTTTCTTTTGCTTCTTTCAAAACTCTTCGATTTTTGACAGTTTAATTATGTGTTGATGTAGCTCTTCTTGAGTTCAACATATTTGAGGGTATTTTGGGTTTCATGAATCTGGATTTTAATGTCTCTGACCAGGTTTGGTAATGGTCAAAAATTTTGACCGTTATTGGTTTAAATAGACTTTCTGTCTCTTTTTTCTATCTCTCATCCTTATGAGGTTTCAATAATGTATATATTGTTTCTTTTGATGGTATCCCATAAATACTGTAGGCTTTCTTCACTCTTTTTTATTCTTTTTTCTTTTTATTCCTCTGGCTGGATAATTTCAAATAACCTATCTTCTAGTTCACTAATTCTTTCTTCTGCTTGCTCAAGTTAGTTGTTGAAGCTCTATGTTCAGTTTTTCAGTTCTTCAGTTCAGTCATTGTTTTCTGCAGCTCTAGGATTTTTTTCAATTGATTTTTAATGGTTTCTATTTTTTCAACTTCTCTTTGTTCATGCATTGTTTTCCTAATTTTGTTTAGTTGTCCGTGTGCTCTTGTAGTTTAATAAACTTCTTTTATTCTGAATTCCTAGTCACATAGTTTATAGATGCCCATTTCTTTAGGGTCATTTATTGCAGCTTTATTAGTTTCCTTTGGTGTTGTATGTTTTACCTGATTATGCACCTCGATTCCTTACATTGGTGTCTGCCAGTGTAAGTAAGTGGTTCCTCTGCCAGACTTTACAAGTTTGTTTGATCAGAGAAAGACCTTCACCATTCAGCTAGCTGAGCAGTTCAGCCAGTAATGTCCATAGTTTGGTGGGGCTTGCTGTCAAGGTCTCTAGTTGGGTGGGGTTACTACCTTTGCTTTGAGGTTGGGTGGGTTGTCGCTAGATGGGGTCCATGTTCGAGCAGGGCCAGTGGGTGAGCTCCTTGACTGGGTGGGTTTGCTGGCTGTGCTCCATGGTCACATCAGCTTCTAGCTGGGCTCTGCAATTACCTTTAGTCAAATGGGATCACTGGCTGTGTTCTCCATTAGGGTACTGCCACTGATTGGACTTTGTGATTGGGTAGGTCTGTGGGCTGGGCTCCACATTCACTCCTGGTTGGGTAGGGTCTCAGCTTATGCTGCCTGGTCAGATGGTGCTGTTGGCTGGATTCTGTTCAGGCGAGGCCATTAGGCAGGGCTTTGTGGTTGGACCTAGCTTCAGGCTGTGATCAGATGGGCACACAGACTGTGCCTTTAAGTTGGGCAGGTATACAGGCTTGCCTTCGCAATCAGGAAGGCTGCTGGCTGTGCTCCACTATTGAACAAGGTCCCTTGCACGGCTTTCTGGCAGTAGATGCCTCCAGCAGTTGGGTGGGGTTATTGGGCTCTCTGTCAGGATGAGGCTGTAAGCTGTGTTTAGCAGTCAGGCAGGGCTGTAGACTGGGCTCTGAGGCTGCTTAGGGTCACTATTCAAGATCTCTGGTGATGTGGGGCTAGAGGCTATGTTCAACAGTTGGGCAGGGCTGCTGGTTTGCCTCCCTGCCTGAGTGGGGCTGTAGGCAGGGCTCTGTGGCTGTCCAGGTTCCATGGTTAGTTGGACTGGAGGCTGCACTCAGCAGTTGAGTGGAGCTGCAAATTGCTTCCTTGCCTAGGTGGGGCAGTAGAATGGGCTCCATAGCTGGCTATGGACCATTGACTGGGGACCCAAATCAAGCAGAATTTCCGACTGAGGTCCCTAGCCAGATAGGGCTACCAGCTAGGCTCTGCAGATGGGCCATCAGTGGCTAGGATTTCTGCCCATGCACTGCTGCAAGCAGAAATGTGGCCTACCAAGACTTGAGTGCTGGTTGCTGAAAGCCCTGCCCCCCACTCCATCTCTGACTCCTAATGGTCCCTGGACCCTGTGAGGCAAGTCCAAAGTGGGCCTCCCAGAAAGCATCCACAATTATGGCGGACCCAGATGTGCACATTGCGTTTTCTCACTGGAGAAAGCACAGTGGAGTCTACAGCCATGCTGCCCTGAACAAGCCTGATCCCGTCTGATCTTGGAAGCTAAGCAGGGTTGGGCCTGGTTAGTACTTGGATGGGAGACTACCTAGGAAGACCAGGTGCTGTAGGTGTAAAAAAATAAAAAGATAAGGGATTGTAAGCTGACAAGGTCCTTGCAGTCTGTGAGGTCAACCAAGGGTTGCCTTGCCTAAAAAAAAAAGAAAAAAAAGGCACAGCGGAGCTCTTTCAGTGCAACTCCGTGCTGGCCTTGGGGAGGGGCAGTTTGTTCAGAGTCCTCTTACCATTCTAACGCAGTCCTTCTCTGTCTCTGCTTCAGCCTCACCTCTGGGTTCTGGGATTTTCACAGTTGTGTCTTATCTGTGGAGAGCTTTTAGTTGTCTTGTGAGGGGGACTAAAGTTGGGAATAACCTATGTTGCCATCTCAATGTTATCTCTGAAATCAATACTCTAGTGTTCAAAGAAACCCAGCTGTATGGAGTCTACACAGAACTTCCCCAAGCCAAGACATCCTTCCCCTCACTCATGATCAGAACTCACTTGTCTCTTTTTTTTGTTTCCTTTTGTGACTTATCAAGATGGCCTTTTATCCTGCTTTGACATAAATAATATTGAGGGATGAAAAAAGAAACATTGGTTACAGACCCACTTACTCCACTCTCATCCTTCCACCTGGTCCCTGATTTGGGGTGGCTCTACCCCTGCTTTTCTCAGTTTCTTACCTCTTCTTGTGGGTCAGGAGAACAGGGTCACTTTAGGTACCGGTGTGGTGGTAAAACCCTGAACCTGCCTTGCCAGCTTTGGTGGCACCCTGTGAGGTGGCACCCTATTCAGTTATGCAGGGCAGTTTTGAATAAACCAGTTTTTACTTTGTAATTGAAAAACACATTTTGCTCATTTTAGGTATAATTAAAGAATCTGGTGCAAAAGCACAAGAGATTGATTGAAATACCTAACTTTTCTGAAGAAAATGAAGTAGATGACACTGAGGTGAAGTATTTTCTTTTAAATCAAGCTGTAAGTGTTGAGCATTTAAACACTTTATTGGACTGTGATTCCTGTGCTATAGTTTTGGTGAGTCATAGAGGGCTCATTTGCCAAGGATTGCTGTACTGTGAGGGCAGCAAGGAGTGTGGAGCAGAGTAGTATAGGAAAGAGTAAGCAGAGGAAGCCGTAGACTGCCGCCCAGACCAGGTATAGGGCCTGGGGAAGTGACTGCACCCTCTGTGGCCTCCTTTCCTGTGAAACAGGGTTAATTTATCATTGAAGAGTATTGTCAGATAACTGTAACAGTGTATGTACTGTAAAGTGCTCGGGCAGCATACACAGCTTGGTGAATGGGATTTTGTTTCTCCTCCCTTGCATCTTTGCTGTTTCTCTTTGATAGTGAAAATTCTCAGCTTTTAGCTGTGATCTCCCTTGGTTATATTATGTTGTATTTTTTTCTCGTTTGTTTTGTTCTTAACTAATTAGTATGTGTTACTTTTGACTGGCTCTCCTAGTTCTCTTGGGAAATTGAGCCTGTGTAACTCAGCCTGGTTTTGTTAGTGCCTTCTCTAAGCTGAAAGCTTCATTCTGGAGACAGATCATTTATTCAGCAGCTATATTTTCCAAACCAAATAGTTTGACAAAGGGTCTTTTTTGATTTGTGGAACATATTCAATATGAAGGCTTTCAAAGATATTAAACCTAGATCATATTGAGCAACATATTTATGACTCGCCTTTATTAAAGGTTGTAAAATGCCAGAAAAGTGGGGCTGTCTCAGACCTATCTTCAGGTATGTGGTTGTTATACTCAGGGGCTGTGATTTCACTTTGCAATATTTGGATCCATCAGCTGCGTAGTTTTCTGTCAGTAAGTTAAACTGGTCTTTTAGATTCAGTACTTGGTAACACTATAGAACAATTCTTTAGATTGGAACTGGGACCTAGGCCTAGGCCCAGCTCAGCTAAATCATAGGGACACTAAATGATTTGACACTTTTTTTTTTCACTCTGATAATACCACAGAGGCATTCCAAAGCATTTTGATCCTTCTTTTCCTGTCTTCCCCAGTCTCCCTCCTCTTTCCTCCTGTCCCTTCTCTCCCTTTTCTTCCCTTCCTTCTTCCCCTCCCCTCCTTCCCTCTCTCTTTTCCCTTTGCCAACTCTCCTCCCTGCCAAACGTGTAACTCAAGGCCATGTTATGTGGGAACTTGTTTTCCCACATAACACTGGCTTTGGGGTTCTAGACCAGCGCTGTTCAATAGAAATATAATGCAAGCCACATATGGAATTTAAAATTTTCTAGTAGCCATATTAGAAAAGTTAAAAGAAACAGGTAGAATTAATTTTAATAATATTTTTATTTAACCCAAATATATAAAAATACCATTTTAACATGTAGTTAATATCAAAATTACTTTACATTTTTTTTTTTTTTTTGGTACTGAGTCTTCCAAGTCTAGTATTATTTTACATTTTATAGCACATCTCAAATCAGACCAGCCACATTTCAAGTGCTCAATAGCCACATGCGGCTACCATACTGGACAGCGCATTTCTAGACCCTGATAAAAGCCATGGACTACATCATCAATATAATACATAAACATATAAAATTTTGTATGCAAGTTAAATGATTCACATTCTAAGAAGTCCATTCAAGATTTGGCCATCCTAGTCAGTGGAGCTTTGATTAAAAAACCCTTACATCTTCTCAAACTGTAGGAAAAACCCTGCAACATCTTATAGCTACTTTTCTCTCATAATCAACAGTTCTTCTCTCATCCCTTATGTCCCAATGTTGTAAGACTATATCAAACCAGATTTTTCCTAGGTTTGTATTTTTCTGATTTGTAGGTGAACATGAGTAAAAAGAAAGGAGATGGGGATATATTGAAGGATCTTATGAAAGCTGCAAGCACCACCAAGGTCAGGGATGTCTTTGGAGATTACCTGAAGGCACTTAAGACAGGTAAAGAAGGCACCCCTTCTGAACCAGAGGGTCCCTTTTCTATTTACCCAAGTTATGCTCTGTACTGTAATCTAGATTCCCAGGGTAGGCTGATGTCTAAGGTTCCAGAAACAACTTTTTATGCTGCAGGATAAACTGTAGTCTGGAGGTTGAGAGCTTGCCGCAAGTAATGCCATAATTAGTGATTATCAGTATCAAACAGAGCATGAACCATTTTGCCTACAGAATTGTTAAGTTTTCTGGAATGATAATCAGTCATTTGTATAATTACTTAACATCTGTCTTCCCCACTAGTGTATAAGCTCCATGAGGGCATGGAAGGTGTCTTATTCGCTGCTTTATCACCAGCGTCTAGCACAATGCCTGGCACATAGTGGTGCTTGATAAACCTTTGTTGAATCGAAGTAACTGTAGGTATTACAGGTGTAGTTGAGATTTACCTAGGTAATTCCTACACTGTGTAGAAGTGAGGTTACTTATTGTTTTCTTCCCTAAATTAGAGAAGTTACTTGCCAGGCAAAATGGCCAACAGGGCCTGTGTGTCTGTACATCATCCTTGGACTCTGCTTCGTGTCTAGGTGTTGGCATAAATGGGTTTAAGGTTGCCACTTTTTCCATGAGACCACACATATGACTGGCCCACAGGTTTTTGAATACTGTGAGGCCAGGCTTTGTGAGGTGGTGGTGATGCAATGAGTGTGTCTAGTTTCGACAGTAGGTGAAGACCGTAAAGCTATTAGTAGTTGGTTGTATAAAACAGGTTTTTGGAAAAGGACATTTGAAATTTTTGCTATTTTATCAAAAACTAAGTAAAAATGAGGCATTTGAAAAAAGAATAAAAGGCATTTGTTGCTGTGGAACTCACGTTAGTTTTATATGCAACATGGAATGACCTTGATATTCTCAAAATAACTTAGGAATTCTTTTTATAAATATCAGTTTCATTTTCTTATACGCTGTTTTGGGTTTTCTGCCTATTTGTGCTGAAAAGGAAGAAGTTCCGTATTAAAACCATTTCCCATGTTTCTTTGTAGAATTTACAGTGGGAATGATTTTACCAACAAAAGCTACGGCAACCCAGGAAACTGAATGAGAGCACCTTGCAGGTAGGATGTCTGTCTGGTGGCCAATATGTAGGGAAGGGGAAAGGGTAAGCTTAATGAGAATGGTTTAAAGCTCTCAACAGCCTTTTGATGATGGAAAACTGTAAATGATAGCCAGTTAATTCACCCTTGCATTCTGTCATTCTTGGGGAAAATGATGAAATGACACTTCTTGATGGAAGGAAATGTAAAAACAGGCCTTTTTTGTGGGCTGAGTATTGAATTTAGTTCAATAAAGGCACTGTTTGGTAGGCAACAGATTACAAAACCATGTGACTTTTGGGGTTCACATACCACAATAGAAAAACCTCTTGATTGCAGCTCCGTTTCCAAAATAAAGACCAGGATTGGTGGCACTAAAGACTTTTCATGCTATTTCCATGTGTCTGGAATGGGTAGTGTGGAATATGGGCCATTTTGGTGTTTTATTCAGACTGGAAGGCAGTTTTAAAATCTAAACAGCATATTATCTCTTGGCATCCTAATTAGCCTTTGGAACCTCTTATTGAGATTCAGGCCTTGTCTCCAGTATCATTGGGTGTAAGGATTCCCACTGTGGCGCTGCACATGACAGACTGTTTGACACAGCTGTAGAGCAGCTGTACAATATCTTCACTGTGAAAGATGTTAAGTAACTTTTCAAGCTAGTATCTTAAATGCTGACATTTGGGAAAAATGTACCACTAGAGCTGGTTTTGGGTTTCTCTTATGGCCATGTTTTTCTGATTGAGGGGGTCTAGAATTGTGGTGATCGAAGTCCTTAGGATAGCTTCTGAAAAATTTGAGGGGGGGAAGATGGGCATTTTGGGGTGAATATATCAGCATTTAGGGGATACATTAATTGATTTAGTTTTCTCCCTCTGCAAGGAAGAGAAAGAAGAGAAAGCTGTAAGAAAAGCTACATATTTAGGATTAAAGAAAACCATAATAACTGTTATATTATTTTACATTTAGGTTAAAAAGGTGCTGAAGTAACATGTCTACTATGTTTTGCTTGGTTAGTTGGTGCAAAAATTTTCTAACTCTCCTGCCATATTAGAAGCTGAAAAGGGAGGGAAATTTCAAATGTTTGATGGGACCATCTACTGGTGAATATATAGAATTTGTTAAGTAATCTTACAGTTAAATAAAAGCAAGCCGGGAATTGACTCGTTTCCATTAACATTGCTTTTTTAATCAATGTTTTAATCAATGATGTTTTTAACTTGAAATTTTTTTATGAGCTTACAGAAACCTGAGAACTTCATTAATTTGGTTACAGAGCAAATAAAAAATGTTATATATACTGATAAAGGCGTGCTACGGTTTCTTAGTAATTGTGCAAATGCTTATGATTTTAGAAGAAACAAGTATAATTCCTCCCAACTCTTGGTCTAGAACATTCAGCTTTCTGCCACCTACATCACTGGTATCTGCATTGCCAAATGTCAGTTGCCTCACCCTTGACATCAGCTCTGTTCTGGTTAGCAGTGTATTGACACTTCTTGATGTTAACTGTCATGGACATTTTGGCATTATGGACAATGGTGCTGACATAAAACTGGAAGATGGGACTATATGTTGTTCATGGATTCTTTTTAGTACATAGGAGTTTTACTGAAAGGTTTGGTGTTGCTCTGTGTAGGAAGTTTTAAAAAGATATTTTCAGTGGAATTTCCCCTTTGTTTTCAGTTAAGAAATAAAAAGATCATCATGAAATGGAGATATAGGAACTGGCCAGAAGGTATGTTTTCAGTTAGTACCCTTTGTTGAGTCCAAAAACACTCAAGCTGCCCCCTATGAAAAGCAGGTAGTAGTACTTATAAATTTTCCTTTTCATAATGCTTCCTATTTTTCTTCCAGAACACTATGCAACAGTTGCACTGCATTTTGTGCCTACTCTTGGACAAACAGAATTACAATTGGATTGTAAAGGAATTCCTGTCTGTAAAGAAGAGAACATGAAATTCTGTTGGCAGAAGCAGCATTTTGAAGAAATAAAAGGTTTACTTACTGCAGCTGACCACCTTAAGTGGTCGAATGAGTTAAGATTTTATAAGGACATTACTTTTTGTAGAGTTCACTTCTTATTTAAAAAAAAATTATAATGGATGAAATCCTTGAACTTTTATAGAACTTAATGCATTGTGTGAGTCTTTACTAAGATAAAACTTTGCATTGATTTAGAAGCAAGCAACTGGAAATTAAGTATTAACCTTACCTCCTCCCATAGATGCTCCTCTGGGAATAGTGAATCCCTTAGTACAGATAGCTGACATTTCCCAGGCTAAAGCGTGTCTTTGTAGCAAGCAAGCTTTCAGCTACAGTTTTAGTTCAGGAAGACAAAAAATAAGTGGCATGTTGATACCATTTCTTTATTTTACTTCCGGATTTTTAACGAAGGTAGCTCCTGGTTGTGCAACAGTGTGGCATGTTGCATTTGGAAGCATGTTGAAGTGAGGGTGAGTTGGCTGTATTATGCTTCTCTCTGCAGCAGTTATGCACTTCAGGGTGGAAAGGATGGAAAAGTCTATGGGAATAAGTTCAGTTTTGGATTGCCATATCATTTCTAATAGAATAAATGGTAAGTGCTTTGCCCATTCACAGTTTTCTCATTACTTTCATCTGAGAAGACTGAAGCAACATATGTAAAAACAAATGAAAAGTCATCACAATCAGTTTAATTAAGTGCACAGAATAGCAATCAGTCATGTCAATAAAAATAAAACAATTATTTTTACATCAAGTGTGCTTTATTTCCTCCACAGGTATTCTGTTAAATAAAGCACCATTTATATACTGCCAGGCCACAGCTAAAGAGGATTCTTTACAGAATCAAATTTCTTGTGGTTGTTCCGTATACAAGTAAACTTAATTTTGATAATAAGAACCACAGCGATCGGAGGCAATCTGCCTCTATTATAAGGTACAAAACTGGCACAGAGGACACCATATTATACACAGTAAAAATGCTGTAAGTTTAAATTACATTGTACAGGGCCAGGGAACCCTGTTCCTCCCAGACAGCCATATTAAATGAAAGCCACTACAGTGAACTCTTAATTACATAAAACATATCCATTATCTGATTGCCCTTTAGAAATGATACTGAAGATGCAAATTTTTTCATCTGGAGTTCTGCCTGACCAAGAATTAAGCCTATAAATCTATCTTGCCATTCAAGCAGAGAGCACTGGACAAACTGAAGCACAAAAACAGAAATGAGCAAAACTTATACAAACAGCATTGGGGAGAAGGGGGACCTTAAAAGTAGACATGCTACATCTAATGTCAAGAAGCAGCTTGGTTTCCTTTGCCAGATATCCTCGTGACCACGTGGATCGTAGACTCAATGGTCCTACACAGGGTATCTAAAATGTCGTGTTGCTGCATGTTACTGAAGAGTCCTCTGGAATGGCCACAGCTGAGCGATAAAGCAGCCTCCGGGTCCTGGGAGGGCAAAGCTTGACCATCACAGCTTCTCAAGTCAGCTAAGTCAGACAGAACTGCAGAGATAGAAGTAGAAGGGAACTCGGATTCTTCCTCAGCTAGGTTAGAATCCTTGGAACAGTGGAGGTCTTTAAATTCTTTACAATCTTCAAATCTACCATTGTTGGACTGTTCTTCTGCATGCTGTGACCTGATATTTGACATGTCTTCTGAAAATGAAGATGGAACTTCCATTCGGTATTCTTTAACAGAGCTATTTTCAGGGGAAGGAAGATCTTGCTCAGTTCCTGGATCAATAATTGAGGAGTCTCTGGTCTCATTGTCTGACGTGCTAGTTGGGGTCAGGACCTCCCTGGTTTCCGTTTTCATGTCACTGATGCAGCTGTCTACAGTGTGCTCTTCATCACTGCTAACACGCCTTCTTTTAACAGGAGTTGCCCCCTCATCATCTGTGAAAAACATCAAAACAGACTTCTCTGAAAGGAGTCCTTAATATCATACTGGAGGGGATTGTGGGAAATTTCCTTTTTAGCATTTATATTTAGGAGGCCCGACTGAACATACAGCTATTTGTACAGTCAGTTACACTGAGTGTACTCTTCCCTTCTCCCACCGTAAAATACCGATCCATAAGGCTAACCTTTAGTTTTTCTTTCTTTGGCTTCTTGCTCTTGGAGTGAGGTTCTCTGCTGCAGACAAGTCCTGCATTTGCTTAAAAGCTCTTGCAGAGTTGGAATTAGAGCTGGGTTTAACTGTTTGGGAGTGTGTACTGACAGGAGCAAAGCAAGTGCCCGCAGGTCCTATAAAATCCCAGATACGAACATTTCAAATTCTATAGCCAACATTTTGACACACTTTGTTTACAGTTCAGCGTACATGTTTACTTTTCCAGGAATCTACCCTGGTTTATCAGGCATTTTTAGAAGAATGCTGAAACTAGAACACCAGCATACTATTACATCTCATCAGTTCTAAGTCAGTAGTACCATTTTATGTATCATACCATTTTAAATCAGACTGAAGACTCAACATTTTCTGAAAATGTGAAAAAGAACTGACACAGGAATTAAAAAAAAACTAAATCATCCATGAGAAAAATTAGGCCTTATTCATCGAGAAATCAAAGTTTCAACTATGCTAATTTTGGGTGGATGTCATAAAAAGCAAGGCAGTCCTCACTTTTCTCTGTAATCTGTTCTGGCATCTAAGTATTTTGTTACTTAAGAAGCTGCTGCTATACTAGTGCTAGCACATATCTCCAGGGTGTTCCATTCTATGACATAGCTATCATGGTAGTCTATACAAAGCAATTTAGTTTCTAGTTTTAACTGGCTTTATAATTGGCAGATCATCAATCTATTTGTTTCAGTTACTCATGAGCCACAGGCAATAACATCACAAGTAATATTTGAAAAAATGTAAACAAGCAGAGTTAAAGGGAATGTCTCTTAGTTTTATTGCCTTTAGCATTTAATAACATTAGCTCATGTCTTCTACAGTAATAGTGTGTGCAACATACATAATAGGCATAGTGAATATTATTCTTAAAAATTTGATTAGTTTTTTAATCATATTTGACTTAGAGTCTGAATAAGTTAACGTTATGATAGTAAAATCACTTATATCAACTAGAGTTGTTGGTTTAAGGAAAATTCTAAAGTGCATGACTATTCCCTTACACAGTTCTTACCCCATTTAATGAAGCACTTGCTTTGGAAATTTCAATTCGGTTGGTGAAATCAGATTGCAGGTTCTGATACTGATTTATCAAGTTTGTAATAAGGGTGCTGATCAAATTGGCACAGTTTGCTTCAGAAAACACTTGACCTTGAACCTGAAAAAAAAAAAAGATGAAAAAAAATCTCCAAAAGACCAATGTAATGAAAATACAACCATAAACTAACTGGAAGTAATACATTGAGTTTTCAAAGTACAACATACCTTCAGAAGAAAATGTGTCATGAATGTGTAGACAATGTTGTTGTTTAGAAAAGTTCTTTCATCCATTAGGATACATTTTATATATTCTGCAAAAACGGGATCTTCACACAAAAGCTTGATGCAATTTTTTGACATTGCCGACTAAAGTGGGGAGAAGAAGTACTGATGGTTGAGCACTGAAGTAACTGCAAAGCTTAAACACATTGCTTATGACGTACACTGAAGTCTTAAATCATACTGGAAAAGTCACTTAAGTCTACTAAACTTTCCATTGGAGCAACTGTTCTCCCAAGAAATTAAGACATTACTAACTTGGATTTTAGTGTTAGAGGAAGAGATGTCTAAAATGTGTGAATGGCAAAACAGAACAAATGTTTTTCTTTTTTTTTTAATGCAGATTATCTTGTATTAAGAGAGTTAACAAGGACTGGACAAATAGGATGAGAATGTTTTCAGAGAGAATGGATAATAGGTAACCAAAGCACGTGTAGAGAAAAGATAGATTTTAAGAATTAAATTTATTATCTAAAATGAGTTAAAACTTTTAGTATATAATCTCAGCAGTAATTTGTTTGGTAAATAACCCCCCCCCAAATTAATATTGCAAAGGTAAACAGCAAACTTCTTTTCCTATTTCACAGAAGTAGTGGGTCCCAATATATGGAAATTTTACTAAAATTTGGTTTTCCTATTTTCAAATGGTCATGGCTCTTAAACACAAGTAGTATGTCTTTAAGTAGATATGTTCCCTAGATTGATTATATGTGTTTTAATAATATACCATTTATATGGAAGACAACAGACTTTTTAAAAAATAGGACTAAGTTTAGATAATATATACATTACATAATGATATATTTTACTAAAGTAAGCAACTGTGGTAAGTAAAATGCTCGAGAGGTCACCCAAAAAATTAGAGGCATCAAGCAGGAACAACACCTAGGTCTTCAGATCCTTAGTGTCAGAAAAATCTGTCTTGGTCTACCAGTCATAGCCTCTGCCCGCTGCCTGTTTCCTGCATGGGATTGCTGGCAGAGGCTTCAGAAGCCCTGGTTGGCTGTAAGGGATGTTTTAGGGGATGGTGAATTCTGTGGGGGAAAAAAAGCCAAGTAAAGGGAATAGTAGAGTGTAGAGCAATAGGGAAACAATAGCAGAGGACAGAAAAAAAAAAAAAAAAAATCAAGAATGAAGAGATCAGGAGCTGCAGCAGAGATCTGCTTAATTTACTGAATAGACCACTCAGCTCAAAAATCAACCAGTTATTTTCTGAATGTCTACTGTGTACCAAGCAATGAGATCAATGCATACTAACCTTTCAAAGATTCCCACTATAGAAAAACAAAATGACATTTCTTCAAGGAGTAGAGATGACTCAGATAAAGTCTCTACACTTGAGCTCAGTATGGGACAAGGAGACAGAGAAACAACTATTACAGTACCATGTGACAAACATCCATTAGGAGAATATACAGAACACTACTGCTTGGGAAAGTGGCCAGACTTAAGTATTTTCGATACTACAATGTGGGTAAAAATTTATGCCAAAGGAAGGTTAACAAATTCATCTCTTCCTCTAGAAATGGACAGATGCAACCAGGCAGGAAAACAATATTTTTTTCAAGGTCTAAAGAGTGGGGATCCTTTATTCTTGATCTAAGGGATGAGCCAAACCTTAGGACCAATCTGGTTTCTTCACTTCTACCTGCCATTCTACCTCCACATTTTAACAAGCATTATTTATGTGCCTACTTCATTTTAAGGAGCTGGCTCTTAGATACTTAAGAAGAGCACAGTGTTTCCTGTTCTCAATGAGACTGCTGATAAGAAAACAAGTGCATCAGACTTGAGAAACTACTGAGGTAACAGATGAGAGGTAAAGGAGTGCTGAAATGGTTTCTGCTAGAGCTTCTGGAATGGTGGAAGGGAATAAGAGACAGGGGAGGTAAGGGAGACCAAGAAGTGGCATATGCCTTCTTCCCCTAGTAGTTCCTATTTTGGACTTCTACAACTGTTTATATCAACCTGTAAATGAGGAATTCAATTATAAACAGCTTATTTGAAACAGCCTGTGATACAAAATTAAGTAAAAAACCGCAAGGGCAACTAGATGCCCAATGCTTAATAGCTATTACTTCCATTAATATTTTTCCTACCAAGATTCTAAAACATGCCCAATGTCCAGCCAGTTTTCAACCCACTGTTCCTAAAATTACTGACCACATAGGCCAGATGAGATGAAAGACCATCTAAAACTTATTTTCTTTACCTGAGTCTGGCATAGCTCAGTCCAAAGTTTGGGGAACAGTGCAAGATGAAGTGGCAAACCTTCATAGGCAACTAGGATACCTAATATTTGAAAAGAAATCAGAATATGTTATAAATTACACTACTGAGATGTTAAACTGCAGGTACAATATTATAGCTATTTCTAGTCATAACTGTATATTTTGTTTTAGAAATATGTAAAGTACTTAAAGGGAAGAATTCCAGTGTATTAACCAGTGAAATAATTTAGAATGCAGTACACTTTGACTGAACTTATTTGTATCCCACACCTCTCTCACAGAAGGACCTGAGGCAACTTAAACCAATTCTGCTTTTTCAGTATTGGAACTTTATTTGGGACAATTTAATAAAGTTTACTGCAAGTGGTTCCAAAGCTTGCTTATATTAAGGTACCACTCTGCTTATTAGGTAATTTTTATAGAATAGCTAGACTATAAGGCAAGGAGTGGGGGTTTGTGCAAGGTCAAAAAGAGGACGTGAAGAATTAGAGAATATATTGTTCCTCCTTCCTTTACCTTATTTCTCCAGAGACAGGGAGAATTATCTTCATGGTAGATATACGTAAACACTGTTCTCAGTCTAACAGCTTCTAGCCTTGTCCCCAGGATCTTTTGGGTGGAGCACACTTCGTTGTTATGTAAGCATCCTATTTGAAACTTCTGTTTTAACCTTTCCTCTTCTTGACTATACCAGATGTCAAGTATGTTCCCTACCCTCTGCTCCCCGACCTTTGAAAGCAAAGAATCTGCAATACCATAGTCATTAAGTAAATTTCTCATTCTATACACTTCCACCCCCAGGGAAAGTATAATCGTGGAGGAAAATACAATAAAAGCTACCCTCCCCTTACCGCCCCCCCCATTTAAGAAAAAATTATGAATTAGATCTGCAGTCAGCAAACTTATTCTTGTAAAGGGCCAAACAGTAAATATTTCAGTCTTTGTGGCCATATGATCTCTGTTGCAATTACTCAACTCTACAGAGATGGTGTTAAAGCAGCCAAAATTTTATTTAAGAACATAAATTTGAATCTGATAATTTTCATGTATCACAAAATATTTAGAATCGTTTTTTTTGTTTGTTTTTTTAACCATCTAAACATGTAAAAACTCTTCTGAGCTTGCAGGTAGCTCACTGGTTATACAAAAACAGGCAGCATGCAGCCTATTGTTTGCCAACCTCTGGGTTAGACCAAGGATTAGAAAAGGAAGTCAGAATCACCCAATTTATTCACCCAAGAATGCCTAGACTCCCTTTTGTGGGTAAACTTATTTATTTTCCTGTCAAGATTAATCCATTTGTAAAGACCCAAGGAAGCTCTTATCTTTCTCCTTTATCCAACATACATAAGCAAACAAGGGCATGTCACCAAAACTGTTAGCTACAGGGAAGAGAGTTTCTTTGCACCCATGTCCTGATCATAATTATCCATAAAGTAGCACAGGGTTTTGCAAACTCTGGCCTACAGCCTGTTTTTTACGGCCATGTTAACTAAAATGGGTTTTCACATTTTTAAAGGAATGTGAAAAAACAAACAGCCAAACAGTATGTGACAGAGACCATAAAATCTAAAATATTTAATATCTGGCTCTTGGCAGAAAGTCTGTCAACCCCTGAACTAGAGGCTGCCCTGATAAACTCTCTCATATGAAAGTGGACTACATACTACAATTTATGTTTCTCTGGTCTTTATTTGTTTTTCTTCAAATATCCCTCAAAGTGAAACAATCTTTATTCTTATTTTCCACAACTACCAAAAAGCCAGCACTACCTCAACAAACAAAAAACATGGAGACTTTCTATGATCTAAGATCACTTTCAAGTGATATTCTGATATAAGTATCTTTTCAAGTGAAGAGGGAAACATATTGGCATCTATTGCGCTAGCTGTCAGGTAATCACAATTTTCTCATCAATTTCGGGAGGTGTTATTTTATCCTAGTTTTTGCTACTTTTTTGTGTGAGGAAATCAGGCTCAGATTATATAATGTGCTCACGTTCATCCCCAAAGCCAGTGTGCGATATAGTTGTGTCTACCCCAGATTTATCTGATTCTAAAGCCCATGATCTTTTCAATAATCAGTGTTTTTCCAAACTTACTCATGTATCATCTTCATATCTGTCCATCACCTGTACTGTTTAGTAAACACTTCTTTAGATTTACTTATGTTAGAAGCCTCATCTTGGGTAATACAACATCAAGGAAATCATGCATTTGGTGTACTAGTTATGTATTTTTGTAATACAGTAAGATCCATGCATATTTACTTATATAAAAATTATTTTTCCTGGACCGTCTTGTATACCACATTCTGGAAAACAAATACCCATGGTGAGCTAAAGACACTTCTTTCAGAGTCCTACCTATTCCCTCTTTGAGCTGTACCTCCTTTGGAAGAAAGGACATTGCTCCAGAGCTTCAATTTTTTTCTAACATTTTCACAAAGCACGGAGGATCAGGTACATCTTGGCACTATGACTTAAGGTAGAGGTCAATGCCATCCTACTCTACACACTTCTTCTGGGGGTTTCACTTACTGGGTGCAAAGCACAAGGAGATGCAATTGCCAAATTATGTTGGGGCACATCCAAACCCTGTCCCAGTAAACAGGAGAGCAGGCCTGAAACATACTGGCTTTTGTACTACTTATCTTTCCTCATCCTCACTCACAAAGGAATACATAATAATCAAAAACTGCTGCAAATTTATCTTTTCTTCATTAGTAATACCTTATACTGTAGAAGCTATCAGGTGTGTTATTAAAAGAAAAAAATTTAAAAATTGCTTTTGTAGATAAAGCGGTAATTCAAATCATTGCTGAGGATGGAATATTTTATATGTATATTTACTAGTTAGAGTTTCTCCTATCTGAATTGTATTATGATTCTTTGTCTAGTTTTCTATAGGAGTGTTTATTATATCCAAGCATTATCCATGGGAAGTGGATAAAAGCCCACTAATGACTGACGTTCCACTGTGACACTGAATCAAGACATCTTAGCCCAAGAATCGCACACATTTGATTCTTCTAATTCCCCTTGCTCTGACCTCACACCTACTAAGCAACCTACTGTTGTTTATTTGGCTTCCCATGAAGGTTACTGGAAAAAATCTGCTGGCCCTACCATAGAACGTTCAGATCCCTGTGCCAGTCCTTCCTCTTTGTAAATTAACAAACTGGTCTAATAAGTAGAATTATAAATGTCTATTAAATATAATTAGCATATATTAGCTTAGAATGAATGCATGTGCCTTTGGCGGACTGGTAAAAGCTGGCTTCTGATCTGTACTAAATGACTGGCACTGGTCTAAAATATATTCACCCTAAGATGCCTTTTGGGAAATAGCTAACCACTTGTTTCTCCAATCAGTATGACCTTGAATCACAGGTGAAGCATGAACCAGAGCTATGCTTTTTATAATCTGTAATTTTAATGTTTTACCAACTAATTTTTTAATTCTAGAGATTTTGAAGATTGTGGTTTTTCTAGGTATATCATGTTACTTGCAAAAAACCTATTTTTTACTTTTGTTTAACACATTAAGAAAACTTTCAAAACCAATGTTAAATAATAAAAGTGATAGCCTTGTTTTACCTCTGAAAATGAAAATTATTTAATTAAATGATGAAATCTAGGGATTTGTTAAGTTTAATTCTACTTAAGCATCTTATTGTTAATTGTGCATGAACTATGGCACCTAAAGACGACGAAAGTTTGCAGTACTAGTTTTCTATATTACTTTAAAAACTTTGTTTTGTTTTCTCAAATACAAAACCAGTGTATCATCATTACAAGAATTTAAATCTTATCGATATTAATCTTTAGAAAATGAAAGCAACCCATAATTTTATCCTTATACAATTAAAGTATAATCCTCTATGGTTTTCTTTTAGCATATACTGATTTTTCCCTTTGTTTAAAAAAAGTTATATTCTGCACAGTTTTCCGATTTGCTTTTTTCATGTAATTCAAGGTCAATTCCTATCTTTTTAAAGACTATATGATACAGATGAACTATGGTTTACTTAGTTCAAGCATCTATTGATGGATATGGGGTTGTTTCCAGTTTTTACTTAATACAAATCAAGTGAAAGTAAACATTTTAT
This sequence comes from Pteropus alecto, assembly GCF_000325575.1. NCBI lineage: Eukaryota > Metazoa > Chordata > Mammalia > Chiroptera > Pteropodidae > Pteropus > Pteropus alecto. The sequence goes on along the minus strand of NW_006434709.1, from coordinate 8,766,648 downwards.
GTATGTTGTACATTCTTAGGAGTAGAGTAGGGTGGATTCCTAGATCTGGTATTGCTGGATCAAAGGGCATAAACAATCAAAACTGATAATGCCAAATTGTCTCCCCAAAGTGACTCCATTGTAAGATCTTTTCTTTCCTCAAACTGTTTAAGTATGCATATCATCTAAACTTTAACTCATACTTGAAAAAAAGAAATCGTTGTTTGCTTTATTAGTAAGGCTGGGCAACTTCTCATATGGTTACCAAACATGTACTGTGTGTGTGTACTGCCTGTTCAAGTTCTTTATTTTACTTTATGTTCAATCATACTGAATTCTAAAAACTCTCTGTAATTTGGCAATAATTGCCATGTATCTGTTAAGAATGCAAATATTTTTCCTACTAGCTATTTTGTGTTTTAATTCTGTTTATGGCATGTTTTAACATGTAGTATTTTCAATTTTTATGTAAACAAGACTTCTTATTTTACTGTTTTTGGGTTTTGTGTCCTGGTTAATGTGGTCTTTCACATCTTAAGGTGGTATCCACATAATTCTATGTTTTTCTTTAATATTTCTATATTTTACTTTTCACAATTAAACCATTAATCCTTCTGGAATGTATCTTGGTCTAAGGAGTGACGTAGGTTTTAAAGGTCTACCCCTCCATTTCCCAAGACAGCTAACCAATTATCTCAATACCACCCATTCACCACTAATCTGATATGTAATTTTTATTATCAAATCCTCATGTATCCTTATGTTTCTTTTGGTGGTTTTCCACTGTTCTATGTATTGCCATATCTGCATCACATGGTTTTATAATCATTATAGTTTATTTTTATATAAGAAAGGAAAAAAATAAATTCCTATTTGCTGTTTTTATGCCTCCAAAAAAGGATAAACAAAGATGAATAAAAATGGTAGGGGGCAGGTCTGTGATACTGTTCTGAATTGTGAACTATGTATATGTATTAAATACTAAGAAATAAAATAAAAAATTAGTGTCTCTTTAGTATTTTAGAAATCAATAGTGCCAGTGCCTCTTATTGTTTTTCTCACAATTTTTGGGGGGCTAAACTCTGCTATTTTTAAATACCAAAATACTGTGGTTTTGGACACACTGTTATTTCACATGGAGTCAAGAGCTTTGTTTCCCCTCCCTGAATTCTCTCCTCACTTCTGTCTCCCCTAACACGATGCCTGACTATCCTCACTTCAAAAGCACTTCAACCTTCCCTGTTTTATATTTAGTACTTGCAACTCTATCCCCTGCAATTCTAACCTGTAATTATTACATAATTCCTTTTTATCCCCTGACAAACCTTAAAATCTATTCATATAAGAATGATCACAAACACTTTTCTTCATAAATGGAAATAAATGTCTTGCAATCCAATATGTGACTGAAACAATCCCACCTATGGTCACAATATTCTGGCCCCTGAGCCATCTAACCTCAAGACTCAAATGATTAAGGACATAACCAGTTTAAACTTGCCTTTTCTTCTAGTTGCCAAATATAATTTCCTGAAGAAATTATAACAAAACTCCCTATCAACTCTCTGCTTCTCTTTACAGTCATTAATGTGGGCTTTGCTTTTCTCAAGGCTTTTTCCTAGGTGCCTCTCCCTGGAAATAATCATTTCAGCTGGAAGAAGGAGTTAACTTCACACTGGGACATAATCTCTCCATATATAAAGGGCATAAGGAAAGCACTATTTGTAGGTCTTTGTCTTACTTCATATCCAAAATAATGTTTGTCTGTATTAACTAAGATATAACCATGAAAAATTTCTTTCCTGCTCCATTTGTGAAGGTTTTGGTTTATGTCTAGAGCTGTGCTACTGAATACAGTAGCCACCAGACACATCTGGCTATTTAAATTTAATTTAGTTAAATAAAATACAAATTCAGTTTCTTAATCACATTTCAAGTTCTCGACACTCACATATGACTAGTGGCTATCATATTGTGGATGGTAATGCAGCTGGAGAATATCTCCATCTTTGTACAAAGTTCCATAGAATAGTGCTTATGTGGAGAACTAAACACTATGAGACAGAATTGAGTGCTTCGTGATTATACAAGTAATAGGAGTATAAAATATTACGAAAGTTGATTCAGCTAATGTAGATGGCTAAGTGTTGTATCCTTGCCTGCCTTCCTCCTTCTTCCCTCTATGTTTAACTTCTCTGAAACTGTGTATTTGTGTTGATGAGGAAGACAGTTCAAAAAAGGGTAGAATATCTATTATTTGGTCAGAACTGTTCAAATAGCTAAAATAGCTCCTCACATAATTTTTGGTATAAATCAGATACACACAATTACCAAGAACTTTTCTTAAGGTCAACAAGTCTTATCCTTATCAGGGAGCAAGGCTGTGTTACTAGAACTCCTGGAAATTCCCTCATATCTGATCATTGTCACTGCTAGGTTTTAGCTTTTTACCAAGTGCCATGACCCAACTGTGTATCATGAAATGGCCGATCTGAGCATATCCTTACCCCTCCCACCACCCATGTTGGTACTTCAGCCATATATACATATATACATACATACATACATACATATGGCTATAGATATAGATAACAGGTGGAAGGAACAACCTTTCAAATCTGAAGATACTCTAATCACTTACCAATAAGATGGTTTTTCTGGAGAATTATCCCTGACAGCTGTTACCACTTCCTTCTTCCTGAATAACGAAACCTAAGGTAGGTTCACATCTTATGCCCTACCTACAATGAATCAAAACCTTTTCCACAGGAAAGGAAGGGGATGTGATTGAGAAAGAGCACAAGAGTACTTCTAGGGTGTGGTAATATTCTATTTCTTGACGTGGGTGGTGGTGGGTCCATGAACATTTCACTTCCCATGCTCTGAAACGAAACTACAGAACACTGGAGAGGATCCTGGGCCATCACTTACGAATTAAGACACACAGAGCTGGGAACTCTGGAGGTTCTGAGATAGGGGACATCTGGAGAAGGGCTACATGTCTTCCAAAGACTTATTAGCTAGAAAAAGTCATCCAAAGGGAGCATTCTCTAACAGCTCTCAAGCACATCCATGGAGAGACAATATTATTTATTAAGTAATTTGAGTTTTCTTCCTCCTTCATAATTCACTGATGGTTTTGTTTTCTATTTCTCATACATTCTTTTTCAAATTTCCCTTCTTCTTACTCACCTATTTTATGAGACTTACCTCCTAATTTACTCATATATGCACCTCTGCTTCACCCTCGCAAGCCCACTCTGCTTGCTCTTGGTGTTGCCAACTCCAAAGCACAGCTGGCGCTATAGATCTTGCCTTACCCTCAAGATCAGGGCTGGGGAAGTCCATCTAAGCCTGTCTCCCTAAGCAGAGCAGTTTCTGTTTTTTAAATTCTGCTGGGCAAATGGAGGAGGACTTAGGCTTCTATGTACAAGAGTGATCAGCCCTACTCCACACTCCTTTATAGGCCAGCTGAAACTCTGGGCAGAACTAGTCAATGGAAACCAGTAAGTTGGTGTTTTCTTAATAAAAATAAAAATGTTCCCAAGAATAAGTAATATGTTTAAACATTCACTTTAAAAAAGAAAAAAAAGATTGTCTCTTTTTTTTTTCTCCCCTTTCTGAATGGCTAGGGGCTTAAAATAATTCAGTGGAATTTACTGCTCATCTTTTATACTTACTCAGCTTAACTAATGTTTCAGTAAATTTTTCACAGTTGATTGCAACTCGGCATAATAGATGGATGAATTGATGATAAGAAAAGAAGTAGTCTAGCAGCATACGATCATAAACGTCATCTTTGCCCTGAAGGTTAAAGATGATAAAATGGTTGCACTTAAATTGTATAATAAATTAAAGAGCATATTTTGTGCAAATGTAAAAAGTTTAACTAAAAAGCTGATTAAATATTTAAATTCTATAAGAACCTAGTTTTAAATTCCAAGTTTCTAGTAATGTTACTAAGATCTTAACTGTCACAAGTTTATTTTCAGTGTGCAAATGCTATCAATTAAAATTACCCATTATTTCTACATACTTTAATAAAGTAAAATTACTGTAAGATTTTAAAATGTGATACCTTAGCTCTACAGACATATCAAGAATGAATTAAATTTGATTTTTGAAATAGACTGCAAATTATTTCTGTAATGATTACTATAGTGTTATTTTTAATACTTTATCTTATAAGAACTTAAGTATATTTAAGATCCAAAGATAGTGGGCAAGGAAGAGTTTGAATGAAGTGGGGTGAAGAAAGATAAAGGGGGAAATTTGTTTTAAAAAATGTTAAAACTAAAATAAATTATCCTGTGTCAATGTACCTTCTCTCTATAATCTAGAATTAGCATTATTTTAGAACAAGCATTAGAGGACAAATACCAGACTACAAATGATGATAAATCTAACAATCGTGATATAAGGCTTAGGTCAAAGGATTATAATTAAAGGGCAGTAAAAGAAGTCATTGATTACATGGCCAAATTTAAAAAATAGTAAGTACCTAACTTGACTTTTCAAGTTTAGATATATGACCCAGTTATGACCCAATTATAATTTAGCCTAGTGAAAAATTCTAATAAGGCCTTCTATTAGGGTTTTTTTGAAGGGAAAAAAACTTACTACTTGTGCTTATTGTTGATTTTGCAAATATTCAACCAACATTTCAGAGCACTAAAAGGAAAAAGTCCAAATGAGTCTAATCTTTTTAGGATCCACAAGATGGTCATTTAAGTCTAATATATTCATAACTGCCAGTGGGGCAATTTCAAATTACTGTGTACTACAGAAATATGGTTTTCCTGGCATCCCGACATACCTTACTGGTTTCCACCATTGTGGGCAAGAGGCACATATTGAGTTCAGGGCGCGGAGGCCGAATATTGCTTTTCCCTCCTATTAGCTTGATATTTTCTCGACAAGGGAAATAAGGTCCAAGAGACACTAAGACATTAAAAGTAAGTGTACAATAAGAATAAATAGAAAAAAATAAATCTCCATGTTTCAGTGTGCAGAAAGATTAAATGCCAACCGTATTCAAGTACTGTGCTAAGATGAATACGTACTTGGTATATTACTGTGATGGTAAGTACAATGGTTGTGTTGTAGAAATGGAACCAAAGTGTGAAGAAAGTCATGGGGACTCAAAAGCACAAGTTCCTTGAGGACATCTGAAAATAAAAAACACAATTTGTGTATTAAAAAATTGGAGTATGTCTACCTGTTACTTTCAAACTCATAAACCTTGCTGGAGTGACTAGTTGCAGTGTGATAGCTGAAAAATTTTAATGAGTCTAAAACATTAGGAGAAATTTTATCTGATGTTCAATCAAATCTGCATTAGCAGCAGAGTTACTAACCACATTAGGGCTACCATTTAGAAACCAAAGTATAAAATTATTTATTTGCATATTATTTATCCAAGAGAAGCATCATGGAGAAGTACAATTAATACACAGTGGTTACATATCTTCATAAAATCAACCAGAGCAGCTTAGAAAGAAATCTAAGGTTTGAAGTTCTTTGGATCTGAGAGACAATCTTTAGTCTACTTTTAGTGTTTCATGATGCTAGCTAGACTGATTCTCATGCTCACAAAGGAGTATAGCTCATGATGACAGGCTACTGGCAGAGTTTCTGACAATCAGAGATTACTCATATACCCCTCCTCTCTTGCTGGAGAGGTTGAGGCCAGTAATTCCAAGACTGATTGCTTATATACGATAGCCAACTGTCATTTTGAAAAATTGTAAATAAATATAGTCTCTAAAGATGATTTTTAAGTGGCTTCTAAGGCAGTAAAAAATTCAATATAAATTTAAAATGGGGGGAGGGTCCTTTAACAGGCACAAATTATCATTTTATTATAAATATGCAATCAATAAAAAGGTAAAATAGTCAGGAGTATAAGAACAGCTACTAAGAAGTATCTTTAGGGAAAAGAACTCACAGAGAAATAACCACCACTGCCTTTTACATTGTCAGTTCTACTTTGCATATGCATAATTCTACCTTGCTTATACAGGGTCAGAAGATTTCGGAGCTGCAAGAGATCTAAAGATAACCTATGGTCAAAGAGCCAAGATATATTAAGTGACCTGCCCATGATCAGATAATTATTGGCCACATTAAGGAATAAAACTCGATTTTCTTAGGATCTGCTGGCCAGAGTGAGATATATGTGAAAAGTACAGATGTCTTCCAAACCCTACAGAACTTAACAGTATTTTTAAAAAAAGTCCCACAAAAATGTTCTTCCACTGGGTTTTTATACAGGTATATTTTCTAAGTAACTTACCGATACAGGCATTTCTAAGTTCTGGAGGGCTATAGGAATTAAGAAGAGTTAACAGTTTATGGGCAAATTCAATTCGTTCCTGCCACTGGATTAATGCTTGTTTCACATCTGCAAATACAAAAGCATACATAAATATGCCATTTGAGAACAAAATTCCTCACAATTATTTTCTATTATAAACTACAGAATGCTAACACCAAAATATTCAAATTAATTATATAAACATTTTGGGTGAAAGCTGTGACTGTTTTCATTAGATGGCTACTACTGTTAAACCTGCTAGATTTCTTAAAGCATATTTTTAGTGATGAATATATCCTATTTTCCAGGAAGTTATATGAAATTCAGAGTTTACACTATCTTACAGGGACACAAAAGAGGTATGTTTTATAGTTACTTCTCTTGAAACTAAAAATGATCTAATCTAAGCTATGAAGTTTCCAGCTTGGAGAACCTTCACAAAATACTCCATGTTTTACTGTGCTTGGAAATGTTTTCCAGTCTCCTAAATCTTGACACTTACAGCATGCTTGCTTATTTTTCAGGTAGGCATAAAGAAAATAAACGAGAGCATTCCAGCCTTTTATCAGAAAGTCAAGATAAACATCTCCTCATAATTAGCTATCATCAGCCCCATATTCTCTACATGAACTAGAGATAAAGAGAAATTCTCTGAATTACAGGGTTTAAAAGCCTTATTTTGCTCTTTAATAGTTAAATTAACAAAAAATAAGAAATAGGAATAACCAAACCTTTTCTCTGAAGATATGGGCGTGTAGACTTTAATACCGATAGGAATATTGACAGAAGTTCTACTAAGTCTCCAGTCACATGGCAAGCTGTGGCTTCATGATACATCATATGCAGCGTGTTGAAAGACTACAAGTGATTTAAAAAAATGGAAAACTTCATTTCATTTTTACTTTACTGAGCCACAAAATGGAGGTGCTCATTTTCTATACAGATGTTTTCAGACTCAGACTATGTACATGTATATGAGCATAAACAAATGTATTTGCTTTCTATCCAAAAGTCAAATTCTCTCATTCAGCTCTTTTTAAATACAAAACAGTCCTCACTCTTCAGAGCTCTGATATTTTGTCTATACTGTTTAGTTTGGAGGAATAGTTTGTTTAATTAGATTTTTCTTTTTGTTGGGTTACTGTTTGCTTGAAGACTATAAGCCTTAGAGATTACAAAGCAGCAGGCAAGGACAGAAGAACAGGTAACTAACTGCTTTAACTTTCCA
>NW_006434709.1:8748641-8759100 GCF_000325575.1 Pteropus alecto | reverse complement strand
GACAATGGTGACATGGCTGTCAGCCAAATTCAAAATAGTAGTTCTGAATAAAGTAAAAGAGCTCAAAAAAGGCAGGAGCTCCTTTAATTATACTAATGTGTTAAATCTATTAACTCCTTTAACGGAAGTAGCTTAATTAAATCCTTAGTTTTTCCCTATTTCATTTTATGCCACAAGTACCTTTTATCTAATCCTCTCAATTCCCCATACTCTATATACTATTTAGAATTCAAAGATCACAATTTGTAGCCTAGAATCTGTAGCAGTACATAATCTGAACAACGTACTCATGAGGCACTTAACCTGTAAGCTGTCTTGTTCACTGATGTGTCCCCAGAGCCTAGCACAACGCCTGGCACAGAACGGACATTCAAATATCTGTTGAATGAAATTCTCACTACTCCTCTTCACATACCTTTTGTTTTAGCTATACAGAAATTCCTGACACTTCTTAAACACAACCAATACTTCTTTGCTTCTGTGCTGATTAAGCCATTTATCTAAATGCTCTCCCACTTACCAATGCAAGCTTAAATTCTTCAAAGTGTAGTTTTAAACATGTTGTATTCCTATTCTATCATACTATTAACTACAGGTAGGAAAAAAACATCCTACTCCTTAATCTCATGGAACCCTTAACAGGTATACTCTTTCTTCTTATCTCTACTAGTAGACTAAAGAGTATAATGCACCTCTGTGGTCTTAAAATCATCTCACAGTTGTGGATTTTCAAGAATTATGGGAAGAATGAATGGCTGATTTTTACCACCTGTAACAGTCTCACTGGCTTCCTCTGATGATGCTAATCTCAGATTTTGTAACTCTGTCAAATAAGTGAGCTCTTGAGAAATTACGCGTTCTTGATTAAATCATACAAATTTCTTATGTTTCTATCTTTACAAATGAAATGAATAAAATCAGTTTATTTAGAGTGGTTGTTCTAAACACAAAATAAGGGAGAAAGTATGGAATTACTATGGGAAAAGAAAACAGCACCTTAAAAATTATAACCTTATTATTCTTGGAATATAAATTAGCATTTACTGATCTGTATAATTAAAATCCAGATAACTGTAAAACAGTCTAGAAGTCCTGGTGAGAAAATTAAAATGAAATAAATCTACAGTAAAATACAATAAAATATTTACCTCAGTCATCAGGATCAACCCTCTATTAAATACAACAAGAAGTCTGTCTTCATCAGATTCTAATAGTATTCTGAAGGCACTAGAAGAATATTTAAAGTACAGTTTGAGAACTCTGAACCAGAACAGAACACTTAGGTGATTTAACAAAAAAAAACCAGAATTGTTAAATTACTTTCCTACCTACAGAATAGATACTATCCTACAGAATAGATACTATCCTACAGATACTATCCTACAGAATAGATATTATCCGCAATGGTAAAACAGAGCTGTGATGGGAATATTTTTAAAATTTCAGTATAAATAATGTTTATTTTTATAATGAGTTTATCTTCTAAATTATGCTAAATTCTGGATAATAATAAAATACACCTGTATTATCAAAGCACTCATTAGCTGGGTATTGAGGAAAAAAGAGTAACATTAGTACAAATAAAATTAAAAACATGTTGGCCTTATAAATAATTTACTCTTATTAATAGAACTTATTTCAGTATTACGTACTGGAAACTGCTGTTATATAGTATGACTAGAATAGAAATCCTTTCACTTCAATCAGATTTTTTTTTCTTTTTTCAAAAAAGAATTAAGAAAGCTCCAAATCTTTTTTTGAAAATAAACTTCAAGTAGTAAATCTTGGGGAAAAAATGTATTCAAAATTAATGTCGAAAAATTTTTAAATCCCTCTAAGGAGTCCTAGCAAAAGCTTAATTTCATTTTGTGTATTAATAAAGATTTAAATTGAAAAGTTTTCTGAAGATGATAATCTGAAATAACCTTATCTTGGGTTGAACAGCTTAAGATACTATAGTGTTCAACAAATAAACTCATAGATAAGGATGACAGAATGGTGGTTATCAGAGAATAAGGGGGCAGGGGAAGGATGAAGAGGGTAACGCAGGTCAAATTTACGGCGACAAAAGGAGACTGAGCTTGGCGTGGTGAGCACAATAGAGTATACAGATTTTATATTATAAAGTTGTACACCTAAAATTTAATGTTATTAACCAGTTAACCCGATAAATTTAATTAAAAACATTTTTTTAAAGATACAAAAGGACCGCCAAAAAATATGCACCTAATAAAGGATATTGCCTCCAAGTCTTAGATGTAATAAATACATAGATTCATTTTAAGAAATTAACCTGGATTCTATTTCTACAGTTAAAGGGTAATAAATGTAATTTGTAGCAGTTCCTTCACAGCCATTCAATAAACTTCTGTCACTCTAAACAATGAAGTAAGTTGGAAAGATCATGTTTTGTTATTTTGCCTAATTCTTACAGTTAAAAAATATAGGTAGATCTGGGCTAAACGGAATGAGAAACATATTAACAGTAAACTCATCAAAAGATAGAGAAAGCTGTTTCTGGAAGCCCCTGGAACAGAACTGTTCAAGCATAAGTTTGGATGATTGCTACAGAGAAGAGGAGTCAAACTTTAGGTGGAAGATTGTACATTAAGGTTCTTTCCAATCCTAAGATTCTATGATTGTGATAAAACACAATCCAAAACCAAACAAAAACAAAACCTGTTCAAAAGTAGCTAATTTTCAAAATATAAATTCTTCCAAGGTAACTAAATGCATATATGCTTCCCTAATAACCTTAAAGAATTGTAAATTTTCAGTTATAAGTAATTTAAATTATTATTAAGTATCAAAAGTATGGTCCCCATACCCTCACCTGGAAAAACTAAACAAAAAAAACACTAGAATAGATATTTTTACCTTATTAACGTAGTCCAGCAGGAGCGGCCATCTAAGCAACGTAAGTAACAACTTATGGTTGTTTTCTTAAACTGTTTAATATCTTCTAATTCTTCTTCTCTCATATCTGGCCTCTGAGCTATAAAAAGCTGCATCAGGTTAAATAGTTCTTCCACTGCCTAAAAAGGAAAAATAAGCATTATAGTGATCTTTTAACCCTGAAATATTTTAGAACGTTTGCATCTCATTTCTGAATGTTATGCTCATTAGCCAGCTCTTAAAATTATACAAATAAATCAGATTACACTACCATTCAAGAATAGTTATAAAATTAGCAACGAATTCTATTTAAGAAATACATAATTCACTAAAAGAAAACCTTAAAATAAAATTTCAGGAAGATTAAAAACTACAAGTAAATACAGTTCATTTTTAGTCTTAATACTGTTCAAAGTACTAAGTTTTGTAACTTCACATGTGCACCCAGAGACAAACTACTATGATCCTTTGTTCCCTTTTCTTTAATAAATAAGAAATCATTACTTTGTCACAAAGATTTTACAGCTCTCAATTACACCTGAATTAAGACTGTTTCTGAGAAAACCCTTCTATGCCAATCAATATTTGGAATGATCTTTCTCGACCGATGATGGTTGGTTTGTTACTCGGCAAAAATTGATTTAAGCATTGTTTCCATTAAAATCTCTAATAAATTCCACAATAAAAGATGTTACATTTCATTGACGTCAAGGGCAAGAAACAACAGATAAATATTCTCACTCGCCCAACACTCTTCAAAGGTACATTTAACTATAGACATATTTATTAACTAAATCAAATATTATGTGAATGTGAAATAAATCCACATCCACTGAATCTTAATAAAGCCTGTCATGATCCTAAATCAGGCTGATGCTCTCATTCTTTTCCTTCTGTATTATAGCCTTGGCTTTGAACCTTTTCTGGAACTTAATACAATCACTTTCTTTACTTTATTATAGGCATTCTAACTTCTTCACTGGAAATTAGGTTATTCTTTCAGGGTGAGAAATTCTAAACAATTCACTACATTATGCCTAAACGACAGGAAAGAGGATACTTATACTTAAAATACCCTTTATTGTATTCTTTTGATTGAACTCTTAGATGTTGAATGTCTTGAAAAAGCTCACTCCTCCAGTCCCACCATCCCCTATTTAGCAAATAAGTTCTAATATTAGCAGTTTGTGGCCTCTGGGTTAACAACAGCTTTAAAAAGGGTTCTGCCTTCGATCTCTCTTCTCGGATTTATACCCTCTTGGTGTAATTTTCTGTTTACAACAGAAAAACAGTGAAAAGAAATATTCAAGAATGACAGCTTTACATGGAGGAGGTAAAATTTAATATGAAACCTACAAATTTTGTTCATTTGAATGTAGTGTGAGAAAAAAATATTAGGGAATATTATAACAGATAAAATACTGTCTAGCTCACAGCTTAGCATAACATATAGATCTTGATAATAAATATCTAAATAGTAAAAACTTCCCAAAAACTGTACCACAAAGCTTTTTCATTAAGAATATATGAAAAACACATTTACAAAACCAAATTCAAATAGGTAAGTTCCATTAGAGAGAACATTTCAACATCAACCTAAGTATCCATCTACTTAAAAATTTTATAACCATATAGCATTTTACACATACATTCAAGAAAATACATGTTAAGCCTATAAGAACAGTTAAAGTTAGACTATACTCCTATATTTTGTCACCGTTTCCCACAAGGGGAAAAACAAGTTATTTCCAAACAATTTGAGGATACAGATATAAGAGTAACCAATTTTACTCACTCCAGGATATTGGCTGGCATGTGGTGTAAGATTCTTAAAGGCCCACTGGATGTTCTGGTGAGAAGCCAGTTGTCGTGTGAATGCAGGAGACTGCTCACAGCAGAGCCTCAGAATGCCGTAGTAGGCAGGCAGCATCCCACGGTTAAAAAGCACCACATCCTGATCATCATGGTCAGCAAGGATGTAATTGAAGGCAATGTTCTTGGTTACCACGGGGTTCTGAACAATAAGGCGGATATTCTCTGGACAGTCAGCACACACATTGTACCAAAATGAAAGCAAAGCCTGTTTATTGTGATTTGTAGCTATTGCTGGCTCAGAAAGTTTAGGCTGGAAAAGGTTCCACAAATCCATGAAATATGTGGAAAACATCAGCTTCTCAGTTTTGGAAATTAAACAATAAGTCATAAAGCTAAAATAGGGCACTAGCTTTGTAGTGCCATGAACAGCAGCATCAACATAAAGTTTGGCTCTTGAGAGCAAACCAAGGAGCACGTTGTAGACCTGATGCAGGACTACTGTTGTGTCTGGACTGAGTGGAAGGTCACGGGTTGGGATGTGCAAAGACCTTGTTGACCGGAACATCTGGCGGAATGAATTGCTTGGTATAAGGGACACCAGAAGATAAGCTGCAGCTATAAAATGTAAAACAAAACTGTCAGATAGAACCTTACAAGATATAAAATAGACTGAAGAGCAGTCATTAAACACAAAGCCACTCTTCCCTTTAAAAATTTAAATAAATAAAAATTAAGGGACATGAACATTTATTATCTTTCTGATCTACCACTGGCCCCATAGGAAGATACCAAGGAATGATGAGAACAACAATTGTGTTAGCAGAAACAGGTTTCAATCGCTTTTGCTCAACTTTCCTAAAATGTAGAATTTTCCCACTTATCACTTCTTTTCTTCTCAGGAAACAATATAGTTCAACAGGAAGAACACAGCATTTGGAACCAGAAGACCTATATTAAGGCTGTCTGACATGGTCAAATCATTTACTTAGTTTTAAGGTCTTAGTTTTCTTATTCTTTACAAAAAATGGTAAATTATTTTGTAATAATATACTGCTAATGGTAAAATGTACTTACGTTATACAGAGAGAATGAGATCTTCTAAAAGTCCTTTGTAATATAAAAGATTATATATATGACAATTATAGAACATTAACTTTGGAAAATCTTTAAGTCTTCTAGGCTAATCTTGCACACAAAAAAGAATCCCTCCTTCATTCAACAAACCTGAAAAATGTTATTAAGTGTATGCTATAAATCTGAGAGGTTAATGACTCATTAGCTGAGTCCATCTGTAAAAGCAGTTACTATGAGCAAAGCACTGAGCTAAGTACTTTATAATATTATCTCATTTAATCCTCATACTCATCCTGGATGTAGGTGATATTATATAAAAAAATCTGAATCTTGGAAAGGCAATGACCGAGGTCACATAGATAAAGAGGCAGAGACCAGATTCGGCCTTGGGAAATGATGACGATGATGGTAATAGTAAAACGATAACAAGAATTGCTAACATTTATCGAATGTTTACTATTTAACATTAAACGTTGTACAGAAAAAGACACTCCTTTTTTTATCCCCCCTTTCTCTCAAGACTTGAAACAGTAAGACAGCCCCATATTACACAGCTAGTGGCACAACTGGAATTCAAACCTAGATTGTCAGATTTATAAGCTAACACTCCTAACAACATTCACTACAGAGCCTCCTCAAGGTCTCCAATTCCTTAGTTTAACTCTTTTCAATACACCTACTAATTCTGTCTCCCACTATTCTACCTATAATTTGATAATTTCCATTGTACTGCTAAAGCAAATAAAGTCAGTGTTTCTAAAATTTATTGTGATCTATTTTACAGATTTCGAATTAAACTTTATTTCTGCACAATACTCCATTTCTATGTATTTCTTCACCTACACAGCACTCTGGAAATCTATTTTCAGTTAGGCTCAATTTGATATTTGTTTCAAATTATAAAAGTTGGCACGTAGTTATCATCTTGATCGATTTTTGTGTAATACTACAACTGAGAAAAGTCTTTTGTGATTTAAAAAATGTTCAGCTGAACTTAGAACAAATCTACTTCCATTTCTATATGGCAACTCTTCAACTATTTTAAGACACCAATTATGTCTCAATTTTTTTTTTACTCTGAACATTCTGTCATTTCTTAAAATTGTTTTGTAGGATTTAAAAGTATCTCTAGTTTTTCTTCTACACATGTTACTCTAATTCTTATTGGAAGTTATATTCATCCTATTCAAATATTTGGGCCCTTTTTTCAAGTTACATTATATAAAAAACACTTGTTGATGTTACTATAATCTTCACTATTATAATTTTAAAATGATGCATTATAACAATTTACTTTCTAGCTGAACATCCAGCTTTTAATTTTTCTCAACTATAAATAATGCTGTTGGGTATCCAATACACTGGATGACTTACTTAAACTGGAATCCCTGAAATAGTATTACTAAGTTAAACAGCGCAAAAACATTTTAAGGATCTTGGTACATACTGGTAAATCGAATGCCTTTCTTAAGGGTAATATTAACTTACAATGTCACTGCAATATATGAGAATGCTGTTTCCTAAGCACTGTCATGAATATTAGGTGTAACAGCTGGCTAAAACACTTTTTTTTTTTTTGGTTCAGATTTTTGAATTATTTTATGTTCAGAAGTCAGGGCAAGAATGACACCAAGATATGTCAGCTCTTACAAATATCCAAGTACTGTGAGGTTCCCTATATTGACAGGAAAAACAAGCCTATAAGCAGAGTGCCAATGCCAACCCATGTGCACTCACCACTGAAAGGTGTTTGCCTAAGTAAATCTTTTATTTTAGAATAGGTAGAACAGACAGTTCCCATACACCCCTTCCACATTTCCTCTATTTTTAATATCTATTATTACTATGGTACCTTGGTTGTGTCTATGGAACAAACACTGGCACATCAGTATTAACTAAACTTTACACTTTAGATTTCAAATGTTCTTTTTATATGGTTCTAAGATATATTCAGTTGTTATGTCTCCTTAACTCCTCTTGGCTGTGACAGTTTCTCAGATTTCTCCTGCATTTGATGACCTTGACAGTTTTGAGGTCAGGTATTTTTGCAGAATGTCCCTCAAATTGGGTTTGTCTCATGTTTATCATGGTTAGACTCAGGATACAGGTTTTTTGTGTGGAAGACCATGTAAGTCAAGTGCCCTTTGCATCACATTATATCAAGGGTACATACTATCAACATGAATTTTCAGGTATGATGTTAAACTTAACCACCTGGCTGCGTTGATGTTTGTTAAATTTCTTCACTTCAATGTTATTTCTGGGATCCCCCACACTTTATTCTTTGAAAGTCACTAAGCTCATACAAAAGGTGTGAGGAGTTATACTCCACCTCTTTGAAAGAGGATGTACATAAATTATTTGACATTCTTCTGTATGGGAGATTTGTTTCTTCTCTACTTGTTTATTTATTCAATCATTTATTTATGACAGTATGGACTCATGAATAGTTATACTTTGGGTTACAATCTAGCATTATGATTTTTTTTTTTTTTTTAATAGAAATTGTTCCAGCTTTGGCCATTGGGAATGCTTTCAGGTTGGCTCAATGTTCCTTTGACATGCCTTCTTCTTTTGGTTTTACAAGATGTTCCAGGATCATCTTACATATTCCTTGCCCCAGTCTTAAAATCAGCTATTTTCTCCAAGGAGCCATGATTCATTTTATTGGAGAACAATATTTAGAAAAAAATATCTGTGTGTTCGATGTGCTTGTTGCTACTGGAGTGTCACTGATTCTAGGCCCTTTCAGTAGACAGCTAGCAAATATCATTTTGATGATTAAATTTGAAATAAAGAAATTTAGAATATTAACTACTTTGATTTTTATTTCTTTGAACACTACCAAAAGAGAACATAGTTTATGTTTGTTTATAGGCGATTTTCTATTCTGTGAAATATCTATATTCTGTATTGTCAGTCTTTCAAGATGTTTATTCTCTCATAAACTGGGTATAATGAAATGTTTATCATTTAACTCTCAGAATTTCAGTGAATATTTTCTCAGCTTGCTTTATGTCTTTATTACTACTTTACTTTCAGCCTTCCCCAATTACTTTTAAGATAGGATTTTCTGACCCTTTACTCTTTTTACTAATGCTAATCATGCTTTGTCACTCTATTAAGCAAAAAACCAAAAATGGTAGTGGTGGTGATGTTACCCAAAAAAGGACATAGTTTCCTATCCTTAAAAAAACAAAAACATTGTAGATATTTGTAAAACATTGCTACAGGTTTCCAAATACTAGTATGACTCTGGCCTTTAAGAACAATATCTCTAAGAGCCTTTGCATTATACGACAATGGGCATATTGAGGTCACCTTAAAAACAAAACAAAAAAAACCAAAACTTATAACAACAAATGGTTAAATTCTAAATATTTGACTTACAAGTCCTGACTCTAGGATAATTGTGAGCCAAAAGAAACCGCTCGACCCAGTTTTCCATATTCTGTAGGACCCAGCTGTGTGCCAGTTTATTTCGGGGTGTCTGCACTGCCAACCAATCTAGACATTGAGAAGGATTGTATTCAATTACCTGTAAATAAAATGACAAGAACAGAATATAAGGACAACTGAATGAGCAGTTACTTTTTTACTTAATTTTGGTATAATCCATTAAACATTGAAGCCAAAAAAGATTTTTGAAAGGTAGAGCCTAAAAATAGTTTCAACCATGTTTTCCCCCATTTTTAAAGCTTTTTTTTTTTTTTTTTTTTAAATAGTAAATGTTCAGGAAAATTTGTCATTAATTTACAAAATAAAATTACAATAATCAAGCACTCTAAGATAGGACCAATAAAAGCCGCCAATGACTTTTAGGGCTTAAGTTTGGAAGTTTATTTAAAAGTGCTTTCAATGCCCTGAAATTTCTCATCTTTACTTTTCTTATTGTTTGTTCAATCTGTTACAAGTGAGAATAAAATCTAGCTCACTGTGTACTGCTAGGGAGATTTTTTTCATGGGAAAATGGAATTTTAGGAATTTAGAATAGGGGTTAGAAAACTATGGCTTATGGCTCAAATTCTGTGGTTTGCTTGTTTTTAAGTTTTTACTGGAACACAATCATACCTACTCTTTTATGTATTGTCCATGGCTGGTTTTATGCAAAAAAACAGCAGTTGAGTTATTCCAACAGAGACAGTATAGCTTAAAATATTTACTATCTGGCTAGAGAAAAAGTTTGCCGACCTTTGGTCTGGAGAGTGGGCTTTTCCAACACTCGCTAAGGACAACTTTTGTGACCTCAGCAGTAACTCTGAAAGAAAGGAAGCAGCTGGTGCTTCCTCTACTATTTCTGTCAACTGCTGAAAACACCTGGGTTTGTATTTCTAGGGTTTCTATCACTTTACGTAATCTTTTCTTGAGGGTAGGGCAATGAGAACCTCAGACTGGCTGAAGGCTGTTTATAACTCTAGGAGAAAGTCTTTCAACATCTGGGAGACTGGCCAAGAATTCTGTTTTCTCCCAGACCTTCTGACTAAAGCATCTTTTCTTCCTTCAAACTGTGACTTACTAAATCCACTTTGGATTCCTCAAGCAGAAAGAAACTGGTACTTATAATGACAGTAACTGTATTAGACAAAATTCTCAGAAAAGTAAATCCTGAAATATCTGCTGCAAGACTTACTTCCCATATCCTCTGCAGAATGTAAGATGCAAAGGGAGGCATTCC
>NW_006434709.1:8729100-8748479 GCF_000325575.1 Pteropus alecto | reverse complement strand
GCATAGTCAACAATTTAAAGAAAGGATTGGCTGCCTGTAAAAGACATACAAAACTATGTATTTAGGTCTATTTGAACCCATCCATCTCTTTCAGGAGAAAAGAAACACATCTAACTTTTGTTATACATCACATTTAAATCTGCTGTGTTACGTTTACAGAGCTTAATATTCCTGCATATGAACTTGAGCTATGATAAAGCAGCAGGATCAGCTGGGGATACAAAGTCAATTGCATGGGAGCCAAGTATAACAGAAAACATGTATTTTTCTGGATGTCAATTTGGAAAAAAAAATTGAAACTCTTGTTAATGAGACAACCATGTTTACATAAAACTTTATATTAAAAAATTTCCTATAGCAACCTTTGATCTTGTGGTATAATTTATTAATATTTGATGTGTATTATCAAAGTCGCTGCAGCATTTCCGCTTTATAAAAATATTTTAGTATGATACTGTATTCTATTTTCCATATACTTTCCACCTAGGCAGTGCTCTCGTTAGTCTACTTTTTCTTGGGCAAAATTATGATATAAGCTTAAAACTAACTATTTTAAAGCTTAGTAGGTGTCACTGATACGTTGAACTTATATGTAAACTTATATTTGAGAAAATTACATTTGTGATAAGACATAAAGAGCTAATTCAGTTTATTCAAGTTACATACTTAAAAATAAGCTAACATGTTATGGAGACGACCCCCAATAAATTTCTTTCAAGAACAAATTACAAAGGTTCATTTGAAAGTGCTGTCAAGGCTGGCAGTAGTTTTAAAAACACGAATTAACAAATATCTACATACCTCAGGAGTCAATTTAGCTATTGATGTGAAAAGCATGGACACAATCTAAAACAGAAAGAAGAGACTTTCAGAATATTCTTTTTAAAATTAACAAGATACCTGTTTTAGCCAGATTCAGAAAAATAAAATTAACAAAAAAAAATTAAAACTGTTTCTTAGCACTTACATGTTCTGCAAGTCGATTATTGTATCGACATAGACTGAAAATCAGATTACAAGTTTGTCTTATATTGATGCCATCACGAATATGTTGAAACAAGAAGGGAAATCCCTGTTAAAAGCAAAAATTGTTCATTTAAAAACTGTCATGTTATTTTTTGAGACTATCAAATGGTCTAATAATATAGAAAAGGTATTACCTTTCCTCCTGTTAATGCTGCCATGTCAGTCTGTGATAATGTCAAATGCCTGAAAGAAAATATTAGTGGAAATAAGTTTTTTTTCCCTTTGTACTACTTTATAGTTATCTGTATCATGAAACATCAAAATTGTCGATTCAAATACAACTATACCAAATAACCATCATAAAATGATTTTTGAACTTCTTGCTAGTTAGACTTGCTTGCCAGACATATTTTAGACAATTTTTCAAGATTCCGGGATTGGTACAGAGAAGCTCAAATCTACTTTATTTCCATTTAGTTAATTTACTCTTTTGGTATAGAACAATAGGATAGGTCTAACGTAGAGAGTTTTTTTTTGACATGAGAATCTTCAAAACAAAATGAACTTACAAGAAATACTAGAGAGTTTCACTTCCCAGTATAAAATCATTTACTGTATATTTCTTTTTAAACTTATTATAGAAAACTTTAGTACAAAAATAGAAAGAACTGTGTAAATATTCCATTATTCAGCTTCGAATTACCAATTCATGGCCAGTCTTATTTCTTTTGTACGTCCTAATCATTCAGTGTGGACTATTCTGAAGCAACTACAGATATTTTATCATTTAAATCCTTAAATCTCTAGCAGATAAATTTAAAAAACATAACCACATTACCATTATTCACACATAAATAATCAATAATTCCTTACAAGCATACAGTATCCACTGTACAGTTTCAAGTTTCTAAAACAATTATTTTAATCTGTGTGAATCGGGATCCAAATAAAGTCTTCTGCTGCAATTGGCTGAAATATCTTTGAAATCTCCTTTATACTACTGGTTTCCCCTCCGATTTTGTTTTTATTTTGCAGTTCATCTGTTGAAGAAAGCAGGTGGTTTGTCCTGCAGAATTTCCCACATTTCCATTTTGCTGATTGTACCTTTTTGGTGGTGTTATAATATGTTCCTATGTCCCTATATTTCCTGTAAACTAGTAGTTAGATCTAAAGACTTGATCGAATCTAGGTTTGAATTTTTAAGCCAAGACAACTTTGCAGGTGGTGGTATGGATTTCATTAGGAGGCACATAATGAAAAGTTATCTTTCTTTTTGTAATGTTTTCAGCCAATGATGATCATTTCCTATGTCCATTATTTGGGGTGCAAAATCTTGATATTCTAATTCCAGTATTACATGCTCATTTATTAGCTCAAATACCTCTTTGACGACGAACTACCTCTCACTTACCATTTGGTTGCCACGACGTATAATTCTTTTAGGTAAACATAAATGCTTAATATCATTCCTTTAATAGGTTTCCAAAATTATGATCTGGTTTTCTAATATAACTCCAATGGTTGTGAGTTTCTTAAAATTTTGTTTTTAGGTATCATTAGGAACTCATGGACTTAAACATCTGTGTTGTGTTTTAGTACACTTATAGTTATTCCTATTATTATTGATGCTCGGGTTGTCCAATGTATGACCAGTAGAAACCTCCTTAAATTGGCTCTTGATTCCTTTTAACATTTCATTAGACTTTGATAGCCTCTTTGCTTTCTAAAACGACAGAACATTCTCAACTTTCCATTCATTTCTTGCCCAAGACATGAAACTGGCCATATTTCCTAGGAATCTTGATGTTTTCCAGTGGGAAATGGTATCTAGAGACAACAATCTAGATGCCAGAGGCACTCAGTGACTGAGTTGGATGCGATTTTTAGGACTTTTCAGAAAATGGAGGTTATGCAATACGTTTTTGTTTGTTTAAGACAAAACTACACGATAAATTCTACCAATATTTCCAGATTCAGTTTTAAAGAAGTTATGTAAAAACTGTATTTTATATTTGTATTTTTCTTTTGCTGGAAATCTTGGTTTCTAATGATATTAACAATTACTTATTTACTTTATTCTGTAATATAAAAAATTTCAGAATAATAATTCCAATTATACTACCAATGATAGTAGTCTAGAATAATTTTACAATTCTTTTTGTTCTGTAGGTACATCCTACTAGCAATTTACAGTTAAATTAATGTGTTCCAAAGTTACTTTGATTTCTCTCCAGTGGTTATGCCACCAGCTAAATATACAGTTAGGTTCCTTTCAGTCTGTTTTTGATTTTTAAGGTTGCATTTTATTAATTTACTTATAATTATATTAAACATTTACATGATTCCAAAGTTAAATCTAAAAAACAAAATAATGTCTATTCAAAGAAGTCAAGCTTTCATTCCTTTACCCTCCAACCTGTTTTCCCGTTCCCAACCACAGGAAACTATTTTTTTTTGTTTTTGACTTAGACTTCAATTTAAAAAAATACAGTCAATTCTTGTTATTTGTAGTACTTATATGCTAAAAGTGCTGCAAACAGTGAATTAGTGAATATTCAATCATTGCTCATAGGGGAAATAGAGGGTTAGGTTCCTGTGATCCCCAGTCACAACATTTTTGTCAACTGATCAAAATGTTACCTTGTTTTATGTCAGTTTTTATTTAAAGATACCTTGTTTAATTAATACACATTGTTCATTCATTAGCACTGAACTCATAGGGAACAGCACTATGTAGCTCATAGCTGAATGAAGCTTATCTACTATGCGTATTTTCTAAGGCATACTATGGCCTTCTTGAGCTTAGGAACACAGACAGCACTTAGCACTATGCTTGGGGGCCACTTTAAAGAGCCAATTACCAACAAGAAGCATAAATGTGAAAAATGTGGCATATACCATGGAAAGGACATTTGTTTACAATATGAGAACTGAAACAAGAAGGTAGAGTGTCACCACATTTGATCTCAGCTGGGAAGGTGTATGATAGGCAACTCAATTTTTTTTGCTGCTCTGCACATGTACATTTTGCAGTCCATGAATGACTATAAAAGCTCCTTGAGTACTGATTTTGGGATTACTAATAAATTTCAGCAAGTAGGTGAAATCACAAATAGGACACACACACATTCACTCTCTCACGGCCTCTCCTTTCTTAAAAAGTAGCATATTTAAAAAATATATATTTTTTTTCAACCTTGCTTTTTTCACTTAGTATTTATCCTAAAGTTTCTCCAAGGTAATACAGATATACTTCATACTACTTTTTTTCCCACTATAGAGTACTCTATTGAGTGGATGCCCTGTTTTTCAACTGGTTCCCTCTTGGTGGACATTTCCAGTCTTTTGCTACTACAAACACTACTTGAATAAACAGTACTGCACATACATCTTTCTATATTTTGGGGATAGATTCTTAGAAGTGAAGTTGCTAAGTTAAAGGATGAATGCACATATAATTTTGCTAGATATTTTACTGTATAATTTCTCCAATGTGTATTTCTAACATGACTCAGACAAAGTATGAGTTTGGTACAAAGAATCAAAATACTTATGCTACAAAAGTTGATGAATAGTGGTGTTATTATTTAAAAGGAATTAAATAACAAAAGCTATTGAATTAACAGTGGTGAAACAATTATGTAAAAAGAATTAAACCAAACATGCTTTAAGCATTTTGAATGTTGAAACATTTCACCTTTCTGAGCGAGACTGTTCAACCAAAAGAGCAACTAAAGCTATCATTTTTTCAAGAGCAGCTGGCCTGTACTTTTCTTCTGCCAGAGAGAGGATATCTTCTTCCTCCTCCTCTTCTTCCCCTTCTTCCTCTGACAACACTTCAACTTGAGGCTAGAGCAGAACAAAATCCAATTTTAAAGTAATATTAGTTTTAACATTACCTTGAGAGCATATAACTTGATTGTTTTATATAATTATCCAGGGTAGATGGTGGCAGGAGTTGTACCATGAAAAACAACCACTCAAAGGCCTAACCCTAGCTTTAAAAGTCTACACCACATTCAGGACAATTTTAGACCTATTAGGCAGAATTGCAAAAGAGTAATGATTCTCTATACTATGACTATTTATACTTTATACCTAAAGGGATAAATCCTTTCACGATTTCTTTTTTTCTTAGAGGTTTGCCCCTTGGAAGATAAATTAGGATCAAAATTTATATGAGTATCATGATACAGTATTTCCTATTTAATAAAACTGCCAGTTATACAAATTAAGGAATCCTTATTTGCAGTTTGCAGATAATCCAAATAGTAGGTATTTCAAAGAGATATTCATGTGGACTAAACTAGCAGCCATATAGCCTAGAATTAGACATCAACCGTCCATATTCTGCAAAGCATTATGATA
The DNA here is from genome assembly GCF_000325575.1 of Pteropus alecto. Classification (NCBI taxonomy): domain Eukaryota; kingdom Metazoa; phylum Chordata; class Mammalia; order Chiroptera; family Pteropodidae; genus Pteropus; species Pteropus alecto. The sequence continues at coordinate 8,743,145 of NW_006434709.1, read as the reverse complement.
TCATGGTTAAATAGTTTAGGTTAGGAGTCTGATCAAAAATCAAAGCCCAAGTCACTGTGATCTAAAACAAGTTAATGTCTTTATACCTCAAGTTCCTCATCTATAAAATAGAGATAACAAAAGTACTTACCTCTTAAGGTTGCAAAAAAGATTAAATAAGATAATGCAAATAGAGCATTCAATCCAAAGTGATCATTACAGACAAATCAAAACTCATGTAATACTTTATGAATAGATCAGCTTATATTTTTTAGAAGACTCTGACAAATGTAATAGTAAAGGGCTTAAAAAATATGGCAAACAAAAATGTCCACCACAAACAACATGCTAATGATAGAACACCAAAGTAGGTGGTCACCATTTTGCTCAAATTTATTTGCTGTGTTCCAGGTCCTTATCAGTGAAATTTATTACGATTGTTTCTTATCTTGCTATATCCATCAGAAATATCAACCAAAGGTAGACCTTTAAAATAATCTATTAGGGCCAGAAGGGACTTTAAAGGGTCCTATTAGCTAATAATTTCCCATGACACAAACTTGTAAACACAGCCTCTAAATCCCTTAGACAGAATTGGACTTACATTTTCAGGTCCTTTGGTTCCCATGTAAAAATGTACCATTGTAGATATGGCTTGCAATGAAAGCAAAAACTGGCTCTAAAGACAAAAATACTGACTTAAAATATGATATAAAAACAACTGTTTTAAATACTGAAAATAAGTACATAATCCCAGAAATAAAGAAAATATAGCCTCACCTCTTCTTCACCCATTTTGGCAAATTCATAAAGGAAGGCGAAATACTCTGTAAGATGTTTACTGTGAGGTTTTACACCATGTTCCATAATTAGTAACAGAGTTCTCACAAATCGAGTGACACATGAACGACCTCCAATATCTTCTACTGAGGCATCCATATCGTCTGACCTGAAAACACAATTTAACATACATTACAGAGAGTATGAAGTCTGGAGACAGAAATTCTGGGAAAAGAAATATTTTTTAAAAACTTGAATTTATCTTTCATCTGTGTAATAATAAATACCAATTACAATAATATAAGTAGTTGGATTCCAATTATTATATCTGGCTAAATTAATCCAAACAAAAAGATGAAGTCAAAGTCCTTTATAGAGGATTTTGAAGATGCACTTAATTAAAAATAAAACAAAAAGTTTTCTCTTTATGATTAGTATTATTACAGATTATTTTTAAATAGAATAACCTGAATATTTCAGTGTGTATAGTTAAAAATACTTTGTAGGCCGATCACCAAAAAGCTTAAAAATAAAATGTTCAAAGTTATTTCTTACCCATCTTCCATTCCTGGCTGTAGATAGAGATGAGCATGTACAGGCCTAAGTCTCTGAATCACATGGATACACAAACGCTGAAACATCTATAAATGAAAAAATATAGCAACCAAAGAGCCAACTTACATCAGGTAACAAAGATACTGAAAAATTACATCATTCAAAATTATCTGCCATCCACTTATATTTTCCCCACAGATTATCTTTTGACATTCTAAAGCCTTCCTGGAGTCTCGACTACAGACTAAAGACATAAGGCAAAGTTAGCTTGAAAAACAATATTCAGTTTTACACTACCGGAAAAAAACAACAAACGGCAAGTTTCAGTAACAGAGAATACAAAAAAACAAAGCTTCACAAAACCACCCTAACTAGTGGAGAGTCTCTAAGTAAGATATACAAATGGCCAAAAAGCACATGAAAAGATGTTCAATATTATTAATTAGAAAAATTCAAATCAAAACCACAATGAGGTACTACACCTATTAGGATGGCTAAAATCAAAAAGACAGTAATAAATGTTGAAGAAGATGTAGCAAAATCGGAACCCTCACAGATTGCTGGTAGGAATATAAACTGGTTCAGAAACTATGAAAAACAGTTTGGTAGTTCCTAAAAAGTGTTAAAAATAAAGTGACTATATGATTTAGCAAGTTCACTCCTAGGTACATATTAAAAAAGTTAAAAACATGTCCACACAAATGTTTGTATACAAATATTCATAGCAGCATTATTCAAAATAGCCCAAAGTGGAGACATCTCAAATGTTCATCAATTGCTGAATGGATAAATAAAATTTGGAATATCTGTTCAATGGAATTTTATTTGGCAATAAAAAGAAATGAAGTACAGATACACGGTACAACATGGATAAATACTGAAAACATTGTTAAGGAAGCCAGTCACAAAATACCACATACTGAATGATACCACTTATGTGGAATGGTCCGAATAGGCAAATTCATAGAAACACAAAGTAGACTAGTGGTTGCCAGGGGCTGGAGAGAAGGAATAGGATAAAATGGGGAGTTACTTCTAAAACATGCAGGGCTTCTCTCTGGGGTATTATAAAATCAGATGATGGTTGTACAGTTTTGAAAATATACTAAAAAAAACCCACTAAATTTTACACTTAAAAAGGCTTTGGTGAATTTTATGGTATAAGAATTATATCTCAACAATAACTGGAAAGTGGCATATTTCAGATCAAATTTTTGGTTTTGTGCCATAAATGAAAATAAAGTAACATTTACATTTTCTTTGTCTAAATTTCACAATTAGAACCTGTCACAGAAATGAATTACGTACTATTCACGTAACTTTCAAAGCCATTTCAGTACCCTATCATGGTTAGAATAACTGAGAATCTGAAAAAAAAAAAATCATTATAATTCATAAAGAGTATAGGTGGAAATAGCTATCTTCCTATAACCAGGAAATGTGAATGATTTAAATCACTTGACTGGAATGATAGTTGATTTGCTAAAAGAGGCTGGTGAAAATAATAACAAAATGACTTTTATGATAATCTTTTCAAACTACTTTAAAAGTTGGCTTAAGACATTCATAGGCAAATTTAGAATAATTAACTTGAAAGCCACTTCTTTTTCAAATAAATTTTTTCTTACCTGTCTCACAATTTGATTAGGGCACTTAATTAGTATCTGCATTGGCCACCAGTCATCATCAGCCATGCGGTCCAAAAACCACTAAAAGAAAACAGAGTGATTATAACATTCAACCAATACTTGTTAAATGGGATAAAAATCACCTAAGGATTTTATTTCTAGTCCGTGTTTCGATTATTTTTAAGTTCTTAACTAAAGAGATTCTTCAATTGTTAGAAAATCCAAAATCTAAAATGCCTAAAGTCACAATCAGGATCACATCTTATTATAGGATTCCATGGGTGCCACTGACATTACAGTGCACGACATGCATGATGGCAAACTGCAATCCTTACCACAGTAAGATGGAACACTCTTTTCCTCTTAGGCCGCATAAATATCATACTGTAGAATCTTTTGTTCCTATTAATAATATGATCTGAGTATAATTTACTTTATGTTTAAAAACAAATTATGCTCTCTTGATAAAACACATGCTTCTTTAAGCTAAGAGCAATTTCCTATTGATTTCAAGATACTTCTTAAATCAGTATTTAACTACTCTATTGAATTGTACAGCCTATTCATTCATACACACAATTACTAACAACTATAGAGAATTTTAACTCCTTGAGAGTTCCCAAGGCAAATAACTTAGTGCAAAAACTAAAGAGAAAAACTCATAAACAAAACCAAAACAAATTATGACCTAATAAACCCTCTGGATCTATGAAACAGCTTTAAAAAAAATCAGGAAGTGGGAGGAGAATTAGTAACATGATAACACCAGAAGGATTCAATGAGTCAAAGTCAACATGTGGAAAATCCTGCAGAACAAATGAAAAGTGGCAAAGAAAAAAAAGTGTTATAGATGAAAGGAGATTTATGAGACAAGAACAAAATGTGGATCTTGTTTGAGTACTAAACACACCAACTGAAAAGAACATTTTTTAAGACAATTAGAGAAAAGTGAACATGAAATGGGTATTGGATATTACTTCTAATAGCTTCTAATTTTATTAGGAGTGAATAGAATCATGTTATTTACATATTTTTAAGTCCTCATCTTTTAGAGATACATACTGAGTATATATACATGTATAATAAGGTGTCTGGGTTTGCTTTAAGATACTTCAGCTGAAAAGACATGGGGGAATAGGAATAAACATAAATAAAAACTGCTATTATTTGTTGAAATTGGATGATAGGTACAGGAGAGTTCACAATATCTCTCTACTTTTATGTATGTTTTGAAATGTTCATTATAAAGTTTCAAAAAATTATGCCTTTATATTTGAAATTTTCAATCATCAGATTCTCCTCTTTCATTGCTACAAAATGTAATTAGATAACCTATATAAGAAAAAAGTCTTCAACTCATTTCATCTATTGCATACTATGCTGCTGTCTACCACTTCTTGAAATTTATAAGACTTGCATTCCTAGACAGGCCTATACCACTATGGGAGCTAATCAAAAATGATAAATATTAAGATGGTAATATGATTAACTGATCATTATCTGTGAGCAGATTATCCTTATGGATGTCTCTCTCTTATAATGTAATATAGGAGAAAATGAAATTGGATAAACTAATTTTCTGGGATTTATGAATTTTTTCAGAGGAGTAAGGGAGTATTTTTAAGTATTTCTGATAATATTCAAAAGTAGTTAAGAAATATCTGGTAGTCTTGAATTTTCTATAGTTTTTCCTTTTAATACATGGGGACGGGGACTGGAGAATCCAAGGATTTTTAAATAACCTAAAAATCAATTATTTAATCAGCCTAATAGGTATGATACATAAAATTATAACTTTCAGCTATCTAGTAATTTTAGGAACAATCTACATTGGGCTCTTCATAATTTATAACAGGTAATACAATTTTTGCTACAGCACGTAAGTTAAGAAAACAAAACAAAAAAGTGAATCTTAAGTGATGCGCTGTTTGATAAATTATTCACCTTACCTCACAAGCTGCTTGACTATTATTAAACTGTTTGGTCAACAATTCAATCCACTGAAGCATTGTGGGCTAAAAAAGAAAAAGAAAGAAGTTACTGAAGGCATAGGACTTCTATGCCAAAAATAGTAAAACCCAAAAGATATCTGATAATGACATAAAAATTCACAAAATAAAACACATACCTTTTCTTTTGAATGTATAAATGTCTCTAGGACAAAGGAAGTGCTTAACTGTAAAAAAAAAATTAAGCAAAAAGATTCAATTATTTTAGAGTAATCAATTTTGAAAAAATTACCTGAGGCTTATATATTACCTTTGCTGTCATTAGGGACACAGCTTTAGGATCTGGTAATGTACTGGGAATACAGCTACACAACTGCCACATAAATCTAGAATTTAAAAATAATAAATTAAAAATAAATATAAAATTTTACAATAAAACGTGTAACAAAAAAACTATTATTAAATTTACCAAACTTACCCAAAATATGTATGTTCAAAAATGTTTTTGTCTTGAAGAAACTGCATGTTATCGTGCCAAATCCACTGAAGAAAAAAAATGTTAACATCAGATACCAGGAAGCATTTGTTTTATTACATTTTACCAGTATTTTTATTAGGCAGAAAAAAAAGATTTGCTCTAAAAGAAACAACCCCCCCGCCCAAAATACATGCACTTAAAATTCATACTGATTTTTGACAGGTATGTGGAACATGGAAGTACAATAAATTATTAAACCTGCTCCAATTTATCATTATGTATCTGGCTATCTCAAGTGATGACGGTTTTTAAAAAATTATAAAGATTTTGAAAGAACTCTGAAATCTCATCTGTCTGAAGAGCGAGTATATAAATGTATAAAACTACATCATATTCCATTTTAAGAACAGGTTATGAGAGAAATGTTTATGTTTAAAAAGTGGCAAAATTAAAAAAAATTTAACTCAGATTGGCAGAACTACATGAAAAGTGATTTCCCTGCTTATAAAAATCATGAAAGATTATTTCTGATATTAGCCCCGAAAAACCACTATGTTGACTTTAGTTTTTGTGTTCCTTCATATTTTTGAATGCCCCAAACATGCTCCAAGTCATTCTCAGTTCCATAAAATTATTTTTATTTGAACAAACTTATGTTCTGATTATTAATATTACTGTCTTTATCCCCCTAAAGATTTTCAACTATCTCTACTTGCTCCCCTTACCCCAGTCCACTCCTCTAGTCTAGAACCAGGTCTTATAATCATAACGTATTACAGTTTCTGCTCCACATTATATTTGGAAAACCACAGACCAAGTCATTGAATGGTCTTGTTTCAGAGTTCCTGGTCCTCTAGCATTTCTAAGCATACAGCTTTGTATAAAGCTATAGCCAAAAGGAGAGTATGACAGCATTCACCCATTCATCAATTCAGTCTCTTTTCATACCAATGAAGCCCTATTCCAAGTTTCTTGCTTCCAGCCAGGACCTTGGCTCTAAACCTTGTGTCATAATTTTTGTCCTCTTTAGCCCACAAAAGCTAAACTGCTGGCTACCATTATCTGCTCTGGATCTAAAACCTGGTAGTTCCATGGTTTCCACCAGACTTAGTGCTTTTAATTGTTCCATTTCTGTTCTATAGAAATATTCATCTTGCTTTTTGGTGGTCCTTTTTACCTTTTATCGATACAATGTATGTGGAGCCAACTGGGTATGTCTAAGTGTGAAATTGTTGCACTACACTGATCAGAAGGAACAACTTTCCTAAGTATTTTCCATACACCCATCCAACTTCATCTTGGCCCATTCTTCCTTGCACTTATTAATCATCTCAGCCACAGACGTCGCTTTTAGCTCTGGAAACATTCCAATAAGCTCCACCCTTCCTCACAGGACTGTACATTAACACTCTCTTTAGTCGGAGTACTCTGCACATAACTTCTCAGTAACTTTCAAATTGAAGTTTAAGGTCACATTTTCTAATCACCTTCTCCAGCACTCCCAATTCAATTACCCTTTCTGAGCACTCTACTTGTTTTATCTATTACAGTCACTACAATTTATGTTTACTAAATATATTTTATGGTTCTAAAATTTTCTATTTATCTTTTGAGAGAGGCTGCTACTAGCTCTATTTTGATTGTATAAATTTAAAGGATCAGATTCCAGTTAATATCTAAAATCCATATTAATGTAGAGTAACACTGTTATTACATTTTTACTTAATTTTTCAGTAAAATGTATATGTGCAAACTCACTTTAAATTAACGAGCTAAAACAATGATAGGAAACAATGGTTTAGCTTTCTAATCAAGAATATTCTCATGTAGTTCACTTTGTTTTTCTTGTTATTACAAGAAAAGGCTTGGGATTCCCTTTTGCACAATGTAAATCAGTGCTTCTCAAACAATGATTCAGAGCGCTGTGGGTGTTCCTGTGACATTTTTAGGGTGTAAGGTCAAAACAATTTCTTAATGATACTATGATGTTATCCGCCTTGTTTTTGACTCTCAATCTCTCCTAAGCATACAATGAAGTTTTCCAGAAGTTAAATGATAAATGGGCTCATAACAGACCAAATATAGAAGCTATTATGAAACTCAAATGCCTTCTATTAACAGGTATTAAAGAGATTTGCAAAAATGTATAACAGGGCTACTTTTCTCACTGAATGGGATCATTCTGAAGATTTTTTCATAAAAATCAGGTCACCCTAATTCCATCAACCACTTTACCTTTCTTATTCTTCTTCAATGTCACTAATAATTATTTTCCACTCCCTTTAACCTCATTCATTTTACATTAGTATGTCATGGGTTTACCTTTCTGAAGGTTGACTTTTTGTACTTTCGGCTAACTCAGTTTATGACACTGACACAACATACAATGAGTGGCAAAATACTTTTTACAAATATTAAAACATTAAAGTAACATTACCACTTACTACATTATGAAACAAAGAAAGCCTCATTACTACACAAGACATACTTTTTAATATGTAAAATACCTTTTTTCAAATGTATTTCAAATACACATGCAATTGGTACACCAGCGATTCCCAACCTTTTTGGCACCAGGAACCAGTGCTCCTATGAGAATCTAAATGCCTGATGATCTGAGTTAGAGCTAAGGTTGTGATGCTAGCACTGGGCAGCAGCTGCAAATACAGATGAAGCTTTGCTCGCTCACCCGCTGCTCACCTTCTGCTGTGCAGCCCATGGCCTGGGGGGTTAGGGTCTCCTGCTATACACTTGTGCAATCCTTACACCAATCCAATAAGAACATTACCAACCATACAAGTTACTTGTGAACGTGCCCTAATTCCAATCAACCATTTTACCTTTCTTATTTTTCTTCAATGTCACTAATAATTATTTTCCACTCCCTTTAATCTCATTCACTTACATTCACTTGTCATATGTCAGTAATACCAAGACTATTTTGTACAGTGTTAAGGCCTACCCTGGATTACGGATTCTAATGTTGTCATAGCCTGTTCTTATATTACAGTACTATTATTACTTGCATAAATAGTTAAATACGCTTTTAAATTGTTACTAAAGTTAAGTTAACTTATACCTCTAGTAATTCTGATGAAACATCAAATTTGTATTCCTTCCCGTTTTCTTCCTCTGGTTCCATGCGTTTGTAAAACAGCATATATGCACTGTGTGTCTGTAAATGGAAGAAAAAGTATATTTTCATTTTGACATAATATAACCATAAAAGTAGACAACATGGAAGAAGGAAAACAATGTCAAATTATATATGAAATAAATGGTTACCTTTTCAAAGGAAAAATCCATAAATTTATCTGTAACAGAATCATAGGTCTTGGTCTGTAAAAAAATCAGTTTTCCTTCTTTAGGAAATGGGTATACTCAGCTATATTTACATATAAAACATTTCAATAAAAATTTAATAGTTTGTAATAACTTTGTAAGTAGTTTTCAAGTAGCATTACCCTCATAAAAATCCTTGACAGAAGTTTTTGGTTAAGAGTACTAGAAAGTGAAGATTCAAAACATATTTTAAGGTACTTTACCATAAAATATATAGAGTATAAGAAGATAAAACAAATTTGCAATTTGAAAAACTATCTTTTAAGAGAAGAGGTGTGCAGAGTTCACTTTTTTCTTTCTCTCTTTTTTTTTGAGAAACTATCCTAGGAATAACATCTAGAGATGCTATCGGTTTAGTGATGGCTTTAATGTTTAACTCATTATTTACTTCCTTGTACTCATCCTCAAGTATTAACAAAATAGTCCTACTTCTCTTTTTCTATTCAGAATCGTACATAAGAGTACCGGAAAGCAATAAAAAAGTGCTTCATTAAAATCCAGAATGTGAAGTTATTTTACAATAAACACATCTCTTAAAGCAAAAAATAGGTTTATCTGGGCTTATCTTTGAAATGGAAACGACTAATACTTGTGAGAATCAACAGGGTTATTTTAAATCAGTTTTCAGAAAATTGGTAGTAGGATAAACTGCCTATGAAGAGTGAAATTATTATACTACTACCCAACCTAATTATCTTTTCTTATGCCTTATTGCTAATTAACAAGTAAGATATTCTTTTTCCACTTTGTCACCAGGTGGCTGCTACTTTATAAAAGGAAAGAAAAGTAATTCTTTAAAGTTCAGCTCAAGCTAACTTCCTTGTCAAAAATTTTTCGTTTAAGTCAATAAACAGTAATTTCTTTTGACTCTAATCCCAAAACATTCAAGAAAACACCTTACTCAATCAAAAAGGCTCATGGCAATGTAATTCAATTCCTATATTATTATTTAATTCTTCAATTTTAAGTCTTAACCTTCTTAAGCAGTTGAAGGCAGAAATAGTAATTAAATATTTCCCAGTCTCTAGTATATACTCCAAACATAACTAAACTTCCAATAAATACCAGCTGAATAAATTTTAGATTTAATCCTAGTGATTAAAAGAAAGTTAAGTGATTCTGTGATGGGATTTTATGACTCTGCAAAGCATTTTGAAAGTCGCAAACCATTTTGTTTTTAATTTCTAAATAAAACTTACTGTCATCTCTCCACCAAAACATTCAGAGGCAAGTTGAGCAGAATCAAAAGGTTTTACCTCAGCATCATTAAAAAGATACCTAAAACAGAGCATATAATGTTGATCAAGTATATGTGTACTATATATGCCTATTTAAAAAATACTTAGATTACATACTGATATAAATGCTGATCAAACTATTATTAATATTAAGTAAATTCTAATTAAGCTCTTGTTCTGACAACTCTAATCCACTAGAAATTAGAAATATAATTTTACAACAGTCACGACTACCCTAAAATTTGATTGATCCATTATAACCTAGAAGTAACAAGAGTTCACAAAAAAATACATATATAAAATTTGTATAAATATTAACATGTAAAGTTATTGGACAGAAAAGATTAAGAGATGAGACATCTTCCAAAGATAAAGATGCCATTAAAAATTTATGATAAAAAATGATTCAAAATATAATTACGGAAATATATTCAAATAGATAAAAAAAAGTAAAAGTTATCATGGACCTGATGGCTTAAAGAGTGAGAAATAGTTGAATAAAACTATTCTGCTAACCACAGATCAATTAACCAATGTAAATGTTCAAAACAGTATCCCCAACACAGCACAGATACAGTCTCTATACATGAGACTCTTAACAACATCTAAAGACCAAAAAAGAGTTATTAAGGACTGATTTAATAACTTCCAACCATAATTTAAAAAATGTGTGTGTCAAAGGGGAAAAGGTGAAGAGAGAGAGTAGAGCATGTGGGCTAACTTCTAACTTCTAACTAGAATATATAAGGACTTTGTGGCCACCCTATAAGAAGACATTCAGTAAACAATAGCTCTTGAATGAGTGAACATAGCTAAGATTCGGAAGGTTCAATATTGTCTATGAATATAAAGTTGTATGCAAAACTGTGTGTGTTGTGTGTTCATTTTTCTCAGGAAAGCATCTACCAAATTCTCAAAATAGTCTGGAGATCCATAAAGTTTAAGAACAAGTGATTCATATTATCTTTTGAAAGTCGTTTTCATTTAAAAATGTTGTCTAACCCCTTTCCTAACTTTATAGAACGTTTTTAGAAAACTAAAATCAGAAAACAGATCTGAAAACTATCATGAAAACATAAATACTTTAAAAACAGAAAAGTTTTTTTAAAATCTCAAGAATATTTAAAACTCACCATTTATTGTTTTTATAAGCATGTGGATTGACTATATCTCTGATGAAGCTATAATAGTGCCCACCATCTGCTGTTCCTGTGTGAACAGTCACTCCTATCAAGTCATACTCATAGCTCTCTGTGTCTTTTGAACGATCACTGACTTCCTTAAAACCTGAAATGATTTACATAAAATAGTTCAATAATTTTGAAAATTAGTGACATCTTAGAATCACTTTATACACTTAATGTACATAAATAGGCACAGATACATTATATAATAAAATAGACACAAAATAACTCTACTTGCTAGTTATTCATGATCCAAAGCCTACAATTTTAAAGAACATTTATACAAATCACTGGAAAAACAATCCCCATGTTAGTGCATAACTATGGACAATATCAATACAATATATAAACCATATTCCTTTTGTTTGATCTGGCTGTTTCTTTTGAAATAGATAAATCTGAATGAAGCATTCTATATTACCTTTATTAGGAGGCAAATACAAGATCTGAAAGGTCATTAACATATTTATGTCTTTTAGTCTCATATTAAGGAAAATAGAGTACTATACTGATAGCATGCATCCTATCAGTTAATAGAAAACACTCTATTAAGAGATTTATGTAGACAGAAATCAAAGATATACTTTCCACCTATAAAGACTTAAAATTTGAAAGGTATTAAAGACACTAAGGAAAAAACTACAGAATAGTGTAATAAGTTTGAAGACGACATATAATTTACAATCTGTATTCCCAGCATCACGCAGAAAGGAAAAAGTACAGTTGGCCCTCTGTATCTGCAGGTTTCACATCTGTGAATTCAATAAAAGGCAGATGGAAAACAGTATTTTGGATCCATGGTTGGAACTCTGTGGTTGGGAATCTGCGGATATGACAGGACGACTACATGAACTGTTCTATGTCTTAAGCATCCAAGGACTTTGGTATCTGTGGAGGGCCCTAGAACCAATTCCTTGAGAATACCGAGGGATGACTATATTATCAGAAGCAAATAAGTGAGAGCAAATTTGATTAATATGAGTGCACAGTGTAAATTGAAAAGTAAAGTGACAATTAGGTGGAGAGGGAAAAATGGCTGACGGTCAGAGCAGTGGCCAAGGAGTTTGGATGTACTAGGGTCTGAGTGAATGCATCGCTTGTGGCCTAACAAATTCCTTCATCTTGGCATAAATTTCTGCCACTTTCACCCATAGATGAAGCATGATGAAAAATACAATGAAGCAGTTTCCTGAGTGGTCTTACCATAATTTTACAAAAGGTATGAAAGGAGTTCTAAAGTCAGATGTATATAAATAATGCCCCCTTATTAACTTCACCTGTATTTTCAAACTTGTCATCTTTACTGGCTCATTTCTTGCAAATTCTAAACATACTCAAATCCTAATTTAATTTCCTGCCATAACTCCATATTCCTTCATAGCTAGCCACCATCTTCTCTCATCTCTTCAAAGAAAGAGTAAGTTCTCCACTTGAAAGACTACCCTATATGCTCATTGTTCACACCTCTCATCTCCCATTTACTGAGTGTAAAACATTTATTCACTCATTAAATGCCAGGCAATGGAGTATAAACGTCAAAATACTATTCTCTTTCCTAAACTTTATAGTGGCTTCTTCAAACCTTAAAAATTTACATCAGCAGAACTTCTCATACAAAGAAAACATTGCCAGGACTCTTGTTATGTAAATTTTAGGAACTTGTCTAGCTAAAGAAAAAGGAAAAAGGCAACAGCTGGGCCTGTTCTGCTTTCTTCTCTCATCTATTTCCATTCCTCATCTCTGTGGTCTTTGAGGTGCATACACACAGAATTTTGAAAAATCACCAGTCTTAAGGAAGTAATAACAACTTGGAAGTAACTACTTATGAACCAAGTGCCATCTTTAACTCATTGCAATCTGCCTTCCTATTGCAACAACCAAGTTACATTACTCTGATAAAGATAACCAAAGATCTTCTACATGTTTGATTATTTTCCATCATGCACTCCTGGAACTGTTCTTTTTTAGCATTCAATACTACTGAACACATTTTCTTTCTTGAGATCTTCTTGATATAGTGACCACTCTACTCATCTAGCTGTTCCAGCTATAAATCTAGTCATTCTTGACTTTCCTCCTCTCTCTAGCAAAAGAATGACTAAAATATAAGCCTCATAGGGGCAGAGACCTTGTTCTTTGTTGTCACTATATTCCCATTACCATAAGAATAGTAAATGGGTGTTCAATAACTTTGTTGGATTTATTTATTAATTCAGTCGAGTCCTGTTAACCTTATCTTCATATACTTCCCCGCAACCTTACTGGTACGCTTTCTCATCTACGCTGCCATCTCTGTGGTTTACCAGAATAGCTTCTCCACACCCCTTTCATCATCCGCTAATTCATTTCAATCACTGTAGTCAGAGTAACCTTTTCCGGATCCCACCTGGTTCCCATCTCAATTCCCTGCTTAAAATCTTCCAATGGTTTCACACTGAATAAAGATAAAAATTAACACAGTCTACGAACAAAATGATCTGGCCACTGCTTTTGCCCATCTCATCACCTGCCCCAACACAATGAGCCTAGCCATTCCTATCAATCTAGCTCTTACTCAAGCTCTGCTTAAATGTCACCTTCTCATGAAAGCTCTCCCCAATTCCCCTAGATCTGTGATAGAGTCACTGTCTTATTTGACAATGTATCATGTTCCTGATTTCTGGTTCGATATAATACTTGCTCACTAGACTTAAGCTGTACAAAGGCAGGAATTATCTTCTTTAATACCATGTCCCCAATACCTCTGTCCTAGTAGATATTAAATATATGGTAATTAACTGATTGTGCCATATTGTCTTTAAAAATATTCTTCTAAGATTCAATTTAATTTTGTTAAATGTATAGCTAATTACAACTTTATGACTATCTTGTTATGGAGACTTACGATAAATCTAGGCAAGAGAGAGATAAAA
>NW_006434709.1:8659216-8729064 GCF_000325575.1 Pteropus alecto | reverse complement strand
TCTTCTGTATAGGGTGTCATATCCAAACGTAATGGGAAGGAAAAGTGTGTGTTCACTTTTTCTTTCATCATCGTGACCATATTAAATGTATACCTCATAGTATTGAAACTCAGAATGCGAGGCAATTTCTTAAAACATGCCCTGAAAGACAGAAAGAAAAAGGAAAAAATATCTTTTGTTTAAAATTGTCTTTTAAAAGTACTTCAATCATGTAAGAGGGGAACACACATACATACACACATATGTACATATATCCAGCCCTCTTACATGACTTTTTGCATTCTGAAAGGGCTTTCCTATGTCTAAATAAGAAAAATAAACAAAAAATTACAAAGTAGACTATATTAAACACCATCATGAAGATATCTAAAGATACCGTATGGAAGCATTAAAGGAATCACATTGTACTTCAAAGGCAAGAAGTCTATGGTTCAGAGTTTTCTTTTCTACCTTAAATAACAGGGATTGAAGTATTTATTTTTTTTTTTGAACTAGAACTGCAAAGTCTGGCTGTATCATTTACTAGATGATGTATGACCCTACACAAGTTAATTAACATCTTTGAGCTTAATGCCTGATTTGTAAAATTGAGTTAAAAGTGCATACTCTCTACAACTTCTAGAACGCTGCTTAGAACGTATTATTCAATAAGTGTTGCCCTGAAGATAGCCAAATCTGAGCATTAGAAGTCCTTCTAATCTATGTGATGCAGGATCTCTGTAGTTCTGAGATGCAAAAATATCAAGTAATTTACAACAATAAGGACTTATATCTGAGTGTGTATGTGTGTGTATGTTTGTTTATAAAGGTAACAGTGGATAACTGAAGACTTGCTAATAACGGCTGAATGCAACTGGGGGTGGGGTGATGGATATGTGCACATGAAAGGTTAACTAGTTCTGAGCAATGATAAAAAGGTTTTACTACTGACCTTTATAACTATGCAGGTTTCTACACTTGATCTGAGCCCAAAATTAAAAAAAAAAAAAAAAAAAAAGTGTTGCCTGATATTACAACAACAGCAACAGGTTAACTGGTTACCAAAATCTTACAGCAGACATACTGCTAGTTCAAGTTTAAAAAACCAAAATTTTGGTTTAAACAAAATATATATAAAATCTTGAATTTATAACAAATAAGAATTTCAGGAAATAATACTTCACTATCTAGAGTTTAAAGGAGAATTTGTTTAAAGCAAGAGGTTAAAATAAAGGAATTTAGGGAAATAAAGAAGATGGGAAGGATGGCACAAACAGGAAATAAGTCTAAAAAACTCATCATTATTGATTATTTGAGAGACTGACAAATAAATGATGAGGTTACAGAAGTATAAAGGAGTCAAATGATGAAGGGCCTGTGTGTAATGTGAGTATGAACTTTCTCCTGAAAGCTAAAACTCACCAAAAGATTTGTGGTGTACAGTGGGACCACTGATTAAGTCATAGGATGAAAAGACAAACACATCTGAAGTGATGAGAATTTATGTTATAAACCTACTAAATCTATGAAAAACACAAGTAAAACAGCTGGAAAAGCACAGCACAATATTTTGACTTACGTAAGATAATTTGGGAATCATTAGCATATCAACGGAGATTAATATTATGGTGGTAGATAAAATTATTCAGGAAAGAATCAATAGCTGAGAAAACCAGAGGTTTTAAGATAGAGCAGTATATGATCCTCAGCCCACTTTTGTTAAACATTTACTGTTATTACAGACATCTGAAAGGATGGTAAGAATACAAAAGAGTGAATAACACTTTGCTTGGGAGATTAGAACGAAGGAACACACACACACACCCACCCACCCACCCACACCCACACCCACACCCACCACTCTCACATTAGCTAAAAGAAGGGAATGTTTCAAGTCTTTAATTCCTACCCCTAACCCAACTCTTGTCAGATGAGTTTGTCTTCTCCCTGTAACTGCCAGCAGTTATACTTTCAATTATGTCCACCTACCACCTTTCTGTTTTGCAAATGACTTCATTTTAGAGACTGAGAAAAAGAATACCATTCCTTTCAAATGCATATTTACCTGGAGAAATCTTCTATTAAGCAATTTGAAGCAATGGCTTTTCATTCTCTGATGAAATAGATACTCCGATCTATTTCATCTAGAGAATTACTCTGTTTGATCCCACAGTTCTTTCTAGAGACTATCTTACCTGCTATTTTTTGGTCAAACTTCTAAAATGAATGATCTATACTTGATGCCATGTACCCTGACAATTCTGCTTCTATTGCTACAACTTGACAAAACATCCAACTAAACTACTTTTGGAAAACCCAATGCTTTTACTCAGCTGTCATTTTTCTCCATCTCTGCAAACTATATCGTCAATTAAATATCTTCTTCTTGAGATTTTCTTCCTCAATTTCTGGGTTACTACCCTATCCTGATTTTCTTTCTTTCCTAGCTTTGATTCCGTCACTTTTTCCTCTGTACTTTTAGGCTGGCTTGTCTCTATTCTTCGCATCAGTTATGTTCTTTCTCAGGTGGATGTTCTGATGGCTTCAATTGATGATGCAGATAATTCCAAAATCTAGATGTTAAATCATTTGATGTCACTGTACATTACCAATCTTGTTTTACTAGTCACTGCAAATCCTCTACCTGAATGAAGCAGGCTAGATTAATCCTGAACTTCTTACCCATATAAGGTCATTTCTATTTCTCTGTTTTCGTTCCTAGGAACTAACTTAATAAGATACTCTTTCAATCTAATTTCTATTTGTCATTCAATATTCACTTGTAGAACTGAAATATCTTTACCCAACTACTCTGTCCTAAACTGGCCACCTTATGGCTGGCTCATAAGAAAAAAATCTCTCACTTTACAAATTTAGAGAAGGATGCTTTCAGTTCATGAATAGACTATTATGCTCCACTGAGTACAGAGCAGAGAGCTAAGCTATCAGACAAGCCTTGCTAAATATATAATTAGAGACAAAAAATTTGAAAAAATTTTGAGTGTTTGAAAGTATACTTCAATAATTGAGGGAAAAGTTACTGAATGAATATAAGCTCCAAGCAGGCAACCTCAACCTTAATCAGATAATGTTCATAAAAGTTTAATATTAATTTATATAGGTTTGTGTTTTACGTCCATTTGATAATTTATCAAATGATAAAAGCTGCATTTCAAAAACATACCTTTTTTCAGCTCGTACTTTCTTCCCACAATGAGAACAAGTATACATGTTGTCACCTTCTAAAGTATCTTTAATAGTAACTTCATCGAGAGATTCCTGTGTAGAAAGCCACATTTAAGTTTCATATTATTGTTTACAGCATGCAAAAATAAAAAAAAATCACTAATTACAATTAAGATAGAATGCATAGAGGAAAACAAATTTTTTTTAAAAAGTAAAATTTTAATTTCAGTAAAAAATCAGTTTTCCCCTCCTATTGACAAAATGCTCTATGACTCTTACTAAAATTTTCAAAAGCGAAGTATTTAAATTTTGATCAGGAAAAATTAGCTTTGTGGTCTACCTTTAATTCTTATTTGAGAAGTAAAGAATGAAGAAAATAGATGAAAATATGAAACTTAATTTTCTCTCAAGATGACAAACAAATCTGCTACATACAAATAGTTAAAAGCAGGAAAAAAGTCTAAAAATATATATCACTCACATAAATATTCTTCATATCAGCCACTTGGCATCTCACAGTGTAAAACTCTTCAGCAGTCTGACTAACGTGTTCACAATCCTGGCCAACCAACAGTCAAAAATTGGTTAATTAATCAGAATAAACTAAAATATATATTAAGATTTCCAAAAAGCAAAGAACAGGTAGAATACTTACCAAGGATACAACATTGTTTGTAATTACACCTCCAAACAAACTTTTGACAGTATTTTTCTATAAAAAAAATTACAAACAAAAGTCAGTAAAGTTGAGAGAATCTGTACAAATTTCAAAGAAACTTCAGTATTCTGGTACTAACCAGTTCTGGAGACATTTCTTCAATTTTGGTAATCAGATCAGTAAAAAACTCTGTCATATCTTTCTGCTCGCCAGTATTCAGAGGCTGCTTATCCATGGTATATGTTTTACAGAAGGGCCTAGGATTATATGCTTTGCATTCACTCTCCTGTAAAGGAAAAGTGGGGGTGAGTATGGAAAAAAGGAATAAAAAACAATCAAACAAATCTAAGTCTTAAATAAAAATAAGTAAATTATCGCAAGTTTCATGAATAAACACCAAAACAGGTAATAAATCTACCAAGGTTTAAATGCCTTTTTTCCCTCATTTTTGTTTGATATCCACGCATTTTTCAGTTTAATAGTCTTGGTGCCAAAGATGCTCATATTATCTTAAATTTAAAAACTTGTGTTTTTTAAATCTAGGAATTTCTAGGGAGAATTTTGAGATTCAAAGAACATGGATTAGTATTGTGAAGCATAAAATATAAAATCTTTGCAGGCTGAATATGTTTTCCTACAGTTTTCTGTTTTGTCAGTTCAGATGAAGTTTCAACTCTGTAAAATGGAGATTAAAAGTAGAATGAAGGAATGACTATTTTGTTTAAAATCTCACTTACTGCATCCTTATTAAGAATGAGAAGCTAAAAAAAATACAGTAATAAATGTGATATAATCTCTGTCCCCAAGATTCTAACAGGTGAGACAAGTAACTGTCAAATACAAATAGTAACCATGATAGATTTATTTATGGTGACTTGAAGACACTACGGAATCTTTAGTCTCTTAAGAGGTGAAAACCATCTTGATTCTTGAAGGATGACAAAGGAAGAGAAGAGTGCTGAGAGAAAAGCGCTACAGGAAGAAGTGGTATAAATAACTGCACAAGTGATGAAGCAACAGGGTGATGGGCTTCAAAAGGCTTATAGTTACTATAAGGTGAGGCTGAATATGGGGAGGAAGCTGAAGGGAGGGAGCAAATATCACAGAGAATAGGTACAATGTTAATGAATCTGAATACTAGTCTATTCATAATAAAGAACCACTGAAGAGTTTAAAGAACAGGGAAGTAATATTTGCTATTTTAAAAAATGGATTATTTTTATAGTTTTGGGAGTGGGGATTAAGAAAGACAAAGAGAAATCAGTCAGAAAACTCTAACCCTAAGGAGGGTGACCCTGTGACAGGAAAAGGATCAGATACAAGAGATTCTTCAAAGGACAAATAACAGGATGTAGATTGATAGCTGTTAGAAGTTATTGTAACAAAAAATACCAGTAACTGATCAATTAAGAGTAACCATTCAGGACAAAGCCAATACAAATGAACTCCATTTAATGTTTTCAGCTTTGTCAAAATGGTATATTCTAAATAGTTTTCTGTACACAATTCTCAAACATACCATTAAATATGTAAACATTTTTTGAAGCTCCAGAAGAGTGGTCTTGTGCTTCATATCTTCTGAATACTGGAAGTCAAAAGAAAACTTTTCATTAAAAGATACTGATGGCAGTAAATTAGACATTCCAAGAAAGTATTACAATGTATTTAACACTATTTTTTTTCATTCTTACAGCTATGTGTAGAAAAAGCATAGATACGGTATATTCTTTCTTTAGCAATTCTAGCATTTTAAAAATTGGAGCATTTTGTTCATTATATAAATACTGCCATTACTACTATGTAAGAAAGGTGAATAAAAAGATCTTTAAAAAATTGCTTCCCAGATCAACACTCTTTGGTGCAATGCTGATTTAAAAGTTGGTGATTTTGTAAAAACAAAAAACATTTTAGGTGTGCAACTAAGCTGTTTTCTACAATAAATTCACACATTAAAAAAATGATATCTTGCCTTCATCAAGTCACATACCTTTATTTTTTTCTAGAACAAGAGGAGATCCTTAACATTGTAGAGTAATACTGGCCAAGAGCTTTGAAAATCCTCTAAATATTTCAAATATCATTAACTGAGATTCAGGAATCTGGCTAGACTCATTCACTAGAGATTTAGTAATGAACACCAGCCTTATAGGAGAGTTCCACATTCATGCTAGATAGTTATTAGATATACCATATCTCATTTAAATATTAAAATAAATCTCTGAAATATTATCTTACTACCTGTCATAATTTTGAAGAAGCTCTGATAGTCTCATGGAATAGGCTTCCTATATGCCAAAAGCATACATTACTTATTTGTGTTGAGTGCAAGTAATACGGCTGTTATTTAAGAGCATATATTCAACTGTGGACACAAGATAAGGACACTGAAATTGAGATCTGTTCAACATATAGCTATCATAAAATTATATGATATTAAGGCAATAAGAATTAAAAGTAATCAAATTGGCAAAAATAATTACAGTATATTCCTGGCATATAGTAGGTCGCATTTTCCATGAAATTATGAGAATAGTCACATAAACTGACATTTTCCACTATATAAATATCTAATACATGCAAATTGTTAATAATCTGGAATACAAAAGTGTTCAGGAATGAAGACCTGGATTTATATTTTCATTATTGGAGAATAAAGTATTAGTTGGCTATAGAACAGAAGTGACTGAATTCTTTAAAATCAAGTCAGACCAAGGATATTTTATTAAATGTGCAATTTCTAAATAAATCTATATCCTACATATATGTATGTATTTACTACTTAAAAGAATACATGTTCACACCCATTAGGATGACTATTATCAACAAAACATAAAATGACAAATGTTGGCAAGGATGTGAAGAAATTGGGATTCTTCTGCACTACTAATAGGAATGTAAAATGGCACAGCTACATTGGAAAATGGCATGGTGATTCCTCAAAAAAACTAAATACAGAATTACTATATGATCCAGCAATTACAATTTTGCACATATACACAAGATATGAAAGCAAGGACTTGAATATGTATTTGTACACTCATGTTCATAGCAGCACTATTCATAATAGCCAAAGGAGTAAGCAAACCAAAAGTGTCCCCTGACAAATGGATAAACAAAATGTGGTATATACATACAGTGAAATATTATTTAGCCTTAAAAAGGAAGGAAATTCTAAAACATATTACAACATGGATGAACCTTAAAGACACTGTGCTAGGTGAAATAAGCCAGTTACCAAAGGACTAAATGTTGTTATGATTTGACTTATAGGAGGTACCCAGAATAGTCAAAGTTATAGAGACAGGAAGTAGAATAGTGGTTGCAAGGGGTTTAGGAGAAGTGAGAATGGGGAGTTAAATATTTAATGGGTACAGAGTTTCAGCTGGGAATAGTAAAAAAATTCTGGAGACTGATGGAGGTGATGATTGCAATGTGAATGTATTTAATACCACAGAACTGTATACTTATAAATAAATGGCTAATATGGTAAACTTTATGTTGTGTACATTTTACCACAATTAAAATATATGTAGCTTTCTATAAGCTTTCTGTGAACATCAGAAAAGGGAATAAAAATAACTAACATTTTCATTTAATAATCAAGTGCCCATTAACTAGAGTACTTTCCAAAGTCAAGTCAAATTCTATTCTGTATTTTTGATGCAGAGACAAATCTAAATTTAGTTCTTAACCAAAAATACCATTTATGAGACTTACAATTAGCAGATCTGATTGTTCTTTCTGTTAATATATACTAATTCCTGACAAGGCTAATGATTAAAAGGTGGTCATTAATATGACAATGAGAAAAACAAGTATGGCTAAATCATCAGCTAAAAAGAAAATTACTGAAAACATGCTTCTTTGATAATAACTTGTTCTACAAATTTATGCAGCTAGGACCAGCAAATTTAGTCACAAAATTTCCATATGCTAAATGAAATCAATTATTCAACTATTTCTAAACATAATGTCTCAGATGATAAACTTAAAAACATCAATGTAACTGAAGCCAAAAAGCAAACTCATTGAGTATACTATAAATTGGAAGCCTTAAAGCATTAACTTAAACATATTAAGAATTGAATAGAGATATATAAAGAATTGCAATACTTTGTTGGGGGTGGTGGGGAGCCAGGACATCAAGATGACATGATGGAGGAAAACAAAAACTCAAGTGCAAGCATAAAGAAAGTTTTCCAAGAAATTTTAAAAGCAGTGCTAAGCGACAAACTGAAAATAGTCCACGGTAAAAAAGAATGAAAACTAGAAAGAACAAATAACGAAAATAACAAAGCAGAGCTTACCCAAACAACTAGGCCTGCAATCAAATTTACTTTGGGACAAATATTAAAGAAACAAGTTTAATGATCTTGGTACTATTTTCCTATTTTGCTTTATGCTTTGCTTATTTTCTATATAATTAAAATTTGTATTTATTTTTACTGACAATACCATGTCACTGTATACATTCAGTATGTATATTCCACAACTATGCTTTCCTTTGAGAAATAAGTTATACTACAATGTTAGTAGTAATCTACTGAAATGTAAAAATAATTAAAACATGAGTTAGCTAGTTACGTAATCAAATTTTCTTTTTTAATTCACATATTACTTTCTCATAATAGTTTAGTAAACTGGAAAAAAGTCAAGATTTATCAACAAAATCTGACTTTTAGTTTTAACTTTTAAAGTGAGGAAACTGTACCTTAGCAGTGAAGACAGCCTGTCTTGCCTCAGGTATCATATAAAGTTGCTGAATAGTGGAAGCCAAGTAACATGTAGCTCCAAGGTTAGTCAGGCCGACAAATCTACACTCAGCACGGACATCCTCGTGAGGCCAGTAGTCCCATTTATAAGGTGCATGAGCTGCTGAAAAAAGAGGGAGGAAAAGATGCACCCCCCACCAACAAACTATTAAACATAATGTATTCTGTTTTTATTAATAGACACTACCTACCTCCATTACATATTTAGTTAATATATATAAAATATTATACACAGTAATTTTTAAAATTAGTAAGAACACATAGTAAAACTAATTCATTTCCTAAAAATTCAAAGGACTGTCACAACTGTATTTTTAAAAAATTTTTACTTTTTAACTTCTGTAACATCCTAGCAACAACAATTTACAATGTTAAAGTGTATGAACAGCAAATTCTTTTATTAAATCATGCCCTCTAAAAATGTCATTTCTGTATAGAAAGATTAAAGGAAAAGAATACTTACACTGCATGTGTTGTGCCATAACCCAGTTGTGTATTAGCCTGTAGTTCTCAACAGATCCCTTTACCATCTCTACTAACAAATCATAAGCAGCAGCTCTTGAAGAATGTGATTTGCACTTTGGCTGCTGTCTATCCTTTAAACTAGGCAACAAAAACAGGAGATTGAAGATATCTCTTAAGAATTCCTGGAAAAAAGAAAAAGACCAAGTACATTACATAAACTAGGTTATATGACAATCTACAATTTACTAAAAGACTTTAAAAACTTAAAGTGGCATCATATACTATCGTCCGAAAGTCTTCCCAACGATCATTTCTTTTAGAGAAAAGAGAATGGGTGGAGATCACTATCACTCTTACCTTCCCTCCCTCTTGATACCTAAATCAGTTCATTCTTACAGATTCCCATCTACAATGCTTTTATTTTACACTCCATTAACTGACCAAAAGTTTTTGTTAAGGACTCATTACTCCCTATCTTGACTGCCTGTGCATTTATTTAAGTTTTCCATTTCACTCTAATAAAAATAATAGTGACAATAGCAGCAAAAGCAGCAAATTACTCATTAGAACTTTTAGGTGCCAGATAATATTCAAAGGCCCTCTGAAGTCACAGAGTTGGCAGGTGCCCGAGTTAGGATTTAGACACCAAGTCTTTAATTTCTATACCAGTGAAGTTCGAACTGAGGTGCAAAGTTTACCATGTAAAGTACAATCCAGATGTACTTTTTCCTAAATTTGATCTCCCTGAGAAAGGGTCACCTTTCCCACTTGTTCTTTCTTAACCTTCTTTGGTAAAGTACCAAAGGACCAATTACCTCCCTCACTCCTCTCCAATACTACTATGGTACATCGTTCTGGGATCAAAAACTTCCTGGAGTAGTGTAAAGAAAAGAGGTAATATACTTAAGACTGAGACTGCTATCCATTTAGAAATGCTGGATTGTCAAGTTGGCCCTGGCTGTTATCTGGAAACCTGAATGGTAAACAGTTCCCTCCTCTGATATAAAACTTTCCCTAAGTGATAAAAGTGGCTCACTACCTGTTTGTATTTGGTTTATGCTGAATAACTGCTTTCAACCTGGGAATCTGAAATTTCAGTGACTGTGGTTAGTTATGCAGATACTATGTGACTATATGACTCACCCCAATAAAAACCCTGGACACCTAGGCTCGAGAGCTTCCCTGGTGGACAACACCACATGCGTTGTAACATTCATTGCTGGGAGAATTAAGTATGTTGTGTGCGACGCCACTGGAACAGGACACTTAGAAGCATGTACGTGGGATCTACCAGACTTGGTCCTATGCTCTTCTTTTGCTGATTTTATTCTGTATAGCCTATTGTAAAGTGATGTACTTTGTTTAAAATGAATCAAATTTAAGAATTTATATGAGTATATAACAGGTATGCAAATGTGTTCCTGCACTGTTCTTTTACGAGAAACATGCCAAGAAAGATTATTTCTCTCTTATGTATTTCAATTAAAAAAAAAATTTTTTTAATGTATTCATTTTTTTAAATGAAGAAAGCAGATCACATACTGGTATTTACATAATATAAATGATATATTTGTGTCTTTAACAGTCACAGAAAGTCCTGGAAGGCCATCACCAAAGCATCAGGAGAAATCAAACTATGTATAAGAATCTTCTCTTTGCACTAGCTAAATTTTTTTTCCTTATTTACAATGATTCTTTACTTTATAATGATATGTTATCAAAAAAAACCAATTAATATATTTATATTTTAGAATAAAAGTTACATATTGGTTTTTAACTTAATAAGCAAGGCTATTACTCAATCAAATTATTCCCAGTAAGTGTAATGGAAAACTTAAAAAAGGACTTAGAACTAGCACAGGGGGCTTTGTGAAATAGGGGAAGTAGAATGGATTTAAGACAGATAAGACTGTCACCTTAGCCTATCTCAGGAATCCTTAGTCTATGCCCAGGACAATCTTCCTGTCAATGCAGGCAACGGCAAAAGTACCAATGGAAAAGTGAATAATTTAATCTAAAGAGTAATTAGACATGTGTTGGTATAGAGTCATTAAGTGTATCAAACATTCAATAATAGATTTTGTCAATTTGGCCTTTAAATATGAAATAAGACAGGTACTCTATATGACTACTTATTAATTCCGTTGTGTAAATTATTAATTCAAAATAGTCAACCCTACCAAACTGTATTATCAGAGTTTGCCTCTCTCCAATCATAGGAATTAAAACTTGTTTCTGCATTCTAAAAACAAGCTAAGACTTATATTTCAAGGTTCATTATATTCAAAGTTCACTTTTCCTACCACCAATAAAGTTCTAGCAAATTTTCTGTTTGCATGTTTAAGAAAATTTCACATATCCATAAACAAAAATTCCAATCAAATTTCATATAGACACTGGATGTCTTAATGCCTACCTGTCCTTCCCTTGAAAATTTAAAGGGTGGTTTGTGTTTAATAACACTTGTTGCGAGCCTTAGGAGTCCTGTAAGCCCATCATCTTCTATATTACCATCTTGATGATCAAGGATCTCTCTGCTACACAAAAGAATACAAGAAAACAAGGTAGTTCACACAGTTACACCCTTTATCTTTTCTCAACAACATAATTGTCAATCTCACATCAAATTTTACCTTCGAATACAGTCAGCCAAATGTCGTGCCAAAGCATCTAAGTCAAGGAGCGTTGTCTTAATACAAAGAGAAAATACAAAATTCAAATATAAATTTTTATGTTTAGTAGTTCAGAGATTATTAAAACAACAACAATAAAAAACCCTTTCCTTGTCAGTAACAAGAATTCAGTTCTCCTAAATTCATTAATATACCTATTAAATAACAAATAACTCTTTACTTATCATGGTCAATTAATAAAATTATAGATGTAAATAGATCACTGATAGTCCTTTAAAAAAGATACAATGAAATAGTAATAAATTATGGTACAGAAATTTACTGAGAAGACTCTAAGGTTTATTGTTTTAGTTTTAATAATTTTATTCAGATGTAATCACATACTGTACAATTCACCCACTAAGGTTTGTTTTTAATAGCACCTTTAAATTAGGCTTTAAAAATAAACTTAAATGTACAGTTAAATAATTTCACTGTACACACAAAAATTTTTTTCAGATTTTATAAAATAGAACTTAAGAGGATTCTCAAAGAAACTCAGATCTCTATGAAGGAAAGTAACTTTGGCAAGCAAGAAATATTAGATTCCTATTTTAAATGGGCAACCCTAGATTTAAAAAAATTAATGTTTATCTGGCATACTTTATGAATAAAAAAGTTAAAACATTCAATATTTATAATTCTTCAAATGAAAAGTAGAAAACTTTAAGAATTCATCACATGTAAGCTGTTTCTTAAAAATAGAAAGTTCAAACACTACAGGATATTTTAAATGTAAAGTATACACACACTTTGAAATATATAAAAAATTGAGACAATATTTACAAAATATTTATATATATTTTCTTTAAGTGTTTCTCATTTTTTTCTGAGGTCAGATAGATGCATTTGTGCTTACTAAATTTATAAAGGAGAAAATATAAGCATTTATATGGCAAGTGTGTCTTTGAAAAACTTGTTTTAAACACTTCTTTGGATGAAAATATTTTACTCTAATATAATTAATATATCAGCAAACTGAGAGTATTTTAGCTTAAAATGAGTTATTTTTGAACTACAATTTTATTTACATTCAGAACTCAAAATCCATATGCTATTATAGAAAGTTGCATTTAAATTTAAAGTCTAAATTTCATGTTCCAAATAAGATTTTACATCCACAAATCTTATTTGGAAGAGACAGGAAACTACTTACAGGTATCAGATGAAGACATTACAACAAAGAGCAAAGTAAAAAGAAGAAAAGCAGAATAGAAAGGCATAAATAAATACAGTGGAAAACTTATGACATTGTTAACTCATAGACTGATAAAAATGCTTTTAATAAGGATCTATAAAGTTAAGAAAACACACGTGCAAAATTCAACTCTATTAACTAGTTAATGTATTTCCTGAACATACCTGACTAGCGTCCTTTATATGTATGTTGTCAACTAATTTGCACAACAACCAAAAATACTCTTTACATCCAGGTTTTAACATTGGTTCCTCTTCATAATCATCTATCTATAAAAAAAAATTTTAACTTTGTGAAAACATTTTAAAAAGGGAAATAACTTCTATTTCAGTATATTTAAGAAACTACGGGCTTTATGAAAAAAATTAAATCCCAATGCAAACTAAACAGTATTCATATATTAACAAAAAAATAAATAGAACTAGTTTTTATAAAACAGAATAGGTACATAAGTGAATAATATGAGAACTCTCAGAAAAACATTACTCTCAAATTAATTATAACCTACTTGGAACATACATGAATAACATATGCTAAATAATGTGATACAAATTAAGAATTCATTGAAAATGTGGGAACAAAAGAACCTATGGAACATGAGTATATATAAATCTAAACACATGCAATGGCCTATCAGTTTTGAAATTAAAAAATGAACTCATTATATTTCTTAAGTAGTCGATGAGAGAATATTATAGAGGAGAAAAATGTAAATCCTACAATGTATCGTATTTCTGGGATTAGTAAAATTTACTTATTAATGGACTCTGGATTTATCATGTGGTAGAAGTCTTTTATAAGGCTAGTATTATATACACTGGAGCAAGGAAAGAAACTGAAAATTCAGAATATCATAAGAATAAAAAAAACCCTGTGTGACTGAGAAGAAAGCAACATTTATGTTTCTGTCTTTCAACTTATTAACACAAGGCCCAGAACCAAGTAAGAACAAATGTTATTTCCAAACAGAGTATCCATAAGAGATCCCACAGAGCTAAAATCAAAGCACATAGATTCCATTTCCAGGTATAACATGGACACGTGTCACATTGCGGTCATTTTAAGAACTATATAACTATTATTCTCTCTGTAAAAATTATATATGGTAACCAAGTACTCAAAATTACTGCAAGGATATAACACAGTGATAAACCTGGGACAAAGGAAATTGAAATAACAGAAACTGCTCCTGAACACAGTAAAATCTTACCCTGACAGGTTTGAGTGCTTGAGCATCAGGAAGAAATTTCAACAATGTTGAGGCAGCCAACAGCAGAAAAGAACGATTGATTGAGTCTCCTCCATCCAGCCCTGACAGAGATAACTTATAAAGACCATTGCAAGACTCATGACGGACTGCAGTCTAAATGAAAAAGCAAGTTCCAAAGACAGTCTTAGTTAGTACTAAAAAGTTAATATATTAAGGTTACTATGTTGGCAGAAATAATATGTTAAGTGGCTTCTTTAGCAAAGTATTCACATACTCATGCATGTAAATAATATATGATTTGAATAAAGTACTCCAAAGTATACAGTAATATGTAAAAACGTATTTTAGAAATCTCAAATATGGCTGTAAAATAAAACCAACAAATAAACACAACAAATACAAAAGGGATTGTGTAGAGTATATTCACAACTTATTTACAAGGTTAAGTAACAGAATAAAATATTTTCATAACTAGAAGATATTTAGAAAGTAGTTAAACTAGAACATTTTACAGATTCTAAGGGACTTGCCCAAATGTCACAATGGTTATCTTGGACAGAGCCAGAACAAGAACACATAAGCATTCAATTAAGAGCTACAGTTTTAGACAGTGCTGTCTTTCAAAGATGTGATTGTTGTGGCTAAGTGATTACTGAGAGTGTGTTTCTACTATTTCATTTAGCAATATGAAGTAATATCAAGATACGGCTAGTGAAAACTATATTGACCTCAGTGTCAATAATGAAATCAAAAGAAAATATATTTGACTTATTTTTAGTCTCTCTTGCATCTAAGGATATACTCCAATAGAAAAAGCAAAAGAAACTTCTCTAAAACATAAATTACCAAAATAAACACTCAAGAACCACGAACCAGAAAAAGCAATTTAAAAAACCCAAAAGCAAAAGAATCACTCTGTAAACAAATATTTCAGAAAAAGACAAATATGAATGCCACAGAATATTTAATGTTCACACTCAAGTGTACATAGTTCAAACATAGTTCAAAACACTCTAGATCTTAAAGGATTAAATAAGCGCATTACAGATAATGTGATATTCTTATGGAACCATGTCCATTTGTTTCCATATATAACTATATAGTTCTTTAAGAACTATATACTTTTTAATGTTTTTATTATCAATGCTAGTAATATAAAAATAAAGAGCAACAGTACTAATCTTAATGTTTATCTTACCTCAGGAATAAGGAGAGTCAATTTCTTTAGCCAATCTTGTAAATGATCACTATCTGCAAGGCTAGATTTCACTAAAGAACAGCAATGAGCCCAACTCACCAAGAGCCACATTGAATAATGTGAAACTAAAGAAAAATTAGAAAAAAAATACAGCTGTCAGGGCTTGTGCTATAAAGAAAACACTATCATTATTAAAGATATTATAAATATAGTTATCCAAGTATTTATTATTAAAAATTAATTTTGTTGAACCCTCACCTTCATGTCTAGACCTGTGATCGGACTGAGCTTTCAATACTCTGTAAAGTAAAAACACAAAACAACCACTAATTAAATTCAGCAATGAATTAAAAAAAACTCTATTTATTACCACATATTCTTTAAGGTATATACAACTCTCTCTCCAAAAGATTAGATTTTAAGAAAGTTACTTTTTTTCGCTATAGTCTTTATCTTTTATTTTTAAAATCACTGGTAAAATTTTATTATAGCAAACACCAAATGAATGTTCAGATTTAATAAAATTTGAGTGAATCCAATAAATGAACCCTCAAAAACTACTCATGATTTAGTTACTAAAGACATGTATTACAAAGAGAAAGGTTCTAACAGTTCAGAGTCAAAACCCGAGACTCCTTAAAAAATAACCATATATTAACTAACATAAAATGCCTTTCCTTTGACAGGACAAAAATTCTAAGATGTGCTAAGTTATATTATAGAGGGCCAAAGAATGAAAGAAAGAGACAAAGGTATTTAACCAGTTAATAGCTGTGGGGCAAATAACAACAGACTGCTCACATTCCTGAATGTATGCTGGAGCTTTGAAACTTCTACAGCAACCACCAGAAGCCGCCTCATCTTGCTTATGCATGAACTTTCAGGACAGTTTCCCACAACCAATCAAAAGTAGTAAATATTTCTTCCTCAGAGACTATGCACCTATCCTAGAACTGCCTCCACTTCACCTTTTACCACCGCTGCCCCATTATCTGTAGCCAATGTAAATTCTTTCAAAACAACTTACATCTTTCTTCACAAAACAATGTATAAAGGAGCCTGTTAACTCCAGAACAGCTGTCAATGTTGCCTACTCCGTCTAGCCCTGCTGCTGGTGATTTAGATTTATTGCCCCCACTAGGACGTGGTCCTTTTCTGGCTAGCATTTGGCCCAATAAACCCTTTCTTTCAGAAAAGCTTTTAGCCATGAAAGTTTCTGTTTAACACTTTTGCACTGTTAATGCCACTTTCTATCAAAAATGGTTAAAAGTAAATTATTAAAAAGTAGAGAAAACTGATTAGTTTAATTCTATAGGATTTCAGCTCCATTTTTCTCCATATTTTTAGTAACTTCGATGGAAAATGTTATCATCTCAATTTAAAGAAATCTAAATATTAAAATTTTTCATTTAAACAAAATGATTAAATATGGCTTATTTGCCTTACAAATAAGCTGTTAAAAAAAAAAAGCCAATCTTTACCATCCCCACTTCGTCATAATTCACAAAATACCTTTCAAAATATCAAAAAGCAAGGCTCACCAAAATTATTGAAGTAAAAGGTGCTAAGAAGTTAAAATTTTTAAGTCAAGTATTTGGCCATACTACATTTTAATTTTTATCATATTGGTATAATATATTTAACTTTACCATAGCAACCTACCCATCTATCTTTTAAATCTGTAGCATTAGAAGATTTTTGATAACGTAGACAAAAAGTTCTGTCTAGCTGTTGTAATTGATAAACTTCCTTGCACCATATAAACTGAAGATGAGAGCTTATGAAAAAATAACAATGCAGAAACAGGAGCTGAGAAAACATAGAGATGGGGTAGGGGAGCTCACATTTCAAAGACTGTAATGAGGTCTGTAAGAATGGAACTGGTGGAATGAAAAACAAGAAGTGCCACAGAGTGAACCAGCTTGAAGAGCAGCAACAGATATCAAATCTGCACATTTATTTTTCATTGTTTGAGGTTAACGAGGTGAACAAAAAGCAGACTAATGTCATCACTGAATTGCCTTAACTCAATATATTGTAGTGTGTGGGATAAAAAGGTAGAATGTGTGTTAAGAGGACGAGGAGGAAGAATTAAGAATTATTTAGCTGGACAGTAATTGGTGGTTGGGGTGTAAAATGTATTTTATCATACAAATCAAAGGCACGTTCTTCATTTCCCCATGTTATTCATTAATAAGCTTTAATAACACTGAGATAAGATGCCTGGCATTAAAAATACAATGGTTAGCAAAATCAGTTAAAGTTCGTATAGAATTTGGAGCCTAGTGGGGTAACACAGATATTAATCAAGTAATGAATGTGAATTCAAGTGAGACAGACACTAAAGAAAAGTACGTTAGAAAAAAAGTAATCATGTTATTTATATGCAACCACTGCCTATGAAGGTGACTTTAAAAAGCATCTAAACAGTTAATTAGCTATTAACCATAAATAGGATTAAGCACATTCAAAGGTGTTTACATTAGCTTTATAAATCATTTCAGCACAACGGCAAACTTTAGTCCAACATAACACCTACGGAATACTTGGAAATTAACTTTACACACTTTAATAGACTTTATGTAATTATTTAAGGCATAAAGCCAGCTCCCCATGTATTAGCAATGATTATATCACATATATTCATTACTATAATTTAATGGTAACTTCTGTACTGTACTTTTGTTAATCGAGGGCCTAGAAGCAAGGAAACACTAGAAGCAATGAGAATACCAAACACCCATATTTTGTAGGTTCCCCACCAAAAGGAACTAGAACTTCTTAAGGAAATGACTGATTCTAGGACCAAGGAAAACTACAAACCTGGAAGATCCTGCAGTAACAGGAAAAAACATTCCTCCCCTTCATGCCAAATAATGAGGTATGCAAAAGGACACATAAACAAGCCTGAAGAAGCCAACTCAAGTATAGTTTTAGCAAAGTGAATACTACTAGTAACTAATTAAAACATGATCAATTTTAAAAAATTGATACTAAATAAACGAGAAAGCTCTTCCTCACAATAAGATGTAGACTAATAAACATAAAAGGAATGGTAAGAATTAGAAAATCACTAGAGTTTGTAAACATACTAATATTTAATTCAGGCAAGAATCATCACTGAATGCTAAAAATCAATGAATGAAAATTTTATTACAAAGAAATTAAAGCAATTGCAAAATATATTCCTAGGGGTTACTTTTAATTACAAAGGAAAACTCAGAAACCTTATTGTAGAGAAACCTACAGGAAACCAGATTAACTTATCAAAATCAATATCACTAATAATGGACAAACATTCATCACCAGATTCTGTTGGGAAAGACACATTATTTATTGAGTATTCCTGCTTAAAGGCATACTCTGAATCTATTCATGAGGAATAATCAGGAAACATAAACTGAAAGGTATTTTATAAAAGAATTGGCCTGTGTGACTCAGAAATGTCAACAGCATCAAAGAAAGGCTAAGAAAGTACCTCTAATTAAAGGAAATGGAATAAATATGACAACTAAATACAGTACATGATCCTGGACCAGGAAAAGAATTGTTATAAAGAATACTGAGACAAGATGAATAGCAACTGATTGTTTAGATAACAGTATTATATCAATGTTAGATTTTCTAAATTTGAATATTTTACTTAAGAAAATATCCTCGGTCTTGAGAGATACACATCAAATTTATGGGTAAATGGTCATAATGTCTGAAACTTACTCTCAAAGATTCAAGACAATATGTAAATAAATGTGTTTGCACAGACACATATACACTCATGATTATGTGATAAAAATTGACAAAATGTTAATAATATGCAAATCTAGACAAAAAGTATGAGAATTCAGTGAAACACCCTCATAATTTTTCTGTTAAGTATTAAATTTTTTCAAAATTAGGTTTTAAGACACTGTGTTCTTACTTTAAATACATACATAAGTTATGTTAAAAGTTTCATACCTAGGAGCCAGATTATCATACGTATAAGCAACAGACATAAGTCGCTGAATCAAACTGGTTCCTTGTACAAGAACAAGAAATACCTTTAAAACAAAAAAACATTAAAAGTCTTTAAATACATTAAAACACAAAACTGTATTTTTAACCCAAGACTCCATATTATTTTAATTTTTATCTATAGGAAATATCTTAAGAATGGCTATTTGAAAATACTATAAAAATATCAAATATTAGAAAACCAGAATTTTGAAACCAAGGTTAAAAACAGCAACTTTAAAACGAAAATATTCAAAATTCAGAAATACACAAGCAAAACTAACCTGTGTATTTAATCTACAAATTCTCTTGCATGTTGCCCCATTGGGTGAGAAAAATATATCTATTACATATTAGTGTTTTTTGGGGGCAGTGGGTGAAGAATTAAACATTTTTTACTTTTGAAATAAAAAACAAGTCAAGCAATGGAAGATTCCTCAACTATCCTAAAGTAAGTATAGAAAAGCAATATAATATACTAGGGATACAGAGCATGGGTTCTAGGTGAAAAACTTGAGGTTCAATGAAAATTAGCTTGCTAACTTTCGAGTTGCATGATTCTAAAAAATACTTAAGTTCTAAATTCTAGTTCTTAATTTACATTATAGGGAAAAAATAATTTACTAATTTAATGAAAAATTACTGAATCCCTTCTGTAGGGCAGAACCCATTCTGGGCACTTATTATATAAGGCACTGTTCCTATCCTGGAGATGTCAGCCCAGTGCAGCAGAAAACACAGAGAGCACTGTAACATAAGTATATACAATGTGCCAAATGTGCAAAACAAGGGAACATCAATTAAACCTATCCTGCCCAAAATCAGGAAAGCTTAACTATGTTTAGGCTGGAATTTGAAAGTCCAATTTGGAATTTGATCTTTCTAAAAGGCTATTTTGGAGAACAAATAAAAGAATGCATGACAATAAATTAAAAGAATTACTATCTATAGTATACTAAAATTGGATGACTTTGTCTCCAGAATTAGTGTAACAAAAATTTCTGTTCTGAAACAGCTTAGATTTACATATTAGGCTCTAATTATTATGATAAATAAACAAACTGTAAAATACATATAGTATGTACCTTTTGTAAACTATAAAAACCTAACACTGACATATGTATAGTAAAAAACACTAACACATAAAGCTATTAATGGTAGTCACTTATAACTGGAGAGAAGGTTCACGTGTATATTCTGAACTATTTTTAATCAGAATGTATTTGTATATATTTTTTAAAAACAAACCAATTCTTTCCAAACTCTGTATGTATTACACACACACACACACACACACACATTATTAATATCTCAACAGGAAATCACTAATAACGGTCAAAAGCTTCAGAAGTATTTAGTGAATTGATGGAAAGGAATACAATCAAATTGAGCTTTTTATATTAATTGTAACCTGGAAAATTTATTCTGGGAACAAAAACAAAGAAACAAACATTACAGCAATGCAAGGTAAAGCAAGCAGTTCACAACATGCAACACTGTGGAGCACATTTAGATTACACTGTAGTTCCTATGTCTCTTTTAATTGTATTAGCTATAAATAATCTGAAATACCAGCATTTTTCCCATTTAACTCCTAAAATTCCAAATGGGACATATGCTTCAGGTTTCCATTTTTACCAGGATTTTCCAACCTATGATCACCACAATATTTCTGTATCGGTAACAACTCATTATACTGGTGTTTCTTGAGCAGGTATGAAGTGAGGCGCCATTCTCACAAGGTTACAAAAAGGTTACAAGATGAGAACTAAAAAATTGTCTTCATCTCTCTCCACTTCCCAGTTCACTGATGGAAACATTGGAAATGCAAATATTTGATTATAAGAACAACAGAATCCACAGTCAAAAGTAATTCTAATTTTAATGTTGGATGTGCTAGTTATTGTATCATTTCCTTCAGCTCTAAATCTACCATTCTATAAACTTGCTCTGCAATAGGGCTGGTATGTCACACACTAAATCCCTCTTTTGCCAGCTGGCTTCCTATTAGGTTCTGTCAACCTGAGATACTAGAGAGATTACTCCCTTGCTTTTTCAATTAGCACTGTTCCAGAAGTTATTTTACCCAGAAAAAGAAGCTGGTTTCAGAAGCAGTAGCCAAATCCTTTTCTCAGAGGCCTAAGTTTTAGTTCAACAGGGTCCCTTGTATAAGTTTATTTCTGAAAACCTCAACCTTTTCTTGCCATATATTCCTCAAACTCTGGGGGTGGTAAATGGTTACTTGTCTGGGTTACCTCAGTATTCTCTTTTTGTATTTTCAGCCCTCTAATGCATACATGTAAAATCAATTCTGTATTTTAAATTTCCTCTGTTGAAATACTTAGTGTGGTTTGTTTTCTTGAATGGACCCTGATAACACTCAATATAGACATTACTGAGTCCAAATAATGAACTCATTCCTACAGTTACATAACATTAAAATGCCATATATTTCATTCCTGCATTTTGGATGATGAAATGAAAAGCATTATTGCTTCATAATTACTACTGCTTTAAAATGAAGGCATCACTTCAGCTATTAAGTCATACTGTGGTAATCTAGGATAGCATTTCTTGTATTTCTTGCATTTGTGTATTTCTTCATTTTGTAAAAGCAAAAATATATGAGCTCTCCTAAAACATAAACAGAATTCATTACTACAATTTAATGATAATTTCTGTACTTACCTCTGTTAATCTTGGTATATGAAGACTCTTGGCATGATCACCAGCAGCCTTTCTTGATTTACCAGGCCAAGTTCTTTTCCTATGGCTTTCTGCTATACCAGACCAGGCAAAGACATCATGATAAGCTAAATCCAGATCAGATGGATCTACTGCAAACTGGCATATTAATTTCAGCAAGCAAGCAAGACAGTCTAGCTGCCACTGTGGATAAGAAGAAAACATCATTTCTCTATTTTCATTAATTTAGTATGGCTACTATACACTTTGAAATTAAAGGCTAGAAAATGAAAACAATTATAGCTAGTATTTAATTCATATGCTACAAACAAAATTTTCTGCTCACGTATTACAATTAGTAACAATATAATTTTAGAAAAATGAAGAAAAAGTATCTAGACACCAAGAGGGTATATTTAGTAAAATGGAAATGACACTTGCATTTCTATCATGACAACAACATAAGAATGTAATAGATACAAAGTTTTTTAAAAAATATACTCAAAATGTACTGTAATTTTAAAAAATTATTAAAATACTAACAAAGATATCATTTACCTACTTATAAAATGAACTGAGAGAGTACTGCAAGTTGTTTCTCCACACAAGTAGCATATATTCTAGTATTCTGGGGCCAAAGTGATAATTCTAGAAAATAATTCAACTGAAAATATTGCACTTACATATGAACATATAAAATAAAATATTTCTTTGGTAAAATAAATAAGTGTTTAGTATACTATTTCTTTTTTAAAAAAATTATTATTATTTATGCCTACAGCACCTGGTCTTTCTAGGTGGTCTCCCATCCAAGTACTAACCAGGCCCGACTCTGCTTAGCTTCTGAGATCAGACATCGGGCTTGTTCAGGGTAGCATGGCTGAAGACCATGGACCATGGCTCCACTGGGGCATGAACCCAGGACCTTCTGCATGTAAAGCAGACATGCTAACTGCTACACTATGGAACCATGTCCTTAGGGTACTATTTCTGACTTAAAACTCTACTTAAAATTTATTTAAATAAATTAATAAAAATATCACCTATGTACAAGTTGTGAGTTTCAGAGCTTTCTTTTCGACAGTCCTTTTCCTCCTATTTTCCTAATCCTACTGCCAAGTGGTATATCCATACCAATATACCAGAAAACATAACTGGTTTTCAAGAACAGTACCAAGAAATTTCAGTGAGTAGAGTCTTTTCAACAAATGGTGCTAGGAAAACTGGATACTCATATGAAAAATATATAAAAAAACAAACCTCAACCTCATTCTACATATATAAAAGTTAACACATAGTGCATGATAAACCTAAATGTGAAAGATAACGACAAAATTTACAGAAAAAAACACAAAAGAAAATCTTATGACCTTGAAATAGGGACTTCTTAAATAGGATACAAATTTTGTTAAATTGAAAACTTCTCTGCCTTAAAAACACTGTTAATATAATGAAAAAGCAAGCCATAGACAGTGCAAATATTCCCACTGCAATAGTCCCTCCTAATCCACTGTTTGGCTTGCAGCAGTTTAATTATCCATGGTCAACAATGGTCCAAAAATATTAAATGGAAAATTCCAGAAATAAACAATTCATAAGTTTTAAATTGTGCACTGTTCTGAGTAATGTGATGAAATCTCATGGTATCCTGCTCTGTCTCAACCAGTACATGAATAATCCTTTTATCTAGGGTATCCACACTCTATATGGTACCTAAGCATTAGTCACTTAGTCGCCGTTTCTGTATCACAGTGCTTGTGTCCAAGTAACCCTTATTTTACTTAACAATGGCCTCACTGAGCAAGCAAAGTGATGCTGCCAATTTGGATATGCCAAAGAGAAGCTGTAAAGTGTGTGTATGTATAGAAAAAAATATAGTATGTATAGGGTTTCAGGCATCTGCTGGGGGTCTTGGAACATATTCCCATGGATAAGGGCGGACTATTATATATATATATTTGGCAAACTTGTCCAGATAGAGGGGGGAAAAATGTCTTACAACTCTTTACTAAGACAAAAAAAAAAGTCCAAGGTATGAACAGACACTTTGCAGAAGATAAAAAGCATAGTCAGTACAAACTTATGGGATGCAGAGCAAGCAGTGTTAATAGGAAAATTTATAGCTATAAAAATGCTTATGTTAAAAAAGCAAGAAGGATCTCAAATCAACAGTCTAACTTTACAACTTAAGGAACTAGAAAAAGAACAAACTAAAACCAAAACTAGAAGGAGAAAATAATAAAGAACTGAACAGAGGTAAGAGAATAGAAAAACAATAGAGAATATCAATGAAAACAAAATTTAGTTCTTCAGAAAGAACAAAAAAATTGACAAAACTTTAGTCAGAATGACTAAGAGTGAAATCACTAAACTCAAATGAAAGTAGAAACATTTCTATCAATTCTATAGAAATAAAAAGCATTATAATAGTTTACTATGAACTGTATGCGAGGAAAAAATCAAAATCAGACAACTTACATAAAATGGACAAATTTCTAGAAACACAAAACCTACCAACAGTCACAAAGAAATAAAAAATCTGAATAGACTCATAACTAGTAAGGAGATTAAACTGGTAATCAAAAATCTCCCAAAAAAGAAAAAGTCCTGAATCTGATGGCTTCACTAGTAAATTCTACCAAACATTTAAGGAACTAATGGCAATCCTTCTCAAACTTCGCCAAAGTTTGAGGTCAGCATAACCCATAAGCCAGATAAAGACACAAGAAAACTACAGACCAATACCCCTTATGAACACTGATGCACAAATACTCAGCTAAATATTAGAAACAGAATTCAGCAACATAAAAAGGATTATATACTATGACCAAGTGGGATTTAGTCTTGGAATGCAAGGATGGTTCAACAGACAAGAAACGATCAATGTAATAGCACATCAACAAAGTGAAGGAAGACCAAACGATCATCTAAATTGAGATGATCAAAAACCATGACAAAATTCAACACCATTTCATGCTAAAACACACAAAAAATAGGAATAGAAGAAAACTAACTCAACAAAATAAAGCCATATATGAAAAACACAGTGAAAATCACACACAATAGAGAAAGACTCTAAGCTTTTCCTCTAAGATCAGGAACAAGACAAGAATGACTATTTTCACCACTTCTATTCAACATAGTAGTGGAAGTTTTGGCCTTAGCAATTAGGCAAATAGAAATAAAAGACAAATTGAAAATTAAGAAAATTATCTCTGCTGTAAATGATATGACCTTGTGTACAAAATCTTAAAGACTCCACAAAAAGGCCTTAAAACTAATAAGTGAATTCAGCAAAGTAGCAGGCTACAAAGGCGACAAACAAAATTCAGTTTTATTTCTATACACAAACAATGTGAAAAGGAAATTACAAAAACAATTCCATTTTTAATAGCACTGAAAAGAAAAAAAATACTTAAAAATTTATCAAGGAAGTAAAAGGCTCCTATAATGAAACTACAAAACACTGCTGAAAGAAATTAAAGATAAATAAATGGAAACATCCCATATTCATAGATGGAAGATTTAATATTATTAAAATATCAAATGACTTTTGACAAAGGTGCCAAGACCATCAATGGGAAAAAGGACACCCCTTTTCAAGAAATGCTGGGAAATCCGAATATCTACATGCAAAAGGCTGAAGTTGGACTCTTATCTGACACATACACAAAAATTAACTCAAAATGAGTCAAGGACCTAAATGTAAGACCTAAAACAATACAACTTTTGGAAGAAAACAATAGGACAAAGGATTCATAACACTGGATTTGACAATGGTAGCTTGAATAGGACACCAAAAGCATAGGTAACAAAAGAAAAAATCGATAAATAGGACTTCATAAAAATTTAAAAATTTTGTGCATCTGAAGAATATCTAGAGTAAAAAGGCAATGCACAAAATGGAAAAAATATTTACAAACAATATATCTGCTAAAGTATTAATATCAACATATAGAAAACTTCTAAAGCTCAACCAAAAAAAGGCCCCAAACAGCCAGATTCAGAAATGAGCAAAGAACATGAACAGACATTTTTCCAAAAAAGATATATGAATGGACAATGAGCACATGAAGAGACGCTCAACTTTACTAATCAATAAGGAAGTACAAATTAAAACTACAATGAGAAATTATCTCACACCCATTAGGATGGCTACTATTTTCTGATCAAAAACACAGAAAATAAAAGTGTTGGAGAAGATATGAAGACATTGAAACCCTTTTGCACTGTTGGTAGGAATGTAAAATGGAACAGCTGCTGTAGAAAACAGTATGGCAGTTTTCAGTTTAAAAAATGAAAATAGAATTCCCACGGGACCTAGCGATTCCACTTCTGGGTGTATACCTAAAAGAATTAAAAGCAGAGTCTCAAAGATATCTGTCCACCCATGTTCATAACAGCATTATTCACAACAGCTAAAATATGGAAGTAACTCAAATGTCCATCAACGGATGAATGGATAAAATAGGGGGTGGGTGGGTGGGTGTGTGTGTACGCACGCACAGTGACCTACTACTCAGCCTTAAAATGGAAGGAAATTCTGTAATGTGCTACAAGGATGATGCTTCAGGACATTCTGCTAAGTGAAATAAACCAGTCATAAAAAGACAAATACTATATGATTCCACTTATATGAGGTACTTAAAGTCGTTAAAATCACAGAGATAGGGAGTATAATGGTAGCTGCCACAGGATGGAGGGAAAGGAGAATGGGAAGTTACTGTTTAATGGGTAAAGAGGCTCAGTTTTACTAGATGAAAACAGTTATGGGGATGGATGGGGGTGATAGCTGCATAACGATGTGAATGTATTTAATACTACTGAATTATATATACTTAAAAATGATTAAGATAATAAAATTTTATGTGTATTTTCCCAGTTTTTTTTTAAATGCTGTAATTAATAAGCACATGTGAAGATGCTTAACATCACTAGTCACCAGGGAAGGGCAAAACAAAACCACATGATAATACTACATACCCACTAGAATGGTTCAAATTAAAAATGGCCAACCATACCATCTATTGGTGAGGATGTGAAGCAAACAGTTGTTGCATGATACAACTGCTTTTAAAAACAGTTTGGCAGCTGCTTGTAAAGTTAATCTTACACTTACTATATTACTCGGCAATTTCTTTACTTGTTATTTACCCAACAGAAACAAAAACATATGTACCCAAAAAAGATTTGTATATAAATGTTTGTGTCAGCTTTATTCATAATAGCCCCAAACTGGAAATTCAAATGTCCATCAATAGGTGAATGCATAAATAAGCAGTAGTATACCTACAGAATGGGTAACTATTCAGCAACAAAACAAATTATCTTTTCTTTCCTGGCTGCTTAAGGGTCGGCACCATCATGAACAGCATGGTAACTATTCAGACCAGGAAGTTCATGACCAACAGACTACTTCAGTGAAAATAAAGAGTCATCGACGTCCTTCACTCAAGGAAAGCAAGAGTATCTAAGGCAGAAATTCAGGAAAAACTAGCCAAAATATACAAGACCACACCAGATGTCATCTTTTCATTTGGATTCAGAACCTATTTTGGTGGCAAGACAACTGTCTTTGGCATGATTTATGATTCCTTGGATTATGCAAAGAGAAACGAACCAAAACATAGACTTGCAAGACGTGACCTGGATGAAAAGAAAAGACCTCAAGAAAAGGAATGCAACCGAATGAAGTCAGGGGGACTGTAAAGGACAGGTGGTGTTGGCAAAAAGAAGTAAAACTTAGTCAGTGACTCCATCTACCTCTGGTGATGGAGTAGAGATTTTTTCATGAGAGAATTAAGAAACTGAGAACTTTTACACGTCCAAAAAAAACAACAAACTCCAGAAAAACAAACTACCAATACAAGCAATATTCAATCTCAAAATACTTGTTGAGTGAAAGAAGCCAGATACAAAACAATACATACCATTATTATCTATTTACATGAAATTGTATAAATTGTTTTTGGGAGAGGGGGAGAAATAGCTTGTAAAAGAATAGAACTTCTGAGGTAATAAAAATGTTCTATATCTTGATTATGTTGAAATATTACAGAGTATACATATATTTCAAATCATGAACTATACTTTGCAAACGCATGCATTATTTACTGCATGAAAAGTATACCTCAACTTCATATGACATACAAAAGTTAACTTAAAATGGATCAAAGACCTAAATATAAGAGCTAAAACTGCAAAATTCTTAAAAGAACACATCAATCTTCATGACCTTGGATAATACACTACTTTCAAGGATGAATCTCAAAACATATGCTAAGTGAAAGATGCCATCCGAGAGAGAGAGAGAGAGAGAGAGAGAGAGAGAGACAGACAGACAGACAGACAGACAGACACAGACACACACACACACACACATACACACACACACACACACACCACGCACACCTGCACACACACAGACACACACACACACACACACCCCCACACCCACACACACACCCACCCACCCATCCATACTTCCATTTATACGAAATGTCTATAATAGGCAAATCCAGAGATAGGAAAGATTAGATTGGTGGTTGCCTAGGGCTCAAGCATTTGGAAGAAAATGAAGCGTGACTAATGAGTATAGGGTTTCTTTTGGGGGTGACGAAACTGGTCTAGATTAGTGGTAATGGTCACATAACTTTGTAAACATACTAAAAATCACTGATTTGTACATTTAAAGAGTATTACTGTATGTGAATTATATCTCAAAATATTTTAATCTATGAGAATACCTCAATTAAGTTCATTTAAAAGGAAAAAAATAAAATTGATTAAGAAACAAGAATGACTCTGAATTTGTAAATATTCTATAATCTATTAAGAGAGATGCATTATAAATAGGGGTTATTTCAGGTGACTTGAAAGCAACCTGTATCTCAGGTATACTTGGCATCTCAGGCACTGCCAGGCTATAATGTGTGAGATACAGTAGTGAACTTTTCTTATTAGTAATAAAAGTATCCAAAATTTCAAAGGAAACAGAGAAAACCTTTAGCATGAGTCTCTGTAAAATTTACTCAAAACTAAACTTAGAGCAGTTTATAAACAAAATTCCCATAAATGACACATAACTACTCATTAAACACTGTAAATTCTCCCACTTTGCCAAAGAACTAAAAGGTACCTTATAATTCTGAGAAATTAATGGGACGACAAAGACTAACAGTAAAACAGACAGACGTGAATCATAAGACACAGAACTACAATAATTATTGTAACAGAGGTATCTATTCTAATAACAAATTTTTTGCAGTAAAATATGTAAAATACAAATGTCTTTTTTTTATTTCTCAAAGTACTAAAACCAGTGGTAAGACAACAATGTTTTCTAGACGTCTTTTTTCATTAACCTTTTGTATAGCAGCATTTGATTTTAAGTCAAAAACACCTGACTTCAAAGTACCAAGGTAATTCTAGAAAAAAGTAATAAATTAATATTTGAATGGAATGTTTGATAATACTATTCTGCTTTGTCAGAGGACAGGAAAGAGAGCATCCTTTCCATTTAGCTCAAAACCAGATATGCAGTATAGCATTATGAAATTTTTAATATTCCAGAAGCAGTTTTATTTCCCTATAGAATAGCGCTTCAAGTTAATAGTAGTAAAGCACCATTTATAAAAATTTCCATTTTGTTGAGTACTGATAATTCTGTAAAATACTATTAAAAATACAGCAGTAATGTCCAATTGTTATAAAAATTTCTGAAGTCTTACTCTCAATTTCTGTACCTATTTCATTCCAGACCAATCAAAAATGGTCTGGGAACACATTTTTGAGTAGTACTGCTATATAGGGAAAATGCTCCAAACAAAATGAAAAAATGAAAAAGGATGTTTTCAAAAAATTAAAGACATAAAGCAAGTTTTTTTTTTAAAAAAAGCATCCAAAGTTTGTCTATATATTTATAATTTATCAATCTAGAGGAAAAATGTTTATGAATTAGCCACTGCTCATAGTCATTAATTTTAGCATTTAAAAATTATTCACTGTTGACATGGAGAACACTTACTAAGTAATTACTTCATTGGACACCCTATTTTTAAAAATAATTTACTTCTACTATACTCCATACTCTCCTTTGCTACAGTGAAGTAGCAAAAGCTATACTTGCTAATAAACAGAAGTGCTTAAAACTGGATAACTATTATAGCTACTAAACAGAAGTGCTTAAAACTGGATAACTATTCCAACTGGTTGAAACAGTGAATTTTCACTTACCACAGTCCAGGATTCCTGTTCTTTAGGCTCCAGAATTCCAGAATTAAAAATTTCTAATAACTGTTGAAGCCCTCCAGCAGCAACAAACTGTAATTAATTGTGAGAGTAATGGTAAGAGAAAAGCAGCTATATATTGTAATTAAGACCTGCTTTTTAATTCAGTAAGTGTGTGTGTGTGTGTGTGTGTGTGTAAAATATATCTTTCATTTAGGTATTAGTCTTTGATTTAACCAAAATAACTTCCAAGCAAAGTAATAACATACTGCAGACTTTCAAGAATTTTTTTAAAAGATTCTTGCAAAACTGTAATATACCTTTACATTCTATTAACCATTTAATC
Source organism: Pteropus alecto (assembly GCF_000325575.1). NCBI lineage: Eukaryota > Metazoa > Chordata > Mammalia > Chiroptera > Pteropodidae > Pteropus > Pteropus alecto. The sequence continues at coordinate 8,698,473 of NW_006434709.1, read as the reverse complement.
CCAGACATTGGGATGTCCCAAAACAGTATTCTAATGGAGAAAAAATATAATAAATTTCTAAAAATAGAAACACCAGGGCATTAAATAATCACACCTTATTACTGTGATTTAGAGTAGTGGTCCCCAAACTTTTTGGCACCAGGGACTGGTGCTCCTATGAGAACCTAATGTCTGATAATCCGAGATAGAGCTAAGGTGGTGATGCTAGTGCTGGGGAGCAGCTACAGATGAAGCTTGGCTTGCTTGCTCTCTGCTCACCTCCTACAGTGCGGCCCAGTTCTTTGGTATTGGTCTGCAGCCTGGGGGTTGTGGACCCCTGATTTAGATAATACATAATTTGTAAACTATGCTTTATTTAACAATAAATTAGTTTAAAACCAATTAATTATGGTACCTACTTCTGGAAAATTAGAGATAAAATTATTTTTATCAATATACTTCAAAACACATGATCAAACCTTGCAACTCCAGGAATTTTTACTATTTTCCACTTGATCCTCACTTGAATCATCTGAATCTGGATAAAGATCACTGTAACTTCCCTGTGGGGAAGGTAAAAGAAATTAATAATAATAGAGGGTGGCAGGAGAAAAAAATTATTCTAGATTTAAAAGATAACACACTCTGGAATTTTGCTCCAGAGAGAATACAAACATGTAATGATAATAATGGAAATGCAATTACCGTCGACTCTCTCCTTATCCTTCTGTTAGGTTTTCCCAGTGCTTCAATAATTTCCAAGGCATATAATAGCTTGTGAGCACTCTTAATTTTGAGAAGATCTTTCCAATTAAGTCCATCATTATTCTCAAATTAATAAAAGAAAAACGTAAGTTTCTTACACCAATTTACTAAGGGAACCCTCTCCAAAAAAAATTTAAAGAAATTGATACTATATAAAAAACTCAAATATGACACATGCATTGAAATATATTCAAACACGTGAAGACCAATTATTTAACTGGTACAATGATATGCTTAAACACCAACTATTCGTTAAATTTTGTTAAAATACACAAACAGCAGTATAAGAAAAAATTGTATCTTGTTAGCCTTCACAACAGTGAAGGCAAATTACCATCTTCCCAATAAAAAACAAAAACAAAAAAAAACATTGCAGCCTAGTTAAATGCATGAACTTTTAGATACTGAAGTAGTAAAGTTTATATCTAATGCTTGTAAATTACATCAACCCCCCCATTTAAGTCAAATGCAAATATATAAATTTAAAAATTTTGTTATTTTCTCTCTCAACTTATAAAATTGTTATTCGCACTCAGAGTAGCTCTAACAATATTGTTCTCAAAGATGCACACTAAGTCATAAATCATTATTTTCCAGCCCACTTCCTTCACTTCTAAGTCATTTGAGATATATGACCTCTAAAATCACATGACAAAGTCCCAAAACATAGATAACTATTAGCATAATACCAGGATATTGTGTTTCATTCATCCTATAGTTATTCTATTGGTATCTCCAGAAAGTAACCTCTTATTAAATAGCTTTAAAAAAAAATAATCTCTAATTTTAATGGATGTCTTTATAAAGATAGCTAACATTCACACATGTGGGGTAATTAACAAATATATATGAGAAATTAACAAATATATATTAAATTTAACAAATATATTAAATTTCTTTGTCTCATTTTCCCTAATTCTATCAGTTGACTTGTCTGAGCATCCAAAATAAGCACTGATGCATGTCATTAAACCGTATTTTCACTAAACAGTTTTGTTGTCAAAAACAAAGCATTATTCAGAACATATAATATGAAAAAACACTAATATAAAGATGAGTCCATATTTTCTAAAAATAATTTTAGTAAACATCTTTGCCATATGTTTAGCCTATATTACTCTACCTCACTAATAATTAAATGAAAATGAACTGACACTCATTACCTATTAAATGAGAAAGATTTTATTGAGTATATAGGTCAAGTAAGAATGTAAACTGGTGCCAGCCTCTAGAACAGTAAAAAGATTCTATGGGCTAACCTGTTCATCTGAGATATTCTGGAATGCCATCAACATGTTAGGACATGTAGGAAGAAGCATCAGTAGCTCCCAAACACGTCTAGAGAGGTTTTCTGCATGAAGATGAAGTTCTTCACATTTTAGACTCTGTATAAATAAGAATAACTACATAAGACTCGTCAGCAAAAAAAAAAAAAAAAAACTAAATGTAAAATAAACACTTTTGCAGTCACTATCAAATTTGATATTTTATAATCTTACTTTAAAAGAGAGAAGAAAACCTTTTGTTAAAGTGAGAAATCATTTTTTTACATGGTAAATACATTTACTTAATATATGAAAAGTTATATCAAAGTTGTGATTTTTCAACTAGTCATCAAACATTTTTCTGGATAAAAACGTGACCTGTAATTCTGGCCGCTTTCCTCAGGAAATTTTTCAAATAGAAGTGAAAATGACTATTTTATAGACATTTAAGTAAATTTCAAGATGACTATCATCTCTTTCTTCCTTGTAAGTCACTATTCTAAGAACGACAAAGACTTGGTGAACTAAATCCTTAATCTTACGTTTAGGCAAAGAGTATACCTGTCCCTCTTATTTTGCTAATCCACACCTTATTTCTCAGTCTCAGAAAAGCACATATTAAAAGGAAAGTAAATTATTTTTAAAGAACCTACTTTTTTCCATTATCACATCTGTTAAATTTGACCTCTGCAAGGTGCAGAGATAATAGATAAGCTAAAGAATGTCTCAGAAAGCATATAAGAAATGGGCGTTTCTTTCTTTCTTTTTTTTTTTAATTAAAGCACAACCCAAAAGATAAATAAGGAACAAAAGCTAATTTACAGCTTGGAATTTTCCAGAGCATGAATTTATATATTATTATTCTAACTACTGCTGCTGTCATAATTTTTTTGGTATAATACAGTCTAAGAGATACCAAAGGAATATTCTATACATCTATAAAAAATAATTTAGTTCTTTTTATATAGTAGTATAAAGCTAGTATACTTTGAAGGCAAGGGGATCTTAGACATAGGGTTTCGAAGTAAGCTTTGCTTTTCGTAACCTTAATGAAGAAAGAGAAACAACCCAAGTAACACTTTTGCTTTAGTTGGGAAATGGCACTGAAAGTTCTTCAGTAAAATAGAATTCATTCCTTTGTAAAGACCCAGTTTAAAAAAAAAAAAAGAAAAGAAAAATAAGACTGGTGCCTGCTTCAGCAGCACATATACTAAAAAAAGACTTAACTCTGCAAAAAAAAAAAAAAAAAAACGATTTTAAGAAAAAATGTCTCCCAATTATATATGACTACGTCCTAGGTTATGATTGAAAGGCCCTACAGTATGAGTCATACACAGTGAAAGATCCTTTATTTTATTCTATTTGTAACTTTCTTCAAGGCTGAACCAGTCTTGTACAACAAAGAAATCCCACATCAACAATGACACACAGGCCACAAAGTTCAATAAAATATCTGCTAAAAAATAAATGGTTCCCTTCACATGAACTATTATAATGGCCTATTTATCTGTCTTGCTACCTCTGGTCTTTGTTTTCTCTAATACATCTTCCACACTAACACCTAAACTTTGTTCCTAAAAGTCTACAAACAACCTCATTTTGTTGCCTTAAAACCTTCCATGATGAATGACAATCCATTTAACAAAGAATAAAAATCTCATACGGTTCTCTTTGTGGTACTGGTTACAATGCCCTTTTATATTTGAATCACACTATACTCACATTCCCAGTTTTTCAAACATGCCATACACTTTTCTATGAATCTGTAATGCTTCTCTTCATTCTCATCATCAGCTGGATCCAATTTAAAAACACCCTTTTTGCAAAATCTTTCCCCCAATTTTTCCCTCCTTTATGTCCCCATGACATACTGCACAGAACACTGAACGCTCCTGGAAAACTGGGGAATTTTTCTAATTATCTTTATCTCTTAAACTGCCAATACAGTGCTGGCATGCAGTAAAAGTCATTAAGTATCTGTGGCATAAAATAAAATGGGTGAAGAAATGAGAAATCTATTATTAATCTGCCTGAACAAAAGGGGATTTCTTAGAAATGCAAGAATATGCCACCATAAGAGAAACCAGACTATGGGAAACAGAAGACTCAATAGCAGCTACCACTGTATCCACGATCAAACACATTTTGGAAACATGGATGAAAGAAAGTCACTTAACATTCTTAGGAAAGAAACAGAACAGCAGCCATCAGAGAAAAGCCATCAAAGCACTAGTATTAATTATTTGCCACTCAACCACAAAATAATGATTTACTGGATGAGGCACATCAATGAAAACATCTTAGGATGTGTCCACTTAAAGGTATTTAAAAAAAAAGTCAGTGGACTGAAAATGATTCTTTTAGGTAATTTCTTAACACTCTTGATTTTAATTACCATCTTTATAGTGATAACCCACAAACTTCTCCAGACCAAACCTCTTCTCTAAGCTCCAAACTCGTATATCCAATTGCTTACCTGACAGCTACACTTGTCCCACAGGTATCCATTTTTCTTCACCTATAGAATCTACCCAGTTGCTCAAGCCAGAAACCTGGATACTATCTCTGTTTTCCTTGTTCCTGAACCCAAGTCATCCTCACTCAAGCTAATCCACCACAAACTTTGTTCCTAAAAGTCCAGAAAATAATCTCATAACAAGTTATGTTGTAATTTATTTACACTACCACTATTCTACTCCAGGCACCTTCAATTCTTTCTGAGACTAGTACATTAGGTTCCTTATATCTTTTCTATTCTTGCCAAACAATTACCTTCAAAACAAAAATCAGAACATATGTCTCTCCCTCTGCCTACATTTCCAATCTCATTCCTCTCATTTCACTCTCCTGCTACCTTCCACATTCTACTTACTAGCTCTTTAACAATTCCTAGACCTGCCTAACTCATTCTTACACCAAGGGCTTCAGGAATCATATCACTCCATTCAGATCATTCCTCATTCTCTTCATTTAGTTGGCTCCTTTTTATCTTTCCAGGTCGATTATATATGGTCTCCCCCAGAAACCTTTCCTGACCAAGTAATATATAAATGGGTCGCTGCCTACCATCACTCTCTAATAATGGCACAACATATTCAGTCTTGGCACCTATCTTTATCTGAAACCATTTTATCTGTTTTTACTTGAAACTGTCTGTTAGGCATGTCAATTATCTGTCTTCCCCACTGGGGAAGGCTAAAGCTGTGCCTATTTTGATTCTTCTAAAACAATATACCTGGATCAGACAGTTAAATAACTAATGAATAAAAAAATGGTTTCCTAGGTTTTACTGCTCTTAAGAGAATACTGAGAAAATTATTTTCAACAGAAAGACAAAATAAGACTTTTTTAGAATGAAATGACGTAGTCACCTCACTATCTTCCACTGCCACTTTTCCAGAGGGTGGTTTAAATGATGCAAGCATCTCTAATAAATCAAAAAGAGTAGTTAAATGAGGTTCTTGTAAAAGCAAAAGCATTGGAATGTTGTCCTTCTGAGGGGGTGGTAAGCAAGATGCTGGTAGCTGAACACCTTCTCCTTTCCGTTCTCTCCTTGGTGCACCCAAAGATACAAATACCATCTGTTAAAAATAAGAGCAACAGGGGTAAAAAACAACATATAATTAGACATATCAAGTTTTCAATTGAACAAATTTCTCAAGTATAAAATAACTTCATTTACAATTTTAATGTAACAAAAACAGTAAGAACTCTTTTTGAATTATACTTTCAACTATTCTATTAATAGTCAATAGATGATTAAAACTGAAATCACATTTATATGTACCTGCATATCCTTAAAACCAAGCTCATGAAGTGCTTTTTCATCATAATCTGTTGTTAACTCATGTCCAGATGAAATCATTCTGACAGGTCCCATAAGGCCTCCTTTACAAACAAAGAAAAACATAACTGAAGATGTTTATAAGAGTTAACTTATTTGCTGATATGAATACACAATTATAGCAAATAAGTCCAGTGGACATTAAGCTTAAATATAATTCTTGAGCAAAGTGGAGATAGTACTAAACGTGCTCATGCATTATTTTCTGTTGTATGAGGTTAGCTTTAGGCAGTAAATATTACAAAAGAATTCTCTACTAGCACCAGTCTAACTAGATCAATTTCTGCCTGCTTAACAATATAAAAAAATTTACAAGTGAAAACACTATACAGCTTTCTGGGAAACTACAATATTTCCCCCAGCAAGACCTGCTGAAGAATCAGATTCATTAATACCTTAGTTACACAAGTAATAAGCAAGTATTTATAATGATTAAATTCTCTCTTCCCTGTTATTACCCACCAAAACAAAACGAGGCAGACTACAAAGTGGAAAAGAAAAAAAAAAAAAACCAAAGCTCTGAAAGAAAAAAGGGCAACTATCACATCCAAGATTATGGTAAATTTAATAAACTCAATAGATTGAGGCAATGTATTTCTAAAATGCATAAGTCCTTTCTGCTGCCACATCTTCATTTCCCACCATCATCTCTAACTAAGTATGCTTTAGCCACCCAGCCTCCTTGCTCTTTTTTTTTTTTTAATAAAAACTTCCCTCTCCTCTTTATTGTTCCTTGCTCTTTTTTGAAAACACCAAGTATGTTCCCATCTCAAGGCCCAAGATGCTCCTTCATTAGAATTCACACGACTCATTAGATTCCTTCATTTCCTTCAAGTCTCTCATCAAACATGAACTCTAAAAGGCCTTCCTCTCAATCACTGAATGTAAGAGCCGTAATTCACTATTTCTCCCTTACTCTGCTTTATCTTTCTTTAAAGCACATATTAGTACCTGACATTATATATTTATCATGTCTCTCCTCTATTAAAAAAAAAAAAATCCCAGTTCCACCAGAGATTTTACTACATTCAGATGTATTCCCAGCACCAGAACATAGCAGAGATTTACAAATTAATTATTGTTTAATCCATATTTTTTAAAAAGAAAATGCTTGATAGAATAGGAAAACTAAACAAAATAAAATAATTTAATAAATAAATATTGTTAAATTTTATTAACAATCTGGAAAAACTTTACTGGCTAGGCACCAAACGCTATTTTCAGAAATGGGTGAAGCAGGGCTATTGCTCTGCATGACAATACATAACATTTTAAATTACCATTTCCCTTCACACAAATAAGAAAATTCTCTCACATATTTCAAACAGAGAAGAAAAATAAGTTTCTCCGGTAAAATTCATTTTGGCAATTTTCCTTAAGTACAACTATTGTGCACCAAATAGCTAATTGTGGTATAGTGAAATTCTTGGCCCTCCCAATGGTTTGATATTCAATCATATTTCTTCTGGATTTTTCCTGTGTGTGTGTGTGTGTGTGTGTGTGTACTTTAAATACATCCTGAATATTAGAGAGAAATAAGGTTTTTCTTTCTGCCCCTTAATTAAACATGTCGCATATTAAGATAAAGCTGTTTTTTGTATCTATTCTGTTATTCGCTTAACAATTCTTTACCAAAATCATATTATTGTAATTTTTAAATGTTTAATAGTATTAGAATTAATCCCTATTACCCTTTTGGGTTTTCCTCTCAGAACTTCATACACTGCTTTGTTTATTCACACAGTTTATTTATTATTCAAAGTAATTTCATCAAATTTAAAATAATTCCATTAAGATTTTAGGTAGACTATATAAAGAAATAAATTAACTTAGTATCTCTATAATATTTTATATAGACATGCTAGGAATATTCACTTATTCAAGAGTTCATTTATATATCTCAAACTTTTATTCTAATTCCACACAGACCTCGCATTAAAATTACCCTATTTTTTAATTGCTACCAAGCACTTGATTTCTTTAGTTTCCTAGTTATCATCATATTATCCATTAATTATTACTAGATTCTCTCATCTGGTACTTATGTTTTATCCACCTCATTTTATATAATACAAAACTAGAAGAAATATGAAAGTTAGTATAGCAAAGTGTTTATCAAGAAAACTACTGGCAATTAAATGAACAGAAATTCTATATTAAGTTTTTAATACTCTGGTAGATTTTTATTAAATGTCTTTTTCTATCTTGTTGATATAATCAAATAGAACCTATGATTGTTGATCTTTTTTACAATATTAAGATTAAAAAATCCTTAGTTGTGATGAATTACAATATAGAGTTGACCTGCTTCCTAGTCACTCTAAGCATGCGTAAACTTTGCTCCAAAAGAGAAATAAGATGGCTAATAGTTTATTTGGGATTTTGGATTCCATTTGATATTTGAGATAGGTCTATACATAGTATGTGCTACATGTTAACTTTTGATTGTAATGGTTGAATTGGCTTTTACAATTAATTGAGCGTCTTTCTTTTACTACTTTGAGAGGACCGTATTTGGCACAGAGCATGATCTCCATCTGGTGAAGGGAAGGAAGAAGGGGAATACTGAGGAGGAATGGGGAGAAGACAGTAGAGGGAGAAAGGGAGAGAGAGAAGAGAAAAAAAGTAGGAAAAAGAAAGGGGAAAGAACAGCACCTCAGTGATCTGTGAGACATTAACAAACAGTCTAGGAAACATTTAATCAAAGGCCCAGCAATTTGGGCAAGGGGAAATGGAAAAGAAAAAACGAATGTGAAAAAATACATAATTGCTAACCTTTTTTAACTGTGACAAACAATATAAACACACACTCAAGAAGCTGAATTAAAACTTAGACTGCATTAATGCAAAGACACAGGCACATCAATAATCAAACTGCTGAAAACAAATGTCAAAATAAATCTTTAAAACCAATCAGTTAAAAACATATATTGTCTACAAAGGATGAAAATAAAAACCACAAACTTTAGATCACAAACTCTGCAAGCTAACTGATAATGGAAAAACATTTTTAAAGCCCTAAAAGAAAAAAGCCTCCTAACCTAGAATTCCACACCAGTGAAAATATCCTTCATAAATGAAAGCAAAATTTTTTTCCCAAACAACAAAAGCTTGAGAACATTCATAATCAGAAGACTTTACAGTACAAATAGTTTGAAAGTTCATTAGAAAGAGAAAAAATAATGAAACCAAATGTAAATTTTAATATATACACAGAATATAGAATGCCAGAATGGTAATACATGGTAAAAGAGGGTAAAAAAAGAGATGACACTAATAGAAAATGTAATAATTAGCTAAACATTCTAATGAAAATGCAGGTACCCTTAATCTGGGTTTAAAAATATTCATAACTAAGCGGGAAAAAAAAAAAGTACCAGTATCCTCAAAAAGATATTTCAACCACATGAAAATAGGAGTATGCAGGGAGCAAAAAAAGAGGAACGTTAGATATTAAAAGTATGACAGTAAAAATGAAAAACTCAAAAGAAAGGTTGCAAAATAAAGTTGAGAACATCTGTCAGGAAGCTGAGTTAAAATTCAAAGAAATGAAACAGAAAAGTAAACTGCGGATAGTCTACAAGATGAAGCATGTTGATGATAATCAAGAATTTCTATGATAAAATAGAAGAAAGGAAATCAATCAATTAATTCAAGAAAATGTCCCCAAACTTAAAGATACAAGTTGCCAGAATAAAAGGACCCATCATAATTGTTGAAAACAGAATCATATTCAAGCCAAGTAAAATTTCAGAACATAAGAAATAAGGAGAATATTAATTGCTATTAAGAGAAAAATATGGGATATGTAAGACATTATCAGAAATCAAAATGGCTTCATAATTCTAAACAGCAATAATAGTAGAAACACAATACCTCTAAAATTCTGAAAGAAAACTATTTCCAAACTAGAATTCTATACCCAACCAAATTACCATTTAAGTATGAAAACATGAAAAATATATTTTTGATCATTCAAAGAATCAAAAATGTTACCCCATCAACCTCCTCTCAAGAAACTACTAGACCTTTGCATTGTATTTCAGCAAAAACAAAAAAGTGAACCAATAAAGAAGGTATGGAAACAGGATATCCAACATAGGAGAGAGACAAAGAATAACCAGGATGATGATGAAGGATATTCTATTGCTGTGCATCTAACCTGGAGGACAATCAGTAGGATCAGTGTGACTAGACAAATGCATTACTGAAGGCCATCAAGACTAAAATCCCTGCTACCTTTGTAATATCTTCTCTATCTGAGGAAAGAAAGGCAAGTGAGCATAGCTCAGATTCTTATCTGCACCTGGATTGTCTTTACCATATATATGCTAGTGAAGTTTCTACTCTTGCCTCCATGCCCAATTGCTTAAATTGGCAGAAGACATTCACATTATCTCATGCTCCTGAGAGCAAAAGTAGGTCATGAAGAGATAAGATAGACAGTCAGACTCAGACACACACACACACACCCCCCTCCCCGCCCCAAGACTGTTTTTCTGTTGGATATTCCTATTCTTGTCAACATTACAGTGCTGAGATGTCTTGACTGTGCCAAGACCTATAATTGAGAACTTTCCTCACATGAGGCCTTATAAACCTTTAGAGAAGGTGAAAGAAAGCATACTCTTTAGCTTGATTTCTTCTCTGATCTTTTATCTGACAGCAGCCATACTTCCCTTTTTCTTAATCCATCAAGTTTGTATTTATCAAGTTTCACATAGCTGAACACATTAAGAATACATACAACAGAGGTCAAACTATAAGCATCAAAAGAATAATAAACTAAAAAATCAAGATAGTGTTAAGGGGAAGTGGAGAGATATTAGGCAGGGATACATAAATACTTTCTAATAATCTGGGTGGTAGGGACATGGGTGGTTTTCATTGAATTATTACTCACTTTATATTGTCTTTTTATGTACATTTCAATGTAACAAAAGCAGATATCTTTTGACTTGAAAAGTCCATAACTAGGTATTTAGCCAACATGTATTAGATAATATATGTAAAGGATATTCTCCATAGCATTATTTGTAATAGTAAAAGACTAGAAACACCCTAAATGTCCATTAATAGAGAATAGGTAAAATAAATCATGGTGCCACCTTGCTACAGATTGAGGATCTTTAAAAAGAATGAGATAACTTTCTACATGAACTACTACACATGAATACGCAATGTTCTCTAAGAATGTTAAGCACTAAAAGCAAAGGGTAGAAGAATATAAATTGAATGTTACCAATTGTGTTTTAAGTGTGTGTGTATTCTTAAATTATATCTTGGTATCTCTTGAAGGATATATAAGAAACAACAAAGTTTGCCTCGGGAAAAGGGAAATGGATGGTTTAAAGATGGGGATAGGAGGGAGACTTCTCAACATCTATTCTTCTGTACCAAGAATATTTATTAATTATTCGAAAACAAAATTTAATATCTGCTACTCTAGAAGATACATATATATGGCTTTACCTTAATCATGCTGTAGTAAAATCATTGGCTTCTTATTAAAAGATGTTAAATAATTATCACTGCAAACAGGCAGGTGAAAAGTACTAAAAAGAAGCAGCTTTTAAAACTTTAAAATCTTTTTTTCCTAAGTATATATTGACTGTTATAATTTCAGACCCTTAAATTATGTGTGCATTATTTTCATAGGCCCCAGAATAAAACAAAAACAAAATATATGAAAATGGCAAAAGAACTTAGAGGGTAAAATTGGGTACTAAGTAGTATATGGAAACTTAAACTAATATTCCCAATTGCTTTTTAAATAATCTCCAAAAGTAAAATTTTTTGAGAAAAATAAGAGAAAATATTAGTAAATAACATCTAAAGCAACTCTTAACTCTTACCCATCATACCAAGGGTAGGGGAAGGTGGGTGGAAGCCAAGAACATGGCTGGTAGTCTTCAAAGAAGTAAAGGTTCACAGTTTATATATAATATAACCTAGAAAATATAAAAATTTGAATTGTTGTACTTACCAGGAAACTCTCCCTTTCGGCTGCTTTGACCAAACTCCTGAAGCTGAGCTTGTTGATTTATTTGTTCTTTCTGTAAATTTTCATACCAATGAGTTACTTCAGCCCTAAGATCTGCTACCTGGTCACTAGGATACATTTCAATAGTCATCTGAAATATGAGATGCAACCAATTTAAAAATACAAAAAGAACAGATATTTGAACTGGGAAATGTTATCAATTTGATAACTAAAACTATGTACTACCTTGTCAGGAAGTCCAGCTGGCTGGCATACAACCCTTAGTGGCAGAGACTGTTTGTCACTCAGTGCTTTCAAATGACTACTAATACCAGTGCCTTCAATCTGCCACTGTCTGAGATGATATGCAAACCTAAAACACAAAAACCACACACAGGAAGGATAATTCTAAACCATTTTAATGTTACTGAAGTTTTTAATATTTTATGAAATGAAAAAGCCCACAAAAGGTTCTAGCACATTCCAACATACTCTACAGAACTAATTTTAAGTTTATAGTCATTACACTGAATCAAACTTACAGGCATAAATAAATATAGCTAAAAATTCTTAAAAATAGTTATCAAAAAAAATTACTGAGGAAAAAAATCCCATTATGATCATTATTTCAAAGGAAGGGGTAAGAGATAATAGATGCAGTAGGAATTCAAAGAAACAATTCTAAACCAGTAAGAGAAATGGCAAGCTGTCATTCCTAATTCAGAAGAGGAAAAAAAAAGGTATTAGAAATATTTTTCAGAGAAATTTTTCTAGCAAACATGTTAATCAGCCTAACAATCTGAGAGCCAATTCCATGACTGCTAAAATTATAGTAAGAATTACAAAGACTATTATCTCAAAAGATGCAGGCATCTAGCATGACACTCACTAAATATTTGTCAGTTTTCTAAGCGATTTTTAGTTGTTGAAGACAGGATCCACGGTACCTGAATTCAGTTAAAAAAAAAAAATTATAAATGTCTTACTCTAATCAGCAATTCTGGAATGGAAGGAGGGCAAGTAAGGAAATAAAAGGACTTAATTTCCTAGAAGTGATCCAACGTCCAGCTTCTATTACTGAGCAAAAGAGTAATCACAATGTTTTGGGGCCCAATAATTCTTTGTTGGAGGAGGGCTGTCTCATGCACTATGTTTACCAGTATCTTGGTCTCTACCCACTATATCTCAATAGCACCCTGTTTTTCCTTAAGCTGTGATGATAAAAAATGTCTCCAAACATTACCTAATGTCCCCTGGGAAACATAATTACTTCTGGTTGAGAATCAGTGTTTAAGATTATAACCTTATCTCATTAAAAAAACCCCAATCTTTAAAAACGACATTTTAATTTACTCTCTTAATATAAGGAATATACACACATACAATAATGACTTCATTTTTTGTTCTATAAACATTAGGCAATTTTAAATTAGTAGTAGTACTAAGTACATTAAACATTTGAAATTATATACTACTGCGTAAGAATTTGCATGAAAATACCTAAATTATTAAACTTGCTCTTAAGTCTTTTAAATATTCAATTCTGTTTCCTAGTTTCTCTACTTGCCACCCACAAAATATTTATACAAACTACTTAACACTAACATTAACTGTTAGAGTACAACAAAAATTACAAAGATTTCTATCAAGAATAGGACAATTTTTTCATGAATTAGAAAAAACTGTACATCTGGGAAGGAATTTTTTACATGAAATTCATTAATTTTATAAAAGCATCATCGAATCCTAAAAAAATTTATTTTAAAATAATTTTAAAATAAATATTTATTTTTAAAACACTGGTAACGTGTAAGGACTAAGGATTTGAACCAAGAGGCCCTTTTTGGTTTGTTGTCTGTAGACCCTGCAGCATAGAGAAAATTTTGGAAGATTATAGTTATCATATCATTAATGGTTAACTATTTCTGATAGGAAGAGATATATTACAGCAATCTTTATTTTCTATAGTATTATCTTAGTGTAATATCTAAATGTTATGAGTATGTATTTTTTATTAATTTAAATAAGACATACAATATTTGCTTATTTATTTTTTAAAATGGTAAAAGTTACCTGGCAGTGTGAAGATTCTGTGAAAAAAAAAACTCTAGCGTTCCCTTACACATTCTTTAAAATACAGGGAATTATTTAAGTAGAATTTCCAAATTGCGATTATAATCAAAATAAAAAATTTTATGATGCCCAAATATTTTAAACCATGGAGCCATGTTATTTATAAGGAATGTGTAGAATATTTTTATTATTCAATATTTCCTGATATTTTAAATTGTCAATAAATATCAATTATGATTTTTCATTATCAAACTAAGCTCTGAAGTTGAAAATCATTAATTTTAACAATTTTTTTCAACACAGTTCTTTGTACTTTACTTTTACATTTACTCATGATTTTTAATTAACAGAATTTCTTAATTAAAACTATCTACTCACCTTTCATTTCAGTCGATATATTCATAAATGTTAATTTGCTTTATTTCTGTATTACACAGGGTATGTCTAAATTAATTATACAGATATTCATTAACACAGAACTTTTTGATCATGTTTCCATGGTAAATGGAAATTCAAAATTAAAATACTGTCTCCTAGTCCAGGAAGAAAAAAAAACAGCAAATGAAACAAACTCAACTTGGTTCAACTATGAGAGACTATTTGATGATGTTGGTGAGGATTTTAGTGAAACTTTTTTTGGTAGTGGTGTTCTGCTTTTCAATTGTAGTAATACTTTCTTAGAGATGGAAGTCTGTCTAGAAATTCTTATTCATGCATATCTTCTTAAGAGTCTAATATTTTTAAAGCTCTATAATATTTACTGAGAAGCTATATTGCCTATTATACAACTAAATGGTACATATTATGAATAAAACTTACTTCTAATACTAGCCCTTCATTTTTGGTAAGTTATGCTTTCTACCTGCCCCCCCAAAAAACTCTAGTTTAATTTTAAGAATACTTCTGAACATATCAGCAATAAAAAAGCTTGAAATTCATTATAATAATGTGGTATAAAAAAATTACCTTCTTCTAAATGCTTCCAGATGTGTCTTCAGCATAAGGAGTCCTCTTTCTATAACAGTAAGACTTGAGTGTGATTCCTGTTCAAGACTGCTAGAAGCTATCATAAGACTCTCCATACACTTACTAATAAATTCTTGTTCCTTCTCCAAACCCGTTTTACCTGAAAAATCAGATGTTTAGACATGTGTATCAACCTTATATTCTTGTTTTGCTATATTAAAAAAATGAACTATAGCTAAACAAAAAAATTTCACATAAAAAGTTACCTATTAGGCAGTATTTCAAATCACTCACCATTAATATAATAGGAGTTAATATACTGGATAGCTGCTCGACTGACATCACCAGATTGTGCTCTTAAAGCAATGCCCCAAAATTGGTCCATACCACAAAGCTAAGAAAGAAAAGTATAACAACATCTATAAATATTATGTCAAACAATGTAAATGATAAGACTAAAATAACAAATTTAAGTCATATAATATTCAAGAGTTTTAATATTCTATAAAGTATTTAAAAGGCAATTCCTATTATTAAGAGTTATCAAATAATAAAAAAATTTAAAGACTTGGAAATTTCCTCAAATACTGAGATATACAAGTATCGATTCAAAAAATACTTATTTATAAATGTGTAATGTTTAACAACTCAAAATTTGTGACTACATAGTGGGGAAAAGTTCCCAAAACATACTACAAAGAGAAAAAAACAAGGCACATACAATTATTAGCATAACAATGCTTCAATGCATTCATAGAACTTACTCTGATAAAGTCACTGCTTTCAGGTATTCAATGAAAATTTTAAAAAGTATGTTAACCCAAGTTGTTGATTATGTTAACTGTGAGATGACAAAGAGAATGTTTTCATTGAAAATTACAGAAAAAGTGGAGCGTGAAAGTTCTCAAAAGCTGTGCAAGGTGAAGCAAGATATCCCTCTGATAAGTGGCTGAACAATCTCAGTGTATCAACTACTTAAAAAGCAGTATTAGCTCAAAATTGGAGTATGACTACCTCTTAGGTAGATCAGATCTGGCTGGTTGACTGAAATTATCATAGTAACATCAAAATAAGAGGACCAAAAAAAATTTTTAAGGAACACTATTCAAATAAGGAAAGAAGGTTAGATACTATGAGAGCTATCTAGATACAATTTAAAGTATTCTTTACCACATAGTGTGTTACCTTATAACAAAACTTCAATTTCAGAAGAAAATTAATGAAAAATATGAGTGGACACTACGTAAATCAAAGTTATCAATAATAACCTGGAATGTACAATGAGGAAGACTTTTCAAATAACAGTCTGCATTCAATAAAACCTAGCAGCCACCTAACTAGGCAAATAGAACTCTAAACCACAGATAAGACTAGTAGTTTGTGAGTCTTCAGCTAATGAACTAATCGTATACCTCATGGTCAGGATGATTTAGGTCGATTCTATTTGAGAATAGAGGTTACCAACAGGAACTCTGGAGTTGTCCAAGAGCAACTAAAAGTCTAGCCACAACAAATGGCATAAAAGTCAGATTTTAGACCAATTAATCTTCTACTTGACAAAACTACGTGATAATATTATCTAGGAGCAGTTAGGGTAGCACTCAGATGGCCTCTTCTCTATTAATCAAGAAATGTAAGTTTTCATTAAGCAAAACCAGGGTTATCTTTGGTAATGAAAAACCACCAAATGTGCTTTATAAAACTTTTTAAAACCAAAAGACAAAGCTTTTTAAAACATAGGATTAAAAGTTTCATAGTTAGTAAATTCAATGCTTGATAAACTAAATAAGATAATTCAGTAATCTAATTTGAGGAATGAAACAAAAATTCCACAAGGTGACCCAATAAAATGAAGTCAAAATCCATACCTCAGAATTTGAACCACCATCATAGGCACTGGTAGCCAATCGAGCCAAGTTACATAGATGCTGAAACAGGTTTAAGCCAGTCATGCTAATCGTTTCAGGTTTTAGCTGGGGCATCTTAAAAAAAATTTTTTAAAGCTGCTTTAGTGTGGTAATTAACAGATTTTATTTTATAGAATTTAACTTAACAAATTTAAATTAACAATTTTACTGAAAATATTATAGAAGGAAATGTATCAGCTCAGATTTTCAGTGATAATTTAAAAAAATATATAATAATTGAAAATTTTATTCAGGTCATAATTAAAATGTATCTGACATGTTTCAATTTTTGAGATGTATAGAGACTCAAATCAGAGAAATGAATAAAAAATTTTTATTATTTATTACATACCTATACCATGCACATTTATAAGGTGGGTAGCTATATCTACGGTTTGTATGTAAGTAAGGGCCTAAAATTAAGATATCTGAAGGTCTATTTGTAGCTGTGTCTTGCATTAAGTGATTTAATTTACATGTACCAAAACTCATGTGATAGTTTGCAAGGAGCCCTTATACTCTCAAAAATAAGCATAAAAATTATTAAAAAGCTGACTGCCTCATCATTGATGTTTCAAAATTCAAATGGAAAATTATCACCTGAACCAACTGCTGCTTCTGATAAAGGAAACCAAAAATTGGTTAAAGAATATCTTAATATCATGACAACACTTCCTAAAAATATCTTCCCAAGAGTCTACAAAAAAATTTGAAGATTGGCTTCTATTTTCCATTAGACTGGCTGAAACCACAACCACTTAACTAAACAAGAGTCACAGAACACAGTTCTACACTACTGGGTGTGGGTACCACTCTTGAAAATTTTACTACATTATTAATGATTTAAAAAAATAAACATCAAAATTCCCCACATTTCTTATTTGTGTTTGCCTAAAGAGTTATTCTAATTATTGTTAGTGTAAGTACTTTAGCTAAGGAACAGAATAGTTTTCTTAATATAAACTAAATATTGATATGAGCACTGTGGAGTACAAATTAAAACAAATCTAAGTGGCAAAAACTATGTAAGCATTACCGAAAAACAGTATATTTGTCTATTTAAAACTGTCAAAAGAAGAAATAAACAGTTTATATTTGAGATAAAAAGGATATATGAAAAATCAGATAAACAACAAAACTGTAAGAAATAAAATTACCTTCTCCAGGAAAAGATGCTTATAGGTTTCCATTCCCATAGCATGTTGATCTTTACTTCGAACTTGATTTAAAAACCAATGGAGTGCATCATCATAACACTCAGAATCTTCTACTAAACAATGCCATAAAATGTCGACTTGCTCTAAACTTAACCCTAGATAAAAATTACAATCTTTGAATCATGATACATACGTTTTGGTCCTAATTCAATGTACTAGAAGCATCAATATACCCAGAAATAAAAAGGAGATATTTTATAGCATTTTATAAAAATTATTTTGTAAGAGATTTCACATAATTTATGCTTTTAAAATGTAGTTAAATATAATCCATATATAAATCATTTAAAAATATACCAACAGAATCCTAGAAGAATCATTTGGTCTGGAAAATCATTCTCCCTGAAATATGAACATATCACTGTATTACAGTAAACATGATTAAGTGAAGGTAATCCTAAAAGATGAGCAGTTGGTTCTAAGGTTTAAGGGTTAAGAATAGAGTAGATACCACATTCAAAGCTCATTCTATGCACACAATAGATAAACAATATATGCTAGTAAGCATTATTTTTGTAAACTGTGAAAAAAAGATCCTAGTGATGAATAAAGCAAAAGAAAACTGACTGCTAAAACTGATCAGAGGATACAATTAGATAGGAAGCCAATGTAATAAATTAAATCTGTATGGTACTTTGAACCAAATATTACATGATTCCAAAATGTGGCAGAAGGAACTGAGAACTTTTCAAAGAGAAGAGAAGGTATTACAGGCAATTAAAAGTCTGAATATGTAAAAATGGACAATCTAAAAGGCTAGAATAAAAGCATCACAGGGATTTCTAAAGTATATCATAAGGCTATGGCATGCCACCCTGAACGTGCCCAATCTTGTCTGATCTGGAAGCTAAGCAGGGTCGGGCCTGGTTAGTACTTGGATGGGAGACCACCTAGGAATACCAGCTGCTGTAGGCGTAAAAAATATAAACAAACAAACAAACAAATAAAGTATATCATAAGGGGTTCCAAAGCCTGTGACTGTTTCCCAGAATCAGAGGAGATATGCAGGTATGACAGAATCATAAGAAACCTCTCTCTTTTTTGGGAAAAGCAGATGAGATCCAGAATATGGAAAAACATTGGAGAAAATATTTACCTAGTAGCAATACCAGCAAAGAGTTTGAGTAGAAAAAAAAGTATCCTATCAGTTTTTCACATAAATAGGTAATTTTAGATTATTTATTCTAAAAAGAACTTGTGCCTTGGGGAGCCAACATTTAAAAAAAACAAACAAACCTGGAAACAATCTTTAATGTATAATTTGAACACATTAATTAAGAAGAAAAATAAGTGAAGAAAATAGGTATGAGTCCTAAAAAATACCATCTAGGTTAATCATAGGAAACTATATGATAAAACAAAAGTATATTCATAGATGACTGAATCACCAATCCACATTCGATAGGCAATGTATATGCCTTTGTTATTAAGTTTAAAAAATATAATTATTGGTATATTGAAAAATCAGTATTAACTTATTAAATATAACTTTGGAGTAATGATATTATATCTGATAGGAACTATGTCAGTAAGAGAAGCAAAATTATCATGTAGAGGAAGTGAAGTTTTCAACTTGATTTATCTGAACAGTGGCTATTGTAAGGCTATAATGCACAAAGAATCTATACTATGCTCACTGGGATGAAAGCAGCAAAATAAATAATTCGAATTTACTCAAATACTAAGAAGAATGATTAACATTTTCCAGTGAGAATCTATACTTAGCAAACATGAAACTTAGTGGTCATGTGAAATTATTTATGCTGATAATATTTATTTTGGTTTGACTTCTTCATGTATAAGATGGGGTTTTTATATTTTATATTATTTATTTCCTGTATGGTATCCAATATAACTGGTATGATAAATGACCTAATAACATAAGAAACTAGTTTCCTATCAAAAACAGGGATTTTCATTTTGAAATCTGTTGGTGTCATGTTAGTGGTATTTGTTACAAAGAGCCTGATTTAAAGAAAAAATTATAGACTTAAAATGGTTAAGATAAAAACATGGTGCATCTCCAGCATAAATATATGGACTTTAAAAAGTTGTAATACCTCTCAGGCTAGTCAAACACTCATCAATTTGACTAAATTAACTTAGCTAAAGAAAGAGAATGTCCTTACTAATGAGGTTTGTTGACATGGACACACAGAAAAAGAAGACTGTGGAGACTGAGACATAATACAATCACTCTAGCAAGAGAAAAGGAGCTCTGGCCAAAAGAATCAAACTTCCTCCTCTTTTGTGAGAACATCTAGCATGTGGGTTTGGACACAGTCTACATTATGAATATAATAGACCAATCTCCATTTTTTTAAGGTTAATTAATGGTTAATGAAATTGAGTTTGAGATTAATCTAAATAAAACTAGGGTCTCTAAATGTTTCTATCGCCTATGAAACCAAGCAATTTTGGATAAGCTTAGCCCCAATAATAATATACAGACAATGACTGTTTCCAAATGGGGTGATAGGAAGACTCTATAACCAAAGGTAATAAAAGAGATGCAATCACTCTAATGTGATATGTTCTCCTATTCCAAACATTTTGTTTCTAAAAATGAGTTGTTTATCCACCGAGAAACTGGCATTTTCAGAGACTGAAGAAAGAATGTGTCAGGGTCACACTCATATTGCCATACAGACTGAGAAAATATTCATTATTGACAATAATTTAATCACTGTAGAGCTAAAGGCATGAGTACATTTAACAGGACTATTCTTCGAGGATCAATACAGATCTAAAAACTGATTAAAACACTCATTAAAAAACTTACTGAAATGATCAGGTGATCCCAAAGTTGAAAATACACAAGTCAAGAACTGAAGTCGAACTTGAACTTCGGCACTATGACTGTACCTGCATTTAAAAAATCATCAAAGTAATTCATTGAAAGATCACATTGCTTAATTATTTTTAAAGATTTACTGGCTCGAATCTTAAATTATACCGAAGAAGTAAAATTCCATTTTCATAACTCATAATGATTAAATATTTTAATTATATAACTTTGATTACACAAAAAATGGTCATAAAGCCAAATGTTATGTTTGAGATTTATGTTATTTAACAAATTATAAAAACTTGTAAACTATTAGAAAACATACTTTCAAATTAGATGACAAGAAAATATCTAAGAACAGTGGAACAAAATGTCATTTTAAAATTATGCAATATGCACATAAATTACAAAAGAAAACTATATCTTTATCTAGAAATTGCATGTTTCATTATCACTGTCCCCCTCCAGTGATTTAACTATATTCCTTAAACAAGAAATACTAATAAAATATTTCTACAAATCTAGATCATAAAGAATTCAGCTGATACACAACTGGCATTTTTGAATGTCATTTTGAATCTAATTAAATTTCATGTGTACAAAATTCAATGGTTAAAGTAGGAATTGCTTTGAAAGCTTGTTAAATAGGTGATTTTACATGGTTCTCGGAGAATTCGTTTTGCAGCCATTTGCAAAGAAACAGCATTTTAAAAAGTAAGTGTTGGTCTACGGGAAGAAGTGTAGATGTGTCTGAAACAGTACAGACTAGGGCCAGACAGTGGCTAGCGAAAATGTCAGAAGAGTTTGGTACTGATCTAGATGGAAGTCACTGAAGGGTGTTGGAGGGTGAAGAGGCTAATGATCAGGTTTCCATTTTAAGATTCCTTTAAGCAACCCTGTGAACTGCATATTAAACTGTGTGATACCATAACATTCTAGTCTCATAAGCACCTGAGCACTCAATGAAAGTAAGTCAATCATGATTTCTTATCTCTATGTCACAAATCAAAAGGCTAGTTGGGGATGAAATGTCCAAACCTCTTTGCCAACAAAAGGCATCAGCAAGACTGAGCTCTGATCTATATCTCTGCTTTCAAAGACTCAAAGAGCCTCTTAATTTAATTTCCAATAATCTTCAAGTAAGCGCAAATTTTTGAAATCTTACTCAAACTAGCTGGTTTCAAAAATTACACTAAATTCACTCCTAAAGTTTAAAGTTACACTTTTCTAAAGATTGAGTTTGCTGGCTATATCTTTATTGCTTTTTACTGTCTCATATTAATGTTGGCAAAAAAAAAAAAAAACTTTTGCTTCATTTCTGCTGCAATGCCCTTTGTGAAAATGAAAGTACATTATTTGGCAAAGTGGTTGGGGGTAGAGGAGCAACAAATATAGTAAATATAGTAACTCACAGACTAGAATGCTATCCTGATAAAAATTCAAAAACAGCTATTAATAGCTTCTTGTCCTTTTACTAAAAGAACAGATTTTGTAGCATAGGCCTTGGGGTACAGGTTCAAGTGCAAGTTCTATCTATCAGTTGTGTGACTTCAAGTAAGTTACTTATTTCTCTCATCCTGAGTCTGAGGGACATTGGTCACAGACATCAAAGGGGAAAAAGTCTTATCCTTTACAAAGTGCCTTTATTTCCTGAATATTTTCTTCCCCTATACTTGCATCTCACATTAAGGTACTGATAACCCTAGGAAGTTGGATCCAGTCCCTTCATCATCCTTTCTTCAGCTTCCACAGTAGAACCATTGGCTCCACACTTGAAAGGCTCCATTAAGGTCCCACTGGCTGCTGAAATGATCAGCCAGAAAATTTTTTGAGATGCAAAACAAAGATGATATCAATACTGACAAGTGCTTATGGGTTTGTCCATGGCTTGACATTATAGGAAATATGGGACAAAAATAATCTCCCCACAGGCATAAAACTTCAGTGACAAACTAATGCCTTAAAAAATTCATTCTCTTTGTATCCTCAATACTGACACAGATAGGATTTTCTCTAGAGGCCACTGGATCCAAGAAATATGTTCATTTAGAAAATAATGTATTATCTTTCATGCCACAGAATCTTTTTGTCCTGGGTGAAAATCTTAGAACTTTCCTACTATAATGCCCACTGAAGAAATGGAAAGTAATTTGACACAAACTCATGAAGTCAGTATGCTTTACCAGAAAGTAGCAAATGTGCAACTCTGTTTTACAGCCTGAGGAACATAGGAGTTATACTAAAACAGTCCAGATCTCTCTCTGTTCTAAGGTTTATTTTATAGATAATTTACTGTCAGATGCAACTTAATAAAGTATTTAATTCTTATAAAAATTCATAAGGTAAACAATTGGAATTTATGAAGTGAGGTAAACAACTGAAATAAGATCAAAACAATAGATTCATAATCTAAATCCAGGTCTGTATGATTCTTAAGCTCATGTGCTTTCCAAAAATATCATACTGCTTTTCTAATAAGAATTAACAATCGCAGGGCATACTGAGGCAAGATGACTGATCTAGAGGTTAAAAGGACTGCAACAGTGTGGGAATGTCAACTGCTGAAAAGACATGGGACAGTGGTGGTTGCCAGGGGCTGGAGAGAAGTGACAATGGGGAGTAACTATTTACAGGTATAGAGTTTCAGTTTTACAAAATAAAAAGAGTTATGGGGTTAGATGGTGGTGGTGGTTACACAACAATATGAATGTATTTAATACCAATGGAACTGTACCCTTAAAAATGGTCAAGATGGTAAATTTTAGTTCGTACATTTTACTACAAATGATAAAAAAATCCAAGCCTGGAAAAAAAATAAGACATGAGAAATATTTTAGCATTAAGAGAACTAGAGATTGACAACAGTACAATGGTGCACACAAGAATATGAATTACAGAAAACAAGATTGTTCTGTTTATAAAATGTATATTTATAAAATATGTTTATAAGAAACTCTGGCTCTACTATTTATAAAATGTGTGACCTTTGGGAAGTTATGTATCTCATAGTGTAAGTGTTCTCATTTTTAAAATGAGACTGCCCACCTCAATTGAGTTGTTGTGTATCTTAAGTTAAAACTTAATACTTAAATGGTATCTGGCACATAGTATCAATGAACACTGGCTATTTTTATCATCATGATGATTATCATTATTCATGTCTGGAAACAGAAGAATACAAAAGGAGTCCAAGTCTCCAAGTTTTAGTTGACTGACAGGATGGTGGTACTCTAAAGGACATAGTAAAATCTGGAGAAAAAATTGATTTGTGAGAAAAATATTAGTGAATTCGTTTTTGTAGGTAAGTCTATGACTTTTCTGAACACTTCTCCAGTCTACCTATTTTCTATTCGTGTGGAAGTTTTCCATGGATATATTCTCAATAAAAACTGCACTACTTCTCTTACTCACTGACATGCTGATACTGATGCTACGCTGGTTTCCCCGACTTGGCCATCAGTCCCCACCAATTGACTCACAAGCAGAAACCTTCTGAATTTTACATGTTTACTTCTGAGCAGGCATCTCCCTATAAGAAGGCTTTACACACAGCTATACCACTAACCAATTTCTACCAATTCTTATCCAAAGTCACTTCAATATATCAAGAGAAGGTTTTCAATGATGAAATATTAACCAGTTATACCATCATGGTTTTTAAACTTTCCACACATGTCCTAAATTTTTTAATAATATCCAGTTACAATAATAAAAAAAAATGTTTTAAATTAACTATGTTAAATATATTTCTTTGGAAGTAGATATTTTAAAAATTTTTGAATCAATGCCCTAATATATTAAGACAAGAATATTGATGATTTCTGGAAAAAAATTTACTTTTGATTCCTGAAAACAATGACTTTGAACAGGACTCAACAGTGAAGGTTAACCAACACCCAAGTTATATAACCTACGTTTCCCCCCTAAGATTAAGAATTATTTTAAAAAATACCCTTATAAAATTCTTCAACTTAAAAAAAAATTCTCTTAAAATTTTTACAACTAAAATTTTCATTAATTTATATATAAAAAAAGTAGTAGAAACACTGGAAACTTATACAATCAACACAAACATAACTAATGTAATTAATGGATGCTTACAGTGCATGTTTTTGTCTTCCTTCTCTTACAGCTTGAATATAGTACACCAAATTATCAAAAAAAAGCTTCATCATGTTCAGTTCTTTCTCTGCCCACCTAGACCAATTGAAAGAATAAATAATTTTAAAGGCATAGGATAAGAAAATAAATCTGTTCTAGGACACAATATATCTATAAAATCTTTAAATGCAAAATCATTCAATGATCAAAACTTATAAGTTCTTTTATATATATGTTTTTTTCTCCTCTTTAATTTCCCACCCCAACTTCCACCCCTGACCTATGGATGTCACCATTTCCTCTTAAGAACTGGATCTCTAAAGGAGGGGCGTTTCCTCCCACATGCTTGCTGTGTGCACCCGGGGCCTGGCACCCCCAGCTCCCCAAGGGGGCCTGGCTCTACCTGGGGCACGAACTCAGGACCTTCTGCGTGTAAAGCAGATGTGCTAATCACTACAATATGAAGCCACCCTCTCTATTTATATTTGAATTATGAAAAGATATGAAGCACTGCACCTTAACTTTTTTAAATTTAAAGTATCATTATCATTTTTAATTTCAAAATACTCAATCCCTATGGAGGGAATAAAATGTCTGGCAGAGTGCTAATTATAAATAACCAACATGAATTAATATAGAAAACAGTATGATACAGTCCATACTAAGAATGAACTATATGCCTTGGTCGTTATTTAACAGAATTTAGCAGAGTGCCTGGCACATGGAATACATAAAATATAAACTTACTGAATCAGTTTTTTTTTACTGTCAATATGTAATTTGCTTTTTTTAACAGTTTTTTAAAATCAAATAAATATTCAGGTATTAAGCTCCAAAATAACATAGAAACACTAGAATTAAAAAAGAAATAGTGATAAATACAATCAGAGATCCCAGAGTCCATAACTTCCACAATTAACAATCTATTTCACACAATACTTAACTAGCCATATATCTGCTAAAATGTATAGATGAAGAAGTATTAAAAGTCCAAAATTTCTAATGTAATTTACATCATGCTTTGGCTATAGCCCCGTTTTCAAAATAAGTTATTCTGCCCCGTTTTCAAAATAAGTTATTCTCACCATGCCAATCACTTAATGAAGATCAAGTGACAGAAAGAAAACAAATTAAAGCCAATTCTAATATACTTGCTGCATGTCTTTGGGCAAGTAACCTGACCTCTTGAAGTCTGTCTCCTGATTACCTAAAGATTTACTAAAAGGATCAGGGACAACAATTTCTAAGTTTAAAATAAGGGTCCTAAGAATTTAAGACAGGTGTCCCAACATCCCAGCCATGGACTGGTACGGACTGGCAGAGACCGGTATGGGTCCGTGGCTTGTTAGGAACAGGGCTGCACAGCAGGAGGTGAGCAGCAGGCTAGTGGACTGAAGCTTTGTCTGTATTTGCAGCTGCTCCCCAGTACTACTAGCCTCACTGCCTCAGCTCCACCTCAGATCATCAGGCATTAGATTCTCATAGAAGTACTGGTCCCTGGTGCCAAAAAGGTTGAGGACTGCTGGTTTAAGAGATAATGTACTGACTGCTACCGCATCTAATAGATTCACAATAAGTGGAAGTTTTTGTTATTATTGATGCCAACTAACCATAGGAGCTCAGAGTTCTTTTAAATGATCAGCTTGATGAGATTTAGGATACCAGTCTCCTGTTGGAAACCCTGAGAAGTGTCATTAACTGAGCTTACTTACATTTAAGGAACAAGCTAAAGGGCTTCAACTCAATATACTTAAGTTCAAGTGCTTGGTAAGTAACTGAATATTCAGTCTGCCACTTCTATAAGAATGTTACCCTTTGTTACTCTTTAACATGAAGACTCCGCAAATGGCTACAATATGTCACCAATTAATTAAACCAATTAAACACTGTGGGAAGTGTAAATAGGACTCAAACTATTATTCCTGTACTTAAAGGATGCTAATGTTTTCCTCCATCGCTCTGTTTAGCATTCTCAAGGACCTTGCTTGCATTCACAAATAGAGTCATTTTGTAGTATTAACCAAAAATAAACTTTCTAAGATGCTTTAAAAAGAATAATAGAAGTTCGGCTTAAATAGATTTCCTTTAAAAGAGCAATAAGCAAGGCCTATAACTCTAAAGAACTTCATTCTATTTAGAACTATAGTGTCCACTTCTAAGGATTTTATAAAATGGCATTCACTTTGAAAGCAAGCAAGTGCTCTTACCATCTAAATTTAGATTTAAGAAATAAGGTAAAAAGCCATCCCACTTCACCTCACAAATGAATCCTTCAACAGGTCTAATTTTTCCTAAAATTTAAATGTCTCTGAAATCTCTCCAAAAGTCTATTTTGAATAAAACAAATAACACATTGTTAAAGATTAATAAAGGGCTTGTGACAACCAACTTTCTCTAGACTATTACCTAAAACTGGAACAATTTCACAAAGTACTATCTATCCCTGAAAGAATTTTTTACCATAATTAATCATAAGGAGTAAAGGTAGGGTGGTGTCAAGATTATCCCTAACATGATGTAATGTCTAGAACAAATTCCTAGTAATGGAAAAATGAAAAGCATCCTAGAGTGTTTATTGTAGTGGGGCTCTTCTTCAGGAGTCCTTAGCTATGGCTAGATATACTAAAAATCTTCACCCTAAAATTATAGCATTAATTGCTTACAGTATTTTCCTCAAACTACAAAGAATACAAAAGTCAGATTTTCCCACTGATGAGGTTATAAATCTCCATGGGGCTAAATAGAAGAGACATCACTCTAAGAAATCTAAAAAAACATTTGAACTACATGAAACGCAAATTTGTCTGGTACAGAATAAAAGCTAGTTAAGTTATTCAAAACCTCTTTGATAACTATAATTTTTTTAAAAATCTTTAAAATGAATACTTTCATTCACTTACATTGTAATCCAATGTGTGTCATAACTGCTCCCAAACTGCTGAAAAGTACCAAACAGTTTTGGAAGAAGCCGAAGTGAAATTACTACTGATCTGAAACAGCAAAAACATATTTATAGAATAAAATAATTTTTACTATCAATAATTTTAGCTTTTTACAGAAATTCAGCTATTTAAAATCTTAAATGAAAAATGATTTAATAAACAACATATATCTCATATAAACATTAAAATATTTTTCTAATGTATTTTATACATTGGGGCAAGAAATCAAGTTTTAAAATTTCAATCCAGGACTTCTGAAGTAAAATACACTAAATATCTGAGTATAAAAACAAGTGAAGAGCATTTAAAGCTAATCATTTTCATGAAAATTATGTACATTAACTATGTACATATAAGAAATGTACATATTCTTTAACAAATCATGGGTCTTCTAAGAATTTAACCAAAGAAAATAGGAAGCAGTAGCTTAGGTAAGTTATCTAGAGTAGGCTTTCTCAAAGGTTAAGGTGCACTTGCTTCACCTGAGAAAATTTTGTTAAAATGCAAATCCTGATGCAGTAGGTCTGAGGAAAGTTCAGAATTTTGCATTTCGAACAAGATCACCCGTGATAGACTGCTAGTTTGTGGACCACATTCTGAGCAGCAATAATGTAGAGATTATTTTTTCAAACTATAAAAATTATCACTTTCTCCCCAATTCTTACTTAATATGATCTGTATCCAAGTTGAGAATCCCTGCATTGGGAACGATGTTAATAATAAAGGCACACCATATACCTCAAGTATGAAGAAGCAAAAAAGGGATAGGAAATCACCTGAACTAAAGTAGATCCAAGTATGCTTATCTTCTGAAAGGAAGGGGTAAAGGGAAAATACTGACATATAAATCTCAGAAGTCTTAGTAGGCAAGGAAGTTGGCTGTATGAGCCTTGAAAGAAGGACTTACTCTAACAAGATACTAAATTTCTTTTTTTAAAGCTCAGGAGCCAATACAGCTTCTTGAATTTTTAAAAAGAGAAAAGTTGGCACCTTAACCACAAAGTATGGTATACAAGCAAGACCTCAACAAATGCCTACTCTTTGAGAGGGTACCAGGGATACCAGAATCCCCCAATATGCCTACTTTTTGAATGGGAGGAAAACAGTGGTGAATACTGAGTAGCAGAAATTAGAAAAAAATAAAACTTCCTGTTTCTGAATGAAACCCAAAGTACTTCAATTGAACTACAAAGCCCTGTGTG
Organism: Pteropus alecto; assembly: GCF_000325575.1. Lineage (NCBI taxonomy): Eukaryota > Metazoa > Chordata > Mammalia > Chiroptera > Pteropodidae > Pteropus > Pteropus alecto. The sequence continues at coordinate 8,669,441 of NW_006434709.1, read as the reverse complement.
ATATGTCTGTGCTGCTCAATTCTAACTTAATTTCCTTCCAATCTTCCTCTTTGCTATCCTTTCAACACACATAAGCACATTCCTGCCCCGCAGGGCCTCTGCTATAGCCTCTACTTGGAATGCTCTTTACCTAAATATCTACCTGCAGGACTCCTCACTTTATTCATGTTTCCTCAACTGTCGAAAGAAAGGATGACCATGATAACTCTATATTAAATAACACCCTTCCAATGCCCCAGGAACTTCCTTATTCCTTTTGATTCCTTCCAGATTTTTCTTCATTCATCATCACCTAAAGAATATTCCTTTAATGTGTCTACCATTAAAGTGTGCTCAATGAGAGCAAAATCTTATTTAAAATCCCTGAATATGGTGCACACTGAATATATACTTGCTAAAATAATGAACCAGCAAAGAACTTAAAGACAAAAGTTTCAAGGATGGAGGAAAAACTTTGTAAAATGCTGTAACAGTCATGAAGAACAAGGACAGAAAAAAAATACTACCAGATGACAGAAGAAACGACATGTTAGAGGACCCAAAACCACATTGGTATGCATTAGGAGTATTTAGTGAAGTAATGAAAATAGTTAAGTGCCTGATACTCAGTAAATGCAATGTAAATATTCTTTACTTTAAAATATTAACATTTTAAAGTATATTTTAAAATATTAAAATTTAAAATATTTTTTACCAAGTTGCACAGTAATGGTGTTTGGGATAAGATCATGGAGGATTAAGGAGAATTAGATTCTTTACCTAAAATCCCTGGTCAAAACTTCAGAAACATTAGTGGAGTTTTCCCTAAAAGTTAAGACATAATAAACTAGAACAAACAAATATATATATAAATTTGACCTAAGACTTTTACAAGCATAAAATCAGTAAGATCTCACAAAGAAAAAAACAGAAAAATTCCATCTAAAATCACAAAATCATATTTTTTAATTGTTTGCCAAGTGTGATTTTTAACAATGATTCTAACGTACAAAGAAACAAAGACTAGAAATTCCATTTATTTTCTTTAAGAAGAAACTATGGCATCTCATAGTATGAAACAGTTGTATATTTTCTGAAAATCTCATTTAATCATCTCTTGTGGTCAATGGTGTTAAGAGTCTAGATTGTTTAAATATATTCTATAAGTTTTCTACAATAAACACGTTTTAACTTTATAAAATGTTATGTAGAAGCAAGCATATGATCCTTGACATTAGAGAACAGGAAGCCAGGCAGTGAATGGATATTGGTTGAGTGAATAATGGTGTGGTTCAAGTTAAAGAACAAGTGAAAATAGAAATGTAGAAATGGGACTCAACTTCCTCCTACTCCTTCCCTAAGGGGAATGCTTTTCTCCACAATTTATAATATAAAAACTGAATTACCAAGAAAGAATTACGTATTAAATGACTAAAACATTTTTAAAGTTTTTCCTAAGACCATAAAAATTCCAATTTTTCTCCTTGAAAATTTTTCAAAGAACATAGAAGCCACACATTTTAAGTACTATAAGTTTAAGAATGTAAGAAATGACAAAATCCAAATGTGATCAATTCAAAATGATCCCCAAACACTAGAACATTTTATTCAAACTCAAATTTAAAAGGGAAAATGATATAAAGTACATACAGATTGTAGACTGAAATCAATAACATGTACAAAACGAGGAAGATAATTAATTTATTTGCTTGGTGACAATTTATATTCAACGTTAAAGTTCTGACTGCTGATATGTTTACAAAACTCAACATGAAACAGAACTGTTATATTCAAACTTACATTTCAGAAATTTTTCCAAGAGTGAAATTTTCGAATACCAAAACACACAATCCTAAGCAACAACGTGTTCAGGACAAAAAAGGTTCAATGATCCAGAGTAACAAGATACTAACTTGAGACTCAAGAAAAACACTATTATCTTAAAGTGTCCTAGTTCTTTGCTTGATTCTAAGAGTTTCTGTTGTAACTAGAAGCTTAAATTACTAGGCAATAGCGTAGTACTCCTAATAAGAATTACCAATGCAACTTTATGTTGCCTTAGTAGAACTGACACATTTGCTGGTGGTCCTCAGTTAAAAGTCACATTTGAACAATATTTTCCTAATCCTGGACTCCATATTTTAAGAAGACTAATGTCTCTACAAAATGCTATTCAGTCATTATAAATTATATATACCAAGTTAACATGAAATCATGAATATAATATATTCTTTATGAAGGGTAAAACAATACATAAACAGTATATAGTATATATACCAACAGTATATACCAACCATTTCTTGATCATCTGAATCTTTACTTTTGTAAATATGATTACTGAGATATGCAATAATTTCACTCAGAAATCTTTTGTATACAAAGGCAAAGAATTTGAACACATGAGTTCAAGTATCTACAGTGGATCAGTGGCAATGAAAAGCATACTGGACAGGTTCCTAGTCAGAGTCTCAATTCAATTCTTGGGAGGCCACAGAATTTCAGGGGTGCCTCAGCACGGGATGTGAATCTGCCTTTTACTAAACATAAACACCAAAAGGGCTGATTACAACCCAACTCCTACACTGGTACTCACTGGACAGCAGTCTTCTTATTCATCCTTGGTACAAATAGCAAGCTGAAAAGTAATGGACTTTTCATTGTGGGAGCTACTATCTGCCTCTAAATTTATGACAACATTCTGCATAACAGTCTACCATTTGTTTCTGTAAGTTTAAACTTCCTGCATGGCCAAAATGGTATTATGAGCCCTATAAAACAATCTGCCTAAGAATAAACGTGCACAAGGCACATGTTGCATGTAAGATTATGATGGCATTTTTAAAAAAGTGTTTACAGTGGTTCCATATAAATGGTAGAATATGGGTGAGTGACTTATGGAAGACTATAATTTTAGATCTCTATGCTTCCTAAGTAATGAGCTGATATTATTGTTCAAGAAAAAGCTAAGTTCATTTTATAAAATATATTGGAATATGACCATAGAAAAGCAAAAACAAACAAACAAAAATCTTGACAGGTCTATAAACCTGGGCAAATGAGGAACTAGAAAGAAAATGAAAAGGTTAGCTAGCAGAGAGAAAATCAAAAGAAACATAAAACTTCCAGAAATATATAAAAAATTATCATTAAGGAGTAGACCTCTGTGTTTTTTGTCAAGTATCACGAAATGGTAAATGATTGAAGGTTGCACTGCTCCATTTGTTTATTTCAACATAAGAAAGAGCTTTCCTATTAATATTAGCACACCTGTGCAACCTTCCTTTTTGACTCTGATGGTAAACTCAGGGAGATGGGTTTGGAGAAAGAAATCTTGTTTAGAATAAGATTTCTCAAACTCTGATGTCACTACTGACATTCTGGGCCAGATATTGTCGTGGAGGGCTGTCCTTTGTATTATGGGATGTTTAGTAGCATCCTTGGCTAGTAATAACACCTCCAATCCCACTCATTAACGTAACAATTAAAAGTATCTCCAGATGTTGACAATGTGGGGGGGGAGGGGAATCACCCCATCAACAACCACTGTTTTATCAGGAAACCCAGACTAATGATGTTTAAAATATGTTCAAAACTAATTTTTTTCAATTTGCGGTGGTTACTTCAGTAAATTCAGCTGGAATACACTGGGTATATTGCATATTTCATAGGCTGAAAAAATACCACTATTCTTTAAGTATTGTCACATATGACTTTCTCTTATACTAAGACTGGCATGAAATAGCAACCTTAAGGAGTCAAGTTGAAGGCAAAATTAACTTTGACATAATAGTTATGTTTACTATCTATTCAATAAATCATTTAGTAACTGATTAGGATACAGGGATTGCCTCAAGCAGATGAAAAATGGTTCACCTTTAAGTAATTTGGGAGTGAACATATTCAAACTTAATAAAAAATCCAGATTGACAATTTTCATATTATACACAGATTTTCTCTTCCTACTGTCCCTTCTAAGTTTACTTAGAAATATATGCTCATGGTGGAAAACCTGGAAAACAGAAGAGCCTAAAGAAGAAAAAAATAACTCAAGCGTATCAGAAATAACCATTCTACAGTTTCTGATATTGCTTGTAACCTTTTTAACAGATGGGCCTGTGAGTATATACCTATATCATTATATATACTTTAAAAACAAGTCTCTAAAAGGCTACATATTTCATCTTTCACATTTTCTTTTTATTGAAATATAACAGACATGCAAAAACATATATAAATCTAAGTGAAAGTTCAAAATATTAGGTGAACCTACCTGTGCAACCAGCACTCACATCAAGAAACGAATCATTACCAGCATACCAGAAGCCTTCATTGTGCCCCTTTCCAGTCAGTTACAACCCATTAACAGAATAACAGTAACCATTACCCTGACTACTAAATATGTTTTCTTGTTTCTAAACATCATAAAACTGGAGTAATAGAGATAGATCTGGCTTCTTTCACTCAACATTATGTTTGTGAGATTCAGGCACACTATTCTGTGCAGTTGTAGTTCATCTTTGTCATTGCTATACATTATTTCCTTCCTTCTCTTTTTTTTGGCATTAGGGTAGCTATTAAAAGAATATTTAGTTATTTTAAATAGTGCTGCTATGAACATTCTTGAATGTGTCTTTTGGTAACCATCTCAATATTTCTGTAGGGCCCACATTTAGCAGGGAAATTGCTAGATAACAAGGTATGCAGATGCACATATGAGAAATATAAATTGATTTAACCACTTTAAAAAACTGGTGGTTTCACAAATACTTTTAAAAGAATTAACATTTCAAAATTAACTGCTATAATACCTATGTAATGATGAAATACCATCCAGCCATTAAAAGCATTCCTTTTAAACAACATATGCTAAATGAGGAAACTGATCCATTAACAGAGGTCTATTATGATTTCCCATACCTGCAATAACTAGTAATTTTTCTATTGTGATTGTTCAAAGTAGAAAATACTGCACATATTTCTTCTAATTCAATTTGGTAAAAAATATATATATTGAAGCACTTAAATATTCAGTAAAATTAGATATTTAAATCAGGCCTTGGCAGAGGTAAGCTGGAAACATTTTATTGATATAAATAACATTCAATTAATAACTTAATTCACTATGCTATGAATGAAACAATATCAGAGCAGTAAAAGACAAGGAAAATCTAAAATTGTACAATGGAACAAAAGTTAAAAAAATCAAGAAACTTGTGGCAGTTGTTTGAGCCCCGATAAGCAGACTATAAATATATGGCAGAAATCAAACTAGAGAAAAATCACTAACCTAATTCTTGACTATACTACAGAAGTCAAGACACAAATGATCCATCCACATGAAAGAACAGGAAATTATTAAAATGTTTATATTTCAGTTTAACTTCACTTATCTTATTTAGCTTCCTTCGTATATAAAATATGACACAGTTCAAGAACATTTAATTGTAATTTGAACACAGAGTAATGACAACTCTGTTTCCAGAATCAAGAAGAGAGTATTATTATTCCTTTGTTTCTGTCGGAGGGGATCTAACCAAGGATACCAAAAAGTGCTGGAGAAAAACAAGCTTAAGTGATGAAATATAAACCCTGTGAGGGAAGTTTTTAAACTGAATTATGAAAACCACAATTACTAAAAAATTGGTTGATAATAGTAAATTAAATGCTATGAATTCAGCACACCTAGTCAATAATACACAAAATGAACTTTGACTATATAAAAAAATTTTTAAATTCCTATTTACCTGTTGTTTCCTAAATTTTCAAGGCAACCTTCAATGAATCTCATTCGAATCTGTCTATCCGTAAACCAACATACTAAGGAACAGAGAAGTTTCTCTGCTTCATTTATTAATCCTTCAGAAAGATTAACCTACAAAAAATACATAAAGTTACTGTTTATCCTGATCGCATTTTGCTGTAATTTTGTAGTCTTTTGGCTCTATTAAATAACTTACCGCATCATCATCTTGGACTATATCCCACAACAAAGTGTTTCCTTTCTTGCAAACATTATCCAAATTAATATCTGTCACAGCATTACTGTTGTATTGATGTTTATGAACTGCAGGTCCTAAGGAGGGGAAAATATAACACACAATGGAGGAACACAGCTGGCTAAAATTGGGAAGTAAATTATAGCATTCATAAAGTGAACAAATCAAAAGTATAACAATACATCTCTTCTTAAATTACAAAATGAAATTACAAGATTAGCGTAAGAGTTGCTTTATGAATGGCAAAGAATGGTACTGTTTAAAGTTTGGTAAGACTAAAGTGAAAAAGAGTTTTCAAAGTCTCTTCACTATTTCTAATTAAGAATGATTATTTAGTGTTTTTCACATGTCAAGAGAACTTTACATAAATACTTGAAACTCAAATTAAGCATAAAGAAAATTTATGTAAAATAACTCTATAGCCATGGGATGTTCCTCTAAATGACCTTCTGAATAGCATCTAACATTTCTAAATTCTAAAAAAAAAACATTTTAATTGGAGATGATTTACTCAAAACATCCAATTAAATTCAAAGATTTTATTATAACAATTCAGACTTTCTAAGTACGAAGCTAAATAAATTCTCACTAGTTCTCTCATATTAAGAAAATGCTTCTTTGCGTTTTCTGTTTTTCAACAGCTTTACCATAAAATTCCCTTATTGGATTATACGCATACATCGATTTCATTAAAATGAGAACTGTGCGACAATCACCCCAATACAGTTTTAGAACACTTTTATCACCTGAAAACATTACCTCATACCTAATTGCAAATAATCCCTGGATCCCACTTCCCAGTCCTAGTCTGTTTTTCCATCCCCACACATTAGCCTTTTCTGGAAATTTCATGTTAAATGGAATCACTATATAGTCTTATGCCTAACTTTATTCACTTAGCAAGATGTTTGAGGTTGTGAAGCACATGTCAGTAATGTATTCCTTTTAATTACAGAATGATATTCCATATGTGGAAATACTCTATTTTCTTTACACATTTACCAGTTAATGGACATTTGGATACTTTCCGGTTTGGGGCTAACATGAATAATGTTGCCATAAACATCAATGTAACAAGTCTTTGTATGGGCATATTCTTTCCTTTCTCTTGAGTAAACACACTTAGTGTTGGAATTATTGGGTCATAAAGTAAATATATGTTGAAGAAATTGCCAAACTCTTTTCCAACATGTTTGTGCCATTTTACATTCCCACCAAACAGTTTATGAGATACGAGTTCCTGCTCCTCTACATCCTCCCCATCATAACAGTATGGTCATTCTTTTTAACTTTAGTCATTCTAATAAGTATGCAATAAAATCTCACTGTGGTTTTGTTGGTAATTTCCTAATAACTAATGATGCTGAGCTGCCTATTAGCCATTTATGTACTTTCTCTGGTGAAAAATCATTTTCCATTTTTTAATTGTTTTACTACTGAATTATAAAAGTTCTTGTATATTCTGTCTGGATATAAGCCCTTTACTAGAAATATAACTGCAAATATTTCTCCTAGTCTGTGGCATAACTTTTTTTTTTAGTTTGTGTTTATTTTTAAATTAATTTTATTAAAACATAATGTAAATACATAAGATATAGAACATTTCTATCACCCCACAAAAAGTTTCCTTGTGACCTTTTACCTTTTAACTTTCAGGTAATGACTGAGTAGATTTCAACAACTATAAATTACTTTCAAATATGCTAGAACGGCATATAAATTATATACAGTATGTTTTCTTATTTCTAGCTTCATTTGCTTATAATTTTTTTTTTGCTATTAATCCATGGTGTTGCTTTGTATCAGTTCATTCCTTTTTATTGATGAGTAGCATTCCACTACATCAATATATCACAATCTGTTTATCTACCAGTTAATTCCTCCAGTTGAGGCTCTTATGAATAAAGCAAGTATGAACATTCCTGTACACATCTTTTTGTGGGCATGTTTTTCATTTTCTTGGATAAATAACTAGAACAGGAACTGCTGAGTCACATGGTAGGTACACATTAACTTTATAAGAAACCATTCTCCAAACCAGCTATACTATTTTATATTCTTTGACAGCAATGTTCCAGCTGCTCTCCATCCTTAGTGTCATTCGTTATCATTAGGCCTTAATTTCACCCATTCCAGTACCTAAGTAGTAGTATGGCATTCACGTTTTAATTTGCATTTTCCAGATGACTAGAGAAATACTGAACACTTTTTCATGTATTTATTTACCATTTCTGTATCTTGAAACCTTATGCCCATTTCTAAACTGAACTGCCTTACTGTGTTGGAAGAGTTCTTTAGAGTATTAAATACATAGTAAAACAAAGAAGATTTAAACAGCATTAATATTTACTAATTACGCACAACTTCTAACTTCATCTAATAAAATATATGCATAATACTGTATAAAAGAAAAATGGGATAATAGAAAACTGGCCAAAATTTAATCTAATGTCAAGTTTGAATGACCTCAATCTTAACCCATTCATTTCTCAACAACCACAATAACCCGACAGTAAAAAAATAAACAAACAAACAACAACAACAAAAAACAAGGTAACCTTATCTAGATTATGTACAAGTAACATCTGATATCAGTAAGCTGTTGCAAAGGTCCACAAGATGTGTCTCTAGGTCTGACCATAACCTTCTGGAATAATTCTAATAGATAAGTTTACTTAGTTTGCAATGTACTGGCATCCCAAAATTCATTTCCTAGGCTAGCAAGTGGTGAATGTACCTAACCAAGAAAGAGGTTGGATAAAGAACTTTAAATTGCCAATTCTAAAACTGTTTTTCTCTCTCTTAATTTTTCTCTTTCCTCCTTCTTCTTCTACTATTCTTTAACCTCCTCCATTCTTTCAAATCTGGTCATGTCCTATTACTATTTTAGATTTGAAGTGATGAGAAACATTGTTTTTATGAGTATCTCATTCCAGGTGAAAAAACCACCTTGCCCTTTAGCAGTCACCCCTCCTCTTATTTCCCCTCAACCCTCACTAGTCCAAGACAACTACTAATCTATGGTCTGTCTCTACAAATGTGCCTATCCTAGACACTTTATAGAAATGGAATCATTCAATATGTGATACTGTGTAATTTATTTTTAAGCCCTAAGATTTCTGAATATCTGGTCAAGATGACAGAGCAGGTAAACACTGCGCTTGCCTCCTCTCATAACCACATCAAAATTACAACTAAACTACGGAACAAAAATCAAAGAGAACCACCTGAAGTCTAGCTGAACAGAAGTCTAATAACTAAGGATATATAGAGGTCGTCACACCGAGACTGGTAGGAGTGGTGGAGAGGCAGAACAGGCTTGCCCCATACCCACATATGGTGGTTGAAAATCAAGAGGGATATCACAGCTTCAGAGGGTCCCTATGAGGGGCAACAGGGTCCCAGACCCACACCAGGCTACCCATCCTACAGCACCAGTGCCAGTAGGTGAAGTCCCCACAATTTCTGGATGTGAAATTCAGCAGAGAATGAGGTTGAGTAAAAAGGAGAGCTGCTGGAGTCCTAAGCGTTCTTCTTAAAAGGCCTGCACACAGGCTTACTCAATTACAGACTCATATGCTCTGAGCTCCAGATCTAGAACAACAGCACAAAAGATGCCAAAGACACATGGAGAAGAACTGAATTATCTGGCTTCAGGGTGAAGGCTAGAGGGGCAACTTTCTATCAGACAAAAGTGCTGGTATAATCCATTGTTTGTTGAGCCCTCCCCACTCCCTGCGTGAAGATGCAGGTGGCCAACATATCTGAGACCCCTTCACCTAACACCATTCCCCCAACCCTAGCAATTCCCTGACCCTACTCCACCCAACTTATGGGGCCACCCAAGCCGCTTCCAGTAGCTTTTCCATACAAACAGACTGTCCTGGTTCATACTGCAGATCTTCCCCAAATTTCTCAAAGTTTCACAAACACCAAACAAGCAGTATCTTGCCTTGGCATATCTTGTACCTCTTACTGAGCAAACCCCAAGCCAGCACTTGTGGCAACCAGCCTTACTTCGCAGCATAGCCTTCTCTCATGTACCTCCAAGCCTAGAACAAGGGGCAACCATCTGCAAATCACTTTGTAGCTCATGCCAAGTGGCCCCAGGCAGGACAGAGGCAGCAGCGGACCTTGGCCTATACCAGAGCCACTCACAAAAGGCCCCAGAACGCACACACCTGGTAGTCAGCTTCAGAATACACCAGAGCACCACCCAACCACCTTCACAAAAAACACACCCTAAGGAA
>NW_006434709.1:8620144-8659199 GCF_000325575.1 Pteropus alecto | reverse complement strand
CACCAGAGCCTAACTAAAAAGCAAATCCTGCTTCGTCGGGTCAGCCCCTGCACAACAGCTCTTCCACTGTACTCACGGCCAATCCTCACAATCAACCAGTCCTCATAACCAATCAGCCTGAGGGTCAATCCTTCCCACTGACATGCAAACAGCAACCAACACCACTCAACTACAACAGGAGGGCATACAAAATCCACATAAGGGACACGCCTGGAGCACTTGGCTCAGATGACCAAAGAGACACCACCACTTGGCCCCAAAGGACACCTACTACATAAAGCCACTCTGCTAAGAGCAGAAGACATAGCAGCTCTACCTAAAACATAGAAACAAATACAGGGAGGCAGTCAAAATAGGGAGACAAAGAAACATATTCTAAATGAAAGAGAACAAAGCTCCAGAAAAGGAACTCAACAAAAAGGAGACAAGCATGAGTCAAACAGATGCAGAATCAAAATACTGGTTATAAGGATGCTCAATGATCTGAGAGAGAACTTCAACAAAAAGATATGAAACATAAAAATAGAGACAGAAAACATAAAAAAGAACGAGTAGAAATGAAGAATGCAATAACTGAAATGAAGAACAGAAGGAATCAACAGTAGATTTGATGAGGCAATGAATCGAATCAGCGATTTGGAAGATAAGGTAGCAGAAAACACTCAATCAGAACAGCAGAAGAAAAAAGAATCCAAAAAAATGAAGATAATTTAAGGGTCCTCTGGGACAACATCAAGTCTAACAACATTCACATCATAGGGATACCAGAAGGAGAAGAGAGCAAGGAATTGAAAACCTATTTGAAGAAACAATCATGGAAAACTTCACTAACCTGGCAAAGGAAATAGACATACTAGGCCAGGAAGCAGAGAGAATTCCAAACAAAATAAACTCAAAGAGGCCCACACCAAGACACACTATAATTAAAATGTCAAAGGTTAAAGACAAAGAGAGAATCTTAAAAGCAGCAAGAGAAAAGCAGTTAGTTACCTGTAAGTGAGCTACCATAAGACTATCGGCTGATTTCTCAACAGAAACTTTGCAGGCCAGAAGAGAGTGGCAGGAAATATTCAAAGTGATGAAAAGTAAGGACCTACTACCAAAGATTACTCTATCCATCAAAGATATCACTTAGAATTGAAAGGCAGATAAAGAGCTTCCCAAATATGAAAATGCTAAAAGAATTCATCACTACCAAACCAGTATTACAAGAAATGTTATAGGGATGACGTTAAGAAAATAATTCAAAAATATTAATAAAATGGCAGTAACAGATCTAGCAACAATCAGTATAAATGTAAATGAATTAAAGGCTCCAATCAAAAAGACATAGGTGGCAGAATGGATAAGAAGACAAAACCTTCACATATGCTGTCTACAAGAGACTCACTTCAGATCAAAAGACACAAAGGCCAAAAGTAAAGGGCTAGGAAAAGATATTTCATGAAAATGGAAACAAAACAAAAAAATTTGGAGTGGCAATACTTATACCAAACAAAATAGACTTTAAAACAAATGCTATACCAAGACACAAAGTAGGATCCCATAATCTCAATTCTAGGTATTTATCTGAAGAAACCCAAAACACTACTTTGAAGAGATATATGCATCCATATGTTTATTGCAGCATTATTTACAACAGCCAAGATATAGAGGCAATCTGAATGTCCATCAGTGGATGAATGGGTAAAGAAAAGGTGGTACATATATACAAAAGAATATTACTCATCCATAAAAAAGAAAGAAATCTTGCCATCTGCAACAATATGAATGGACCTAGAGGGTACTGCGAAGTCAGAAAAAGACAAATGTCATGATTTCATTTGTATGTGGAATCTAGAGAACAAGATAAACAAACAAACATAACAGAAACAAGCTCACAAATACGGAGAGCATTTTGATAGCTGTCAGGTTGGGGAGATGGGTGAAGAAGGAAAGGAATTATGAAGTACAAGTTGGTAGTTACAAAATAGTCATGAGGATGTAAAGTATAACACAGAGAATACAGTTAGTAAGCAGTATCATAATAACTATATATGGTGTCAGATGGGCACTGATTTATCAGGGTGATCACTCTGTATAAGTTATATAAATTTCTAACCATTGTGTTGTATATCTAAAACTAATATATGTCAACTATAATTTTGAAAATATATAAAATTTCTAATAAAGCCTTATATTTTCTAAAATACAGAACTATAATTTTTTATACATATTTTTATATTTCCTCTCCTAAACATCTCTTGATGGAATTGAAGATTTTATACTCATAATAGAGTATTCATAATAACTGCACTCCCTTGGAAAGAAAACTACTACATGAAAGTTATTTGGCAAAAACATTTAAGTATCATAACATTAACTGTTGATTTGTTTTAACGATGTTATATAAATTATTCCTGTTTCAATGAAAGTAATACGCTTTACTTACTACAGAATCTTACCTTGACTGAGATGTTCATGGTAAATAGATGCTAAGTTGGGAAGATGTTGTTGGAGATGAGATGTTAGCTCTGCATGTGAATTAATCTGAACTAGCTCCTCTTCACACCCAGATTCTTCACCATCAAAATCAGCCATATTTTTTTCTGATTTTGCACTGACCTGGGAGCTACTGCAGCTGACATCATCTGCACTTAGCATATCATCAACCATATGCCTGTAACATAGAAAAGAACACAAAGTCACTAATTACACTTTGTGAATAACAAAAAATATCTCTTAAAACATTTGGCACAAGTTATAACACACTCAAGAATAAAGCTACATTTATTTTTAACAATTAAGAATGTTGACAGCTTTACAAAAAATAAAAAGCCCATAATGTCAGAACTATATATTAATTTTACAATATACCCACATGTTATCTGTTCCATCAACACACTTCACTGAAACAACTTCAAAAGATGATCAAAGATAAACTTACTGTTACATAATTATTTTATGAACTCAAATCACAATGTGAACCTTAAAATTTGTTTACATTTATTCATACAAGTGCAGAATCAAATGAGATCACTACCAGGAAAACATTTCAATTTAAGTCTGCATTCTAATATGGTTAATATTAATTCAGGGACTTTTAACTTGATAAACACCTATTTAGCACTCGCTTCTAAAACATACAATACTGGATGCTCTAGGGAGGTAAAGACAAAAGAATAAAAAATAACATGAAAAAGAAAAGTTTAGGATTCATTTAAAGAGACTCACAAATAGTATCATATGCAAAGAATATGGAAAACGCTAACATAAAAAAAATCAAATCATTAGGTCAGTGGGGTAGGAGATTGTTGTGGGTTAGAAAACTGAAAGAGATATGCAATGTGACAAACTGAATATATTTCTCAGTTTTATGAACTAATTGCTTTGTCTTCAGTATGAGTTATTCTGGGGAAAACTTTGAATGTGCATATCTGTAATGTCAGACCATAAACCAGTGGTTCTCAATCAGAAGTGATTTTGGCCCATGGGAGGGACATCTTGGCAATGTCTAGAGCCATTTTTGGTTATCAAAACTTGAGAGATGCTGCTGGCATCTAAGGCAAGAGGCTAGGGATGCTGCCCTACAACACACAGGGAAGCATTCACATTGCTGCTAATGCAAAACAAGGAATTATCTGGCCCAAATGTCAATATTGCCAAGGCTGAGAAAAATTACCTTAAACTCACATGGGTTAGTGACAAGAACAAGGCAAAGGAAATATAGTAGTAATATATGTGCATATGTAGTTCTCCAAAACAACCATACTGAATTCTGAAAGGCCTGGCAAATTGTCAAGTCTAAGAAAACTCATCCCGATAAAACATATATTCATATTTCATCATCGACTCAAATATTACTACTTGTAATGATAGTTATAATAAATAGCAGCTAAAATTTATTAAGCTCTAATGTGCCAATCATATTAGCTTATGAAATGCTAACAATAAACCAAGATGAGTACTATTATTCTTATTTATAGATGAGAAAATAATGAGAAGAAAAATTAAGCACTTTGCCCAATATTGTAACACTAGTGACAGAATCACTTACTGTTAAATAATCAAAAAGTTTTATCCTTACTAATACCCTAAAATTAGAATGTGTGTAAAACTTCCCTTCTCATGACCATACTTTAATGGAAGTTTCCACTAGCAATCTTATACCTGCTATTAAGCAATTATTACAAGGAGTTAAAGACCTAGATCTGTGCTGTCCAATGACAGCCACTAGCCACATGTAGCCACTGCACACGTAAAAAGTGGCTGGTCTAAACTGAGATGTGGTATAAGTATAAAATATGCATGAAATAGTGAAGACTTCGTACAAAAAAAATCTTAGTAATTTTTAGACTGGTTACATGTGAAGACATTTTAGATACTGCTGCTTTAAATAACATTTATAATTAAAATTAATCTGTTTCATTTTGCTTTTTAAAATGTGCCCACTAGAAAATTAAAAGTTACATATATGTGGCATGCATTTGTAGGTTACACTATATTCTTATTTGATAGCAATGATGTAGACTATAATGCAATTGAATAAACATAGGCTATAATTATTTCCCTAAAGGAAATATAAACTGTTTATTTTTAAGCAGACTTACCCATCATGGTGGTGATGATGGTGGTGGTGGTGATGGTGATGCTGTGGACCAATGAACTGCCGACAATTAAACAGTTCATTCCCAATAGTCTCACCAAGAAAGTCACCAGTGCGTGTAATACAAGATTCCTGAGATGCTTGTGCTATATGAGCAGCATTCATTTCCCCTGAAATATCATGTTCTGGGTCTTCCGAGTGTGAACAGGTATCTAGCATTCGTATTCGATTATCTACCGATGGCATTGACTCGGTGTTGAAAACCAGGTCCTTTCCTGTTCCATTACTTGTGCCACTTCTTTCTGATGGGCCTTGGGAATCCCCTAAGCAAATGCCTGTTTGACTATCTAACTTTCTGTTCCGAAGATCAGTACCACAACTGCTTTTAGGAGAATTATGACCATGATCATCATCTTCATCTTCTTCTTTAAGGGCTTCAATATCTGCAATGTCTTCTGACTGTACCTCACTGCCAGGGCTCCCAGCTGATTGGCTTGCATGGCTAGAATTCACCTCATTGCTAGATCCATCACTATGTCCACTACTGCTACCAGGACCACTGCTTCCATCTTCACCACTGTTGGCAGTTTCATCAGAACTTCCCTGCATGGATTCCTGTATTTAGAAACAAATACATTTAAATAAATATTTAAACTAGTAAGAAAGAGTAACTGACATTGACGCACTGTACTTTTTAAAAGGCTGCCAGTGTTGACATATTTCTTTGAACAATACAAAATAGAATTAAAAACTCAAAGGAAAGTAAATGACCTCAATAAATTACTTAAAGAGAGATTAGTTCTCAACATAGATCATGTTTATATTCCCAGTTCTAAGGATAAACATGATGGAAACCCAAAAATCACTTTAGGGGTATGGGGAAAGGGTTGTTTTCATACCTCTGTGTCTGAAAGTCGCTGTTGCACATGTTTGGTTCTATTAATAAGTTGCTCATCCATTTCAATATCACTGCCTCCACTTTGATGAGTATCACTGTTATCACTGCTTTGAGGACTAGCTGCAGGTGACCCTATATTAAATAAATTTTTTGTTTTAACTTCTAATCTGTACTAACATGAATCTACCAGAATGACATAGTCCTTTGATTCTTTGATTAACCAAAGCTTTATACTAAGTAGCCAAAACACAATCTGCAAATATATTAACACTTACCAATTATTTCTAAAGAGGATATACATGTTTTCAATTAAGTCAAAATATTAATGGTTTAAACATATCCAACTTTATGACTCTAATACAAATATATAAAATCAATGAACTCTACATGATCATCAATACAAAAGTATAAGTCATCTTGCCATGCATTTCTAAGACTCAACTTACAAGGTGATGGAGCTGCTCTTCTGAGCTCTTCTTCCTCTGAAGGAAAAGGAAAAAACAGGAGGGAAATATTCTAAATGACTGAGCTTCTTTGGGACAGTATATCAGTTGTTCTTATTACATAATCAACAAGATACAGGTAGGGAAATCTGCAATAAGTCCCCACCATCTGCAGTAGTAGTTGTGGGTGCCTGCACAAAAAGGCCTAAGAAAAGTGTATTATACGACGTCAGAAGACAAAAACTGGGGTGAAATGATAAAGTTTTAGAAAGTCCTGGAAAGCTATATACATGTAAAAGCAAATATAAAACACCTGAAATGATAGCCAAAAAGCTGAGCTAATCCCAATTTATTAATCCTTTCACAAACACTATAGCACACATCTCAAACTTATTTTGAAATTGAGGTTGAACTGAAACTACTTAGCAGAAACCACTTCAAATCTGAGTTATAAACTTTGGGCAACATACTTTAAAAAATACATTACATTTTACTAACCTTTCTTATTTCCAATGGGAAGGTTAGTATTTAATAAAGATGCGAAAGAACTCTGTTTAGACAGCTGTGCCTTAGCTGCTAGTGCATTATTCCATAATGCTTTAATTAACATCGATGCCAAGTACAATGTCTTAAAAAAAAAAAGAGGTTGAAATTAGAGGTTTTAGGCAACACCTAGCAGTTAAATTAACTGAATCACATAAAAATTTTCACATTACAAAAAATAGTAACTACCATTACCTGCTCAGTATGAACACTTGGCTCAAGAGCTGAGACCAGATTAAGGAGATGTCTAAGTGGTACTGGATCCAAATTCTTGATGAGTGAAGGAAATAAGTCATGTATATACCGACTACAATGTTTCAACTACAAAACGAAGGTAGAAACAACAGCAAAAATAATTACACTACGTAAATTAAATAAGGAATATCAAAGTTATATAGTTTCATTTTTTAAGTTACATAATTTTAAAAGCCAAGGTGGCTGGTACATTAATATTTAATATGTTGGTAAAGTGCTAATTACCAAGTATCATAAATAGCAGTAAATAAAATTGTGAAAATAAAATTCCTCTTAAGCAGAACTTTATATTACCCAAACAAACCACAAGATTAATTTTCTAACCATAAGAGTAAAGTCCGTAATAAATACAGTTTCTGGAATCTAAGTACAAAGAAGATTCCCATTCAATTTATGTACATATCATGAATATAAAAACAAATTAAGTAATAAATTAAAACATAAGCAATTATGATTAAAATAACAAGTTACAGTCAGAGAAACCAAGTTAAATATTTTAAATGTATATTTCTCATAGTAAATGGTTACAAAGTATTTATATAACACGTCCATTTTTCTAGAGTACACAACAGAAACTTCCTTATAATAAAGGTCTAAATAATAATAAACCAGAAATAGAGAATCTGTTGTTATACTAAACAAAATTATGTAAATATGAGAAAAAGTATATTTACAAAGATATGACTACTAAATATTACAGTCATGTAAAATAAATGTTTTATAGCCATAAAGCTACTAAATCAAGATAGTGCAACAAGTATTAATGAGTCAGTAATTCTCAATTTGAGGGCTCCAAAGGTAAAAAGCTGAGATATCCTACTTATCTTCGATATATAGAAAGTCTATAAGAAATGTAGAGTTTTCTATTCTAAAACTCTGAGTTTTATATTTTCAGGCATAAATCATATGAACTCTCTTCTACTGCTTCCCCTATCAAGGTAAATATACAGAATTTAATTTTGAAAAAGGTGAAATAAAGGTAATAACACTGAAGGAATTCATCTATGTTGGGCCAACTTCTTACAAACTACATTATTTATTCAACACTATTTAATTCAACATCACTAATTCCCACTAAAAAAACAAATGCAGCACTGTAAGACCAAAAACATCATTTGATTTTAAGAAGAAAATCATCAATTATAAGTATATCGCTTATGTAGGTCTTATCTAAGAAAGTTAATTTTAATAAAGTATTAATTAACATCATAATTAGACTATATAGCCTACTGCCATGTCACCCTGAACAAGCCTGATCCCGTCTGATCACGGAAACTAAGCAGAGTCGAGCCTGGTTAGTATTTGGTTGGGAGACCACCTAGGAAGACCAGGTGCTGTAAGTGTAAAAAAATAAAAAATAAAATAAAATAAAAATAAGGGGGGATTGCAAGGTGACAAAGTCCTCGCAATCTGTGAGGTCAACCAAGGGTCGCCTCGCCTAAAAAAATAATAATAATAATTAGACTATACAGTTTATACTTGCTTTTTGCCAACAAGTAACTATTAGATTATACTTCTCCTAATTAAAATGTGATCAAAACATACTTTATGATAAATATCTGGCTTGCTGCCAATTTAATCATTAATAAAATGAGATTTCCGTAATAGACTTAATTTTCATAATCAAATACCATATTGGTTATCTTTAAGTAACAAGACCTTTGAAAGATACTTATATAATCCCATCACTGAGGCAAAACACCATATGAGGCTCTTTTATTAGAGGTGTATATTATGAAAGCAAATTCAAGAAGTACAGAAAAAAAATATTATGATTGCATGGCTTGAGTTCCTGGTAAAGATGACAATGTGAAGCTAGTTCACAGACCCTTCTTCACAGATTATCAAAAAGAGAAGAAAAGAATGTCCAGGGAAATGGCAGAGCAGGGAGTGCCAGGAATCCATCTGTATACCTAGATAGCAATTGTTATGGCAGAAACTGATGTAACTATTCTGAAACTCTAGCATGAATGTGTACTCTTGTACTTCCAAGGGAAAGCTTAGCTGGTAAATTGCAGTTACTATTAGTCAATTTCAACCTTCAGTGTGATAGCAGTTACCCAATTTTCTACTCTTTGACTTTGCGGCAGGTAGGCAGCTGTGAGAACAGTAATATGTGATTCTGACGCAGCTTGCTAGTCAGGGTGAGCAATAATGATAATGTCCTCCAAATAACAAATTTCTATGTTCTGACTGCAGATTGCTACACCTGGCTGGTAAGGTGCAGGCACAGAGGCTGGCTACCGTGTTGCAACTCATATCAGCTAGAGTGACTACCAAGATATTTAAAGGAGTTATACAAAGTTTTACTGGACATTCAATAACAACTGTTTATGTAAGGGAATTCTGAAAGGCACTGCACACTCCAAAGGAAAGATAATGGCTCAGAAAAGACCTGAAAAGAGCATAAGTTTTCACACTAGGCTGATCACTAGCACAGAAATACCCTACAAAAATCAAAAAAAGAAGGGAGACAAGTTCATTTCCAGAGTTACCACATTAAAAATTTAATATGACCAGTATTCAAAAACAACAAAAAACCCACCAAACAAACCCCACAAAATATAAAAAGAAACATTAACGAATGGCCCATTCAAATGAATAAATCAACAGAAATGTATCCAAAGATGCTCACCTATTGGAATTACTAGACAAAAGATCTTAAAACAGCTACCTTAATGATGTTCAAAAACCGAAAGGACAAGGACAGAAAAACAATGCCTGAACAAAATGAGAATATCATTAAAAACAGAAACTTTAAAAAGGAGCCATAATGAAATTAGAAAGCTGAAAAGGAAAATAACTACTATGAAAGACACTAGTGCAGTTCAAAAGCAGATATGAGGAAGCAGAATAAGCAAACTTGAAAATAGGACAACTGAAATTATTGATTGTAAGGAACAGAAAGAAAAAAGGAGAAAACTGAAGAGAGTCTAAGGGACCTGTGTGACACCACCAATCCTACTAATGTCCTCATTGTGGGAATCCCAGAAAAAGAGAAAAGTACACAAAGTATATTTGAAAAGGTGGCTGAAAACTCCCCAATATGATGATGAAAGACAGGAATCTACAAAGCCAAGAAATTCCACAAATTCCAAGTAGGATCAACTCGGAGATCTACACCCAGACATTATAATTAAACTGCCAAAATCCAAAAACCATAAAATAATCCTCAAAGCAGCAAGAAATAAGCAACTTATCATATAACGTATACTCATAAGCAACATATACTCAGTAAGACTATCAGCCAATTTCTAATCAGAAATCTTGGAAGACAGAAATGGGTTGATATATTCGATGAGTGAAAATATATTTCAACCAAGAATTCTATGATTGGCAAAAATGTCATTAAAAAAATGAGGGTGCAATTATTATATCCCCAGATAAACAGAAACTGAAGTTCATTACAACTAGACCTTCCCTGCAAAAAATGCTAAAGGAAGTCCTTCAGAATGAAATAAAAGGAAGCTAGACCACAATGAAGAAATTAAGATCTCTAATAAAGGTAAATACATAAACAATTTAAAGGTAGTATTATTGGAATTTTTTTAAATTTCCTATATGAGTTAAAAGACAAATGGTAAAAAAGTTATTATTAATCTATATAATTGGGCACACAATGTATAAAGTTGCAATTTGTGATTTTAATAACAAAAATAAAGAGGATGAAGCTGTATAGAAGCAGAGTTTTTGTATGGTATTTAAGCTGGCATAAATTCAAATTAGATCATTAGAACTTTGAGATGTTAAATTCCTATGTGTTAAACACAAAATATATACAGAATATAGACAAAAAGAAATAAGGGAAATAAAAATTTTCACTACAAAAAAAATCAACTAAACAAAAAGGCAGTAACAGATGAAATGATGGATAAAAACACTAAGAAATGTTGAAAACAAATTCTTCTTTGAGTTATTACTTTAAATATAAATGGTTTGACCTCTCCAATCAAAAGATAGAGATAAGCAGAATGAATTTTTAAAAAAACATGATACAACTATATGCTGTCTACAAGAGACTCACATTATATCCAAAGACACAAATATGTTAAAAGTGAAAGGATGTTAAAAGATATTCCATGCAAACAATAATAAGTAAAAGAGAGACGGATTGACTATATTAAAATGAAATGAGAGAGACTTTAAATTTTTAAGAGATTACTAGAAAAATCAGAATTACCACATGCAACAACAATCTCTGACTCCGAGGTATATATTGAAAAGAATTAAAAGTGGGATTTCAAAGAGAGATGTACTTGCACAGCCATGTTCATTATAGCATTATTCACAATAGCCGAGAGGTGGAAGCAGTGCAAATGTTCAACAACAAATGAATGTATAAATATAATGTGGCATACATACAATGAAAAATAACTCAGCCTTAAAAGAAAGGAAATCCTGTCACATACTACAACATGGCTATAACATGGGTGAAACTTGAAGACATTAGGCTGAGTCAAGCCAGTCACAAAAGGACAAATACTATATGATTCCAATAACATGAAATATGTAGTCAAAATGATGTTGCTAGAATGCATACCAAGAACTGTGAGAAAAGAGAATTGTGGAGTTGTTCAATTTGTATACACTTTCAGTTTTGGAAAATGATAAGATCTAGAGATATGTTACACAACAATATGAACATAGCTAAAAATATTAGAACTTACAAAGGGTTCGGCAGGTAAATTTTATGTTTTTTTAACCACAAAGTTTTTTTTAAAAAAGGTTAAGAGACAAAGAGTGACATCATTTGTTAATAAAAGATTCAATACAATAAGATATAATTATAAACAATTTTTAAAAAATGGACAGAAATGAAGAAATAAAAAGTTCTACAATAGTTGTAAATATCAATATCATACTTTCAATAATAGAACGATTAGACAGAAGAAAAGTAAGGAAACAGAAAACTTGTACAGCACAATAGACCTAACAGACATATAAAGAACAGTTCACACGACATCACCAGAAAACACATTCTGCTCAACTACACATGGAACATTCTCCAGGACAAACCATATGTTAGGCCATAAAACAAGTCACAATAGATTTCAGAAGACAGATAGCATACAAAGCATTTTCACTAATGACAACAGAAGTTAGAAATCAATACTACAAGAAATACTGAAAATTTCAAATATGTGGAAATTGAACAAACCATTCGTAATGGTTCAAAGGAGAAATCACAAAAGAAATTAGAAAATATTTAGAGAAGAATGAAACAAAAAACACAACAAAAACATATGGGATCCAGAAAAAGCAATACACAGATGGAAATTTATTAAATGTACATTTAAAAAGATCTCAAACCAACAATCTAACTTTACAACTTAAGGAACTCAAAAATGGAGAATAAACCCAAAATTAGAACAGAAATAGTAAAGATTAAAACATGTAAATAAAATACAGATTAGAAAAATAATTGAGAAAATTAATGAAATCAATAGTTGGTTCTTCTAAAAGAGTAACAAAATAAACTGTTAGCTAGACTAAGGAAACATGAGAGGATGTAAATAGCTAAAATCAGAAAGAGAAGTGGAATATTACTACCAAACTTAAACATTTAAAAAAATTGTAAGATTGCTGGATCCAGGGTATCCCAATGTCCTGGCTGCTGGGATAATGGGAGGCTCTCAGACAACAATGGCAGTGGTAATCTGCCAAGCAGTATGAAAATACATATTATTTCAACAATTAATAGAAATGTATGAGTACAGGGCATATTTCATTTTTTGAATTTAGATACAATTGACATATAACATTATATTAGTTTTGGGTGTACCACATATTGGTTTGATATTTGTATAGGCTGTGAAATGATCACCCAATAAATCTTGTTAACATCCATCATCAAAAAATATATATATGAGAATGCTATGAACAACTGCACACCAAAAATTAGATAACCTAGGAGATATGGACATATCCCTTGCAAATAACCTTAACTGACTCAAGAAGAAATAGAAAATGTTAATAGACCTATAACAAGAGAGTACATCATTAAAAGAAAAAAAAACCTTCTAGCAAAGTACTAAAATGCAGAGCTTAACAAGTGAATTTTACCAAAGACTTAAAGAAAAATTAATACCAATCCTTCTCAAACCCTCCCCCCAAAATTGAAGAGGAAATATTTTTTCTAATTCAATCTGAGGCTAGCACTACCTTGATATCGAAGCCTTCATAAAAATAGAAAATTACAGAATATCTCTTATAAATGATACAAAAGACCTCCACAAAATATTAGCAAAACAAACCCAACACCATACTAAAAAGACTATTCACTATGACCAAGTGAGATCTATCTCAGGAATACATCATGGAGAGAAAAGCCACATGATCACCTCAACGCAGAAAAGGCAAAATCTAACACTCTGTCACAATAAAAACTTTTAGTAAACTAAGAATAAGGAGGAAATTCCTTAGCATGATAAAAGGTATTTATGAAAACCCCACAGCTAACAACATACTCTACAGTCAATGACTGAAAGATTTTCCACTAGGATGAGAAAAAAGACAAAAATGCTCACATTCACAATCATTACTCAACACTACTAAAATTCTAGCCAGAGCTATTAGATCAAACACATATAAAGTCATATCTTTTGGTACCCCTTTTCATTTATTCTTACGTTCCCAAGCAGAAAGCCGAGTGAAATTAAGGAGAAAAGTACAAATCATTATGCCTCCATCAGTACTATAGAAAATGTTGCCAGGCAGAAATCCAAGAATATCTAGACCACTTACATAGTCATCTTTATTAAATATGAATGGATACCAAAGGCATATAAAGAGACCAAACAACATAAAAGAATACAGTACAGACAGGGGTTTCAATATATATTACCAGGGTAATAATCGCTCATTGTAACAGTTCCTAAAAAGAAAAGAAGGAACAGGATTGAAATCATAAAGTGTAATATAGAGGAGGGTACTGCAGTGGCCAGATTAGAACTCAAGTACAGTCATAATGTCACATAGTTAACAGTGTGTGATGTCTCATTAAGCAGTAATCTATATGTGTGTGCAAGTACACATGCAGAAGCAAATAACCACTACAATATATATTAGTTTTTCGGAAATTAGTCATTACTAAGCCCCCTCTTTGAGAATCTCGGGAAAATTATGGATCATTTCTCTTCAAAATGTGCATAATGAACATCTGAATCAGATTATATTTAAGTTCCTTTAAAATCCTAGGGAATTGAACTTCTGTCATTAAGATATGAAAATCTATCCTAAAAGAAGCTATTGCCCATTTTAAGATAAACTTATTAACCCAGTAAGTTACATAAATTTGTGTAAAGTTCTCTGAATTTGGAAAGTAACCATAAATTCCAACGGAGTGAAAAGATTCTGAAATTTTGTTGTCCTATTACTGAAAGACTACAGTGAAAGGGTGCAGAGATGTAGAGAGGTAATCCAATCAAATCAGAAGAGTAAGTAGCTTTAAAATGGTAGAGAAAGTTATTTAAATGTCAAAATGTTTACTGTAACTTTATATACTAGTTTTTAGATTTAATGAAAAACAAATATAAACATAAGAATTTCAAACAATAAAAATTTCAGACAATAAAAAGGAAGTCTCCCACCTATCCTAGAGGCCACTTCTCCCAAAGCAAACCTGTTAAAATTTCTTGTGTATTTTTCCAAAATAGTTCCAGGCATTTGCAAATACAAAAAGTACATGTATGTATGTGCACCCTCTTTTTTAAATTGTTTTAACACATTTAAAACAATTAAGTGGGAGAATACACTGTGTACTTGCTGTTTTCTCTTAATAAAAGATCTGTTATCTACGCAATGTTTAATAGAAATATTTTTGGAGACTGTTCCACACGAACATAGCCAGGAATTTCAGTCCTTCTCATGGCCACAAAGCATACTATTCTATGGATTTCCCAAAACTTACTTAACTAGTCCTACATTCCTGATCTGCTAGTATAGTCAATGCTATAGCAAACATTTTCATGTACATATATTTGTAAGATAAATTACCAGAAACAGAATTGCTATATTGTTCCCCAAAAGTTATACCACATTTCAGTCAATAAGGTATATTACTAAACATAATATTAACCAATATGTGTATTGTTATTTGAACCTACATTTAATTATAAACGATAAGCATTTTTCAAATACTTATAAACTATCTGCAATTCTCTTGCTATGTTTCCCATTTGTCACTTTTGTCTATTCACCTTTGTCTATTTTCTCCTCAGATTCCATTATAAGAGCTGTGATACAAACAATGAAAAGAGTAATAGCCAATCCATAACTACTAACTGAATCGCGTGTATCTGTCTCAGATGAGCAAAGTGATTTCAAAAACTTATTCCAGGCTGCAGCTGAATCGCTGCTTTGGCCATACGCAGACTTTTTGTCCACTGCATCCACTCTTCTCATCCCATCACCCACTACCCACCTGCCAACAGGATGGCCTACAAGCAGATCTACTACTCAGATCAAGTACCTCCTTGAGCACTATGAGTACTGAGATATCATGTTACCCAGAGTACTTTTCAAACAAGTACCTCAAACCCATCTGATGTTTGAAGAGGAGTGGAAGAAATTTATTGTCCAAGAGTCTAGGATGGGTTCATTACATTATTTATGAGCCAGAACCACATATTCTTCTCTTTAGATAACATCTTCCAAAAGATCAACAAAAATGAAGTATATCTGGGGACCATCAATTAATCTTTTCCAAATTTAATGTATGTGTATCTAAGGTAAGGAGTCAGTGACTACTTAAAAAATGTACAAATCTTTCATCCATATCTACACGAGTTGTATTCTTTACAGCAACAGAGCTCAGTTAAATGCAACTGCAAGTAGGTTACTGTAAGGTGTTTAAGATAAAATTTCTTCTAGTCAGTTTTTCTCTTCATATAAGTGTCTATTTGACTCTGCCTGTTACTTCTGTTAAATAAAGTTTGTGGCAGCTGCAGGAAGGGGGCTGCTCAGTGGTGGGTGCATATGATGGCCTTCCGAAATGAGGGGTGCTCAGAGAGAAAACAATACCAATCTCAAAATAAACCAGGTAACACATGCTGTAAAAAAAATAAATAAATAATAAAATAAAGTTTGTATGTTGTGTTTAAAAAAGAAACTTATTTCAGAGGGAAGGGAAAAAAAAGACTCAGGTGAGACTGCATGAAATCAACCAAATTGGACACTTTGAAAGCAGTTATAGTAGATGCTTGAATTAAAGGAACTCAAAATGTAAAATCTCCTGATCTTCTAAATCTATGATAGATTCAAAAGTAAAGCAATAACCATAGAAACACCCAAATTAAAATAACCCGTAAAATATATTTATTTTATCTTGTTAAATAATCTTCTAAAGATGTTTTAAGTTATTGCAAGTAGTACCACAGTTTTGCAAGGATAAAATGCTAAAATTTCTAACAGACTACATTATCAATTTGATGAATTTCAGTTTCAATAAAGAATAATGCCTCCCCATTTCTAGATATTTATTCTATATTACTTAAAATATTCTGGTCTTGCTGTGAACAAAATAAAAATTTTATATCTACTCAAAAGAATAACATGTTCAGACGTTCTGAAAGAAAATTTCCCTTTATTCTGAAATATGAACTGTTTAACTTGTTAAAATGTAGTGATATAATACCATATTAAAAAATGAAAGTCAAAAACTGTATTGAAAAATTATAACCAATCTAAGAATTAAGTAACAAGGCACATAATCAAAAACTTGAAAATGCTAATATATTTTAAAAAGCTTATGTATATATGTAGTGATCATTAAATATAATCAAAGAAACAAATATAACGGACAAAAGTATAATGGGGAAATTGCTATTATAATAGCAAAATTAAATAAAATTAAAATTCCTAAAAATAAACAACATGAAATAAAATCTATATACAAGTAACTTTGAAATGTTAAATGATACAAATGAAAACAAATGGCATTCATGTTTTGTAGAGAAAGACAGAACTTCAACTCTCCTCAAATTAAAAACAGTACTTTTAAAGAATAAGTCAACGCTAAAAATCATTTGAAAAAATAAATGAGAGAGAAAAATTCTTTAAAAAATATAAAGAGGAAAGACCAGCCCTACCTGATATTTAAAAATATCACAAAGACACATGGGGAAAAAGTAAAGACATTAGTACAAACCCAGGGATCAGCAAATAATTTTCTTGATGGGCCAGACAGTAAATATTTTAGGACTGTGGATGATAAGTTAAGGTAACTTATATTACTGTAAATATTTTAGGACTGTGGGTCTTTGTTACAAGTACGGTACCCTGCCATTGCAGTGTGGAAGCAGCTGCCACAGACAATACGTAAAAGAATGGGCAAAGCTATGCTGCAAAAAAGCTTTATTTATAAAATCAGGTGGTCAGTCTGCAAGGAATAAGTTTACCAATCTCAATAGGTGATAACTAGATATACCAATAGGTCAGTCTACAAAGTCCAGAAATTGACCCAGTCAAGATAAATTAGGATCTCAAATCAGAAAGAGACAGAAAGAAGAGTTACTGAACAAACAAAACAGGAACAACTACATAACAATAAAAAAAAAAAATGGGGAAGAAAAAGTTGGATATACACATGACACCTTAAACCAAGATAAATTCTAATTGATCCAAGATTAATTAAAATATAAAACCGAAACACAAAATGTTCAGAAAAAAACTAAAAGAGCATTTTCTTATATCTAGTAGTGGAGAAGATATTCCAATCCACAACACAAAATCCACAGGCCATAAAAAAGAATGTAACCACAACTTTGAAGTCACAAACTTAAAACTGAACAGCAAAAACCACCTTAAGCAAAGCAAAAAACATCAAAGTAGAATACAGTCTAACTCATAACACACACGAAAACCCAATTTCATTAAAGATCTCATATGAAAAAGAAAACAAGTAAAGCAACTGATAAATGGCAGACTATAAACAGATATTCCCAAAAAAGGACACAAAAATGTCCCTTAAACACAAGATTTGCAACCTGATTCATGTAAAAGAAATGTAAGTTTAAAACATCAATGAAGTAGATAACTGATTAAAGATGGAGTGTGTGTGTGTGTGTGTGTGTGTGTGTGTGTGTGTGTGTGTGTAGAAAAGATGACAATACTGCCATGTGTGATAACAGGGATCTTGAGATGATCATGCTAAGTGAAATAAGTCAGAAAGAAGAAGTTGAGAACGATTTCAGTCATATGTGGGATATAAAACTGAAAACAACAAACAAGACAAACAAACAAAACTCATAGACACAACAGCTTAGTGGTTACAGGGTCAAGGGGTAGTAGAAAATGAGGTCAAATATATGATGATGGAAGGAGATTGACTTTGGGTGGTGAACACACAACACAATATACAGATGATGTACTACAGAACTGTACACTTGAAACAATTTTATTAACCAATGTTGTCCTAATTAATTTTTAAAATCAATGATATCATTTTTCACCAATCAGTTTAACGAATATCGAGAAATTTCAGGACAGAATGTATTAAGGAGGTTAAGGGGAAAGTCCACCATCACACCATTATTTACTACAAGTAAACCACGTATATGCTTTAATCTAACAATTCTATTTATAAGTAGAAATTTATCCTACACAGTAACTATGCACATAAAAAAAATGACTATGTTAGAAAGTACTTAATGTATCGTTGCATATAATAAAAACGACTAGGAAAAGAATAATGCCTATGAATGGGAAGTGGTTAAATTATGAAACATGTATACAGTGAAAGATACCGAAGTCTTTAAAAAAAAAAGTGTTTTATATATTGATGTGAAATTATCTCCAGGATAAAGTAAGTGAAAAAAGCCAAGTCTGTCTAGTATGCAACATTTATGGAAAAGAGGAAGACAAGGGAACAACATTAACAATTAGCCATGTGAATAGAAAATCCATGATGCCCCTGAGAGAATAAGAAGAACATGCCCAGGAGACAGGGGCCGGGGGCAGGCAGGAATCTGTAACATACATACCCTTTTATATTTACTTTTTGGATTTTGAACCATGTGAATATATGCCTATTCAAAAAATTAAATAAATAAAAAAATAGAAAAGAAATATACCAATACAATGTTCAAGATAGAAGGGTTCATTATATAAATAAAAATTACAGGAAATGTCTCTTAATAAACCAAGATGGCTCATCAAGAATCTCCAATAGACTAACTCATTTACTTCAATTTTACCAGTAGTACAGTAGTAAGATATGGATTCTGATGCCAGACTTCAAAGGTTCCATTTCCAGCTTTAGGTCTCAGTTTCTTTAGCTATAAAATGAGGATGATAACAGAACTTACCTCATAGGGGAGTAGTTAAGCACTTAGAACATATAATGAGAAAGCACTTAATAAATGAGAATTGTTAATGTTACCTGTGCCGCAGCCCAAATGCAATCAATATGCTGAGTACTCAGTCGCCCTTCTGCTGCCAAAAAATTCAAAATCACTTGGCATTGTTTGATAATCTGGAAAGAAAAACTTATTATAGTTAATTTCTAAAAACATGCTTCTCTTTAATACAACATAGAAGTCGTGTAATCATCCACAAACCTCAATATGTAAATTTGGTCCAAATATATGCTCTACTACATTGTTGCTTATAAGCCAGTCTGCAAGTTCTTTTGCAATGGACCTAAAATCAAATAATAAAAATAGTTAATACATTAAAAAATATTAGCCTCATTCTTGCCCATGTCTAAAAGGCAATGCAGTTGAAAAACACTTGTTCCCATACAAATTATAAAGAAGTGATCATATATGATTAAATGTTTAGATTATATACAACTGAATCAAAGAATAATAAATAAAACATATGAAATGGTAATATTACTTGACTTTATAAACAAGCAAAAAACAATCTGGAAAGTTTGGGTAACAACTGTCTTCCGAAGTGACTGATGCCTTCTTGCATTCCCACCAGCAATGCTGCTCCACACCCTTGTCAGCATTTGGTGGTATCTGTGTTCTGAATTTTGACCATTCTAATAGGTGTGTAATGAAATCTCATTGTTATTTTAATTTGCATTTCCCTGATAAAGGAAGATGTGGATGTCCAATTGTTTCAGCACCATTTATTGAAAAGCCTATCCTTGCTCCAACATACTACCTTCGCTCCTTTGTCAAAAATCAGTGAATTATATATGAGTTTTGACAATATTTACAATAAGTCTTGAAGGTGGGTAGTGTCAGGCCTCCAACTTTGTGTTTTTCCTTTCAATATTATGTTGGTTATTCTGGGTGTGTTGCCTCTCATATAAACTAGAATCAGTTTACTGATATCCTCAAAATAATCTGCTGGGATTCTGACTGAGATTGTACTGAATCTATAGATACAATTGGGAAAATTAATATCTTTACAATTTTCAGCCTTCCTATGCATTGATGTGGAATATGTTTCCACTTATTTAGTTCTTTTTGGTATCTTTCATCAAAGTTTTATAATTTTCCTCATATATATCTTGTCCATATTTTGTTAGATTTATACCTAAGTATTTCATTTTTGTGGTACTAATGTAAACGATATCATGTTTTAAATTTCAAATTCCTTTTGCTCACTGCTGGTATACAGGAAAGCAACTGACTTTTGTTCATTAACTTTATATCCTACGACCTTGCTGTAATTGCTCATTAGCTCCACAAGTTTGTCAGTTCTCTCGGATTTTCTATATAGATGATGTTATCTGCAATCAAAGAGTTTTATTTCTTCCTTCCCATTCTGTATACCTTTCATTTTCCCTTCTTGCTTTACTGCATTAGGTAGGACTTCTAGCAACATGCTGAAAAGCAGTGGTGAGAAGGATACTTTTTCTTGATCTTAATGAAAAAGCTTTGAGCTTCTCTCCATTAAGTATGATGTTAGCTGCAGGTTTTTTGTAGATGTTCTTCATTAGGCTGAGGAAGTTCTCTATTTCTAGTTTACTGAGTTTTTATCACAAACGAGTAATTTAGTCAAATGCTTTTTCTGCATCTATTTATATGATCTTATGATTTTTCTTCTTTAGCCTACTGATATGATGGATTACATTAACTGATTTTGAAATGTTGAACTAGCCTTCAATACCTGAAATAAATTTCACGTGGTCAAGGTATATAACTTTTTAATATATTGTTATATTTGATTTGTTAATATTTTGTGAAGATTTCTGCATCTATGTTCATGAAAAATATTGGTATGGAATTTTCTTTTTCTATAATGTCTTTCTCTGGTTTTGGTAATAGGGTAATGCTGGCCTCAAAGAATAAGGCAGGATTCCCTCTGCATCTATCCTCTGAAAGAAATTGCAAAGAACTGGTGTAATTTCTTCCTTAAATATTTGGTAGAATTCACAAATAAATGTATCTGGATCTGGTGATTTCTGTTATAAATTTTCAATTAAATTTCTTTAATATAGACCTGTTCAGATTCTCTATTTCTTTAAAAAAAATTTTAAACAGCTATTATAGAAAAACATTTAATAAAAAAAGTGGTGATAGGTATATTGTGGGTAGAAGAAAACAGGTTTTGAAGTAGAATGTGCAGTAAAAGATTTCAAATTTTTTCATCTACATAAATTACACAAAAAAAGATTGAATAATTTTTGCTTATCCATAGAATTATACTCAATAAAAAACTTATTTCAAAAATTGTTTTAAAAGCTTTGAATTAGATATATGAGCCTCAAAAGACAAAACATTAAAATAAAACTACTAATGATATATTTTACCTATTTCTGGATTGCCCTACAGAAGCTAAAATCCATGATTCAACCCTTCAATTTGCATATCACACAAAAAATTTCAACTAAAAATAATTCTAAAAAATAAACTTCATTCTTTCAGTTTTCTAAAAGACATTAAAAGGAGACCAGAGACTTTTATAATATCTAAGAACTGTAATTATAACCAAGCAAGCATAAAACTGGATGACGTTATCAATAACAATGATTCAGGGCTCTGGAAACATACATATAATGATACTCCCAGAAAAAGTGGAGGAACAGAAAAAAATTTTGAAGTTGGCCACAATGTCTCAAATTTGATGAAAAATATTAATCTACACATTCAGAAATGACAACAAACTCCACTAGGACAAACACAAGGAGATCCATGCTTAGACACCCCAGAATTAAATTGTTAAAAGCCAAAGACCAAGAGAAAAATCTTGAAACCAGCAGGTGAAAACAACCTACGTATGTGCAAGGAAACCACAATAAGATTAACAGCTGACTTCTGATTAGAAACAAAGAAACAGAGCTATACTAGAGCAATGTTTCCATATTTTACTAAAATTATTATTAATCTGAAGTAGACAGTAATAAATTAAGATGCATATTATAACTCACTGAGCAATCACTAAGAAAATAAATTTTAAAGCAATAAAAAAAAATCAATGGAATTAAAATGGTATACTAGGACAGACCTACATATTGCAAAATAAGGCAATAAAGGAAAAATTAAAGACAGAAGACAGAGAAAATCAAAGGCTAAATGGCAGGCGTGAACCCAACTACATAAACATTAAGATATAAAGAATTAAATAATCCAATCACGAAGCAGAGAATGTAGGGCTAGATTTTTTTTTAATCCAACGACATGCTGCCTTCAAGAGACATACTTTAGATCCAAAAACACAAAAGAGTGGAAGTTAAGAGAATGGAAAAAGATGCCACGACAATAATAAGCATAATAAGGTTACAATGGCTATACTAATATCAGACAAAATATACTTTAAGCCAAAAAAATGTTTTAAAGAAACAAAGAGGAATATTTTGTAATGACAAAAGAATGAAATGATCAGGAACAACTATAAACATAGATGAACCTAACAAAAATGTCCCCAAACACGAAAAACTGAAGGGAAAAAAAGACAAACAATAAAGGCAGTTCTTGTTACTCATGGCACTTATGTTCTATGAAGTCGCTGAACTGAACTAGCTAATACTGAACCCCTGAATCCTCTTTTAAATTGTTATCACCCCCTGCTTTAATGGGTAAAAAGAGCATGTCATTAACATTAAGTGCATCCTAGAGTGGTTCACTTTAGAAGTATAACTTAGGGCAATAACATGACTTACTGTTTGCCTTTGACTGGAAGAAGACAGAGGGTTTGATTAAATGCAAATCTTACATAACAACTTTAGGTACACAATGTGTACTATAATCCTTTTGCAGAACTCCTTTAAATACAGATGTTACACAGAACTAAGATTTGTTTTGAAGTTCCCATTTTCGCCAGGGCAATGCAAAGGAGGCTCTTCCCCTTATATAAAAATGCCATCATAGACCACCCCCCAACTCACTCCCTCTGAAAAAAAGAGACATGGCTCTCATGTGGGTATTAAAATTACCTCTCAGTATTGCTTTTAAAAAATTTCATTTTAATTAGTTTCAAGTATACAGTACATTGGTTAGGCATATATATAGTTTGTTAAACGATCTCCCCAATTGCTCCCTCCTTTCCTTGACCCTCCAACTTATTCATGCAAATTGTATTCCCTATGCCAGTGCTCCCCAACCCACCACCATGACCATTCATCAGCTACTAATTTGTATTCCTTTAACCCTTCAACCCATTCTCCCAGCACCCCCAAACTTCCATCCCCTCTCTCTGTCCCCAAATTGTCCACTATATTTGAGTCTGTTTTTGAGTAGTTTGTTCTTTTCATTCCTTAGATTCCGCATATAAGTGAAATCATATAGTGTTTATCTTTCTCTGTCTGACTTAAATACCTTCTAGGTCCATCAAAGCAGTATTTTGCCATCTCCTTCCTTTTAGTCTGTGTGTGTCTTTTAATCTGAAATGAGTCTCTTATAGGCAGCAAGTAGGGGTCTTGTTTTCTTTTCATCTACTCTTTTAGTTGGAGCACTTAATTGTTTCCCATTTGAGGTACTTGTTGATAGGAATGTAGTTGTTACCATCCTTTATTCCTGTTCTTGATACATGTTTTTTCTTCTTAAAGAAGTCCCTCCAACATTTCCTGTAATACTGTCTTGGTGGTAATAAATTACTTTAGCTTATTTTTGTCTGGGAAGTTCTTTATCTATCCTTCAACTCTAAACGACAGCTTTGCTGGATAAATTATTCTTGGTTGTAGATCCTGGGTCTTCACCCTGTCGAATATTTTTTGCCAAGCCCTTCTGTCTTGCATAGTTTCTTTTGAGAAATCAGCTGCCAGTCTTATGGGTGTTCCCTTATAAGTAACTGTTTTTCTCTTGCTGCTTTTAATATTCTTTCTTTGTATTTAACCTTTGGCATTTTAATTATGTGTCTTGGTGTGGGCCTCTTTGGAACCCTGATATTTGGAATTCTCTGAGCTTCCTGGGCTTTATGTCTATTTCCACCACCAGGTTAGAGAAGTTTTCCATCATTATTTCTTCAAACGGCTGTTCAACATCTTGATTTTCTTCAGTTATGCAGATCAGATGGATATTTAGACCCTTAACAGTATCCCATATTCTCCTTGAATTATTTTTATAGTCTTGGCATCTTATCTCTTGCCATTCTGATTGAGTGTACCTGGCTTTCCCGTCCTCTAGATAGGGCATTTGATCCTTTTCTTTATTCACTGTTTATTCCTTTGTTTATTCCATTTCATATACTTCTCATCTCAGATAATGTGTTTTTCATTTCAGACTGGTTCTCTTTTATAATTTTCATTTCCATTTTTATGTTTTTTTATCTCTTTGTTGAAGTTCTCACTGAATTTATCTACGCTTAACAAAAGTTCATTGAGCATCTTTATAACCAGTGTTCTGAACTCTACATCTGTTATATTACTTGACTCCATTATATCTGGATCTCTGTTCTATTCTCTCATATGGTTTCTGCTTCTTTGTATTCCCATTTTGGCTGCCTTTCCGTGTCTGTTTCTAAGTACTAAGCAAAGCTCCTAAGACTCCCGATCTTATTAGTGTGGATTTGTGAAGCAAGTGTCCAGAGGGGTTCAGCTGCAGGCCAAATTTAGCCCAAGCCTCTGCCTCTCCGGGGCCACTGTTAAGATTCAGCAAGCAATTCACAGATGCTGTGCTTACAGTTGCCTCAGACTGCCACACCAGAAACAGAGGCCAGCTGCTTCCAGTGTGAGTCTAGGCACTGCTCAGCAAGGAACACCTGACCCGCTGAGGATACACCTGGATGTGGCTTGGGTGGGGTTGTGAGTTGGGGGAGGTGGGGTTTCTGGGAATCCTCTGAGCAAAGCGACCTATGTTATCCAGTTTGATGACGTCAGGGCTATGGCGGTGCTGTGCCTGGCACACTGGTAAGGGGGAGGACTCAACAGGGAACAATGGATACCTCAGGCACTTCTGTACTGAGCCAGTCTCACCTCAGCCCTCACTCCGACAATGTCTCCCTGTAAGTCCCTGGTGCCCTCTGCGTGTAGCTGAATCGGTACTGGTGCTCAGAGCAAGCAGGTCTGTCACTAGGAAAATCCGTTTGCGGACGTGGCTCCTTTAAGAGGCTTCTGCTGCTGCCACACCCTCCTTCTCACTCAGCCACTGAAGACCGGGCAGCCCCGCGTCCTTGCCCCGTCCATCTTTCTGGCGTTGCAAGGTGCTTCCTTGGATTTCTCTCTAGTTGTATGGCTTGTTCATCAAGATCCCAGGCGATTTTTCCCTGCTGCTGCTCCTTGTTTCCATCACAACTTTGCCAGAGGGATGAAGAGAGCCTCTATCTTTTATGCCATTTTGGTTCTCTATATCTCAGTACTGCCTTCTTTTATTAGGTCCTCTTTTTTAAAAAACTTCATTTTTTTAATGAGGTAACTGACATATAACATATTGGTCTCAGGCGTATGACATAATGATTCAATACTTGTATATGTTACATCATGATCATCAGTAAATCTAGTTAACATTCGTTACCATACATACTTATAAAACTTTTTTCCCCCCGTGATGAGGACTTTTAAGATCTACTCACTTACCAGCTTTCAAATATGCAATACAGTATTAACTGTAGTCACTATGCTGTACAATATACCCCTAACTTATTTTATAACTGGAAGTTTGTACCTTTTGACCCCCTTCACCCATTTTGCCTCCCACCTTTGCCTCTGACAGCACCAATCTGCTCTCTGTGTCTATGAGCTTGGGGGCCTTTTGTTTTGTTTTTTAAAGTCCACATATAAGTGAGATCATAAAGTATTTGTCTTTGTCTGACTTATCTCATTTAGTGTAATGCCCTCAAGGTTCACGCATTTTGTCATAATGGCAAAATTTCATTCTTTTTTATGGCTGGAGAGAGAGAGAGAGAGAGAGAGAGAGAGAGAGAGTGTGTGTGTGTGTGTGTGTGTGTGTGTGTGTGTGTGTGTGTGTGTGTGTGTGTAAACTAAAGCGAGAAAAAGACAACCAATAGAGTTAATTCTTGTTACTCACAGCAGTTATAGTCTATTAAGTAGCTACACTGCATTGGCTATTACTTCATGAACCCTTGAACCTTAAATCCTAAAAACAACTTACCTTAGCTGATTCTACTTTCTCTATTTTACAAAAGAGAAAATGAGGTTCACAAGTGCTTAGGTGACTTGCCCCACTAAAAGGAGCTATAGTTGGGATTCATATCCCATCCAACTGGCCCTAGAGCCAGAGCTTCTTGCACTACTCTGCACTGCCTCCTATCATTTTCATCCTCTAGTCATCTTTGTATCAATGCTAAAACAAGAACACAGTGCACTGCCCTGATTGACTTCAGTTGAGAATGTGCATGTCGTGAGACTCAAATTTTTACTTCTCTGTGCATTTCCACAAATCACAGTAAAAGCACAAGTATTGATTTTGTGATTGCAAATAAATTGCAGCAAGTAGGGAAACTCACAAAGTGAGGATCAACTCCTAGATACCCTGATATCGACTGATGTTGGAAACTTCAATATCCGACTTTTAATAATGGACAGAACAGGCAAAAATTTAACAAAAATACAGAAGACAAACAATACTACACACTCATTGGACCTAACAAACATTCACAGAACAGTCCGTATAACAGAATAAAAAGTCTTCTTAGGCACACTCAAACATTCTGAAGTACAGATCATATGCTAGTCCATAAGACAAGACAAATACCCCAATTTAAAACTGGGCAAAAAGGTGAACAAACAATTCACCAAGGAAGAAATAGAATGAATAATTAACATACAAAAAGCTGTTCTATACCATTAGTTATTAGGGAAATGCAAATTAAAACCATAATGAAAATACCACTCCACACTCATTAGAATGGCTATAATCAAAAAGACATAATAAATGATGGTGAGAATGTAAAATAATGCAGGTACACTGGGAAACATTTTGACAGTTTCTTTAAAAGTTAAACATAAAATGACCATACATGTGAGTAATTATAATCCCAGGTATCTACCAAGAGAAATGAAAACATATGACCACAAAAAGACTACATAAATGTTTAAAGGAACATTATTCATACTAACCAAAAAGTGGAAACAATCGAAATATCCATCAACTGGTAAACAGATAGACAAATTGTGTTATATCTACATAATGTAATAGTATTCAGCAATAAAAAAACAATAAAGTACTGATTTACACCACAACATGAATAAACCTCAAGAAAAACAGTATACTAACTCAAAGAAGCCAAATGAAAAAGACCACTATCATATGATTCCATTTATATAAAATACCCAAATGAGCAAATCTAGAGACAAAGTAGATTAGTGGGGCTAGGAATAAGAATGACTACAAGTGGGTGAAAGGAATCATTTTGAAAGTGATGGAAATGTCCTAGGAGAGAACTGTGATGACAGTTGTACAACTCTAAATTTACTAAAATTCCTTTGTAAAAACAGGTGAATTTTATTATATATACATACAGTATCTGTACCTTAATAAAACTGCTTAAAAATACCCAATTCACAGGCCCCAACAATTATCACTTTTTCTATTTGCTCCAATTTTCTCACACTATACACACCCTTCTCTACCCAACTTGAATTGTCTCTACTACTATTCTCAAAACTTTTATTCTCTTCTCTCTTCTCTTAACCATTCCATAGGATGTATATTCCCTATACTTTTTTAAATGAAGTTCTTTCTTACTATCAATCAACTGTTTCAGCAACATAAACACATCCAAGCCTGGACGTGTGGGGTTATTTTTTTTCTACATTGACAATTTTAAGATTTTATTAGGTAGTATTGTGGGAGAAGGGAGAGCACTAAGGGGTTGAATGGAAATCCAGAGCTGTAGTTTTACATATTCTGGGTACAGTCTATATAATGTCCTGAAAATATAAAGTAACACTCCTAGTATAATCCAGAATTTATAAACCTATGACCAATTCTGGACAAAACATTTTAAGGGGACCACTGACAAAAAATGTTGCCAGAGGTAAATGATTGCTCTGGTAATCTAAAAACCATACCTTATGAAGAAAAACTGGAGGAATAACAACTCTTTAGCCTGAAGAAGAGTAAAGAGACATAGTTTCTAGTTTTCAAATTCATGAAGAGCTGGGTAAAACTGAGATTAGCTCCACAGGGCAGAACTAAAATTAATGCACAAAAGTTAAAGCAAAACTATGACTTGTTCATATAATTAAAAATTTTCTAAAGCCTTAACTTTATCACTCTGTTCAAGCAGAAGATATTACTGTTCAACTAAGAGCAGAAAACTGATTCCTATACTGGAAGGACAACTAAATGGAATAAATATTGGAATACATATTTCCAAGAACGTTAAAATCTCTAAGCCATAAAAATACTTTTCCTATATGAGCAACATTAACTTGGTTTTCCTCATAATATATCCTGAATAAGGTTTTTTCTTTTTCTGCATAAAGTGTGCTTTCTGAAACTATCAGTACCGTATTCTTTACTAATATATTTTCCTATTTAAATAGTATTCTTTTGTATTTTGTCCAAATGTTGGCATATGTGTTTTAAAAATATGAAGAAATGTTTCAATATAATGCTCTGAAAGCTTATTGAGAATACAAATGAAGCCACAAGGCAAAGAATTTCTAATAAACACTTCGATCAAATCCATAATTATTTACCATGTAGATAGCCACATATTAAAATGGTATTACTTATGTATAAAAAATGCTCCTACTTACGTTTCGGTGTCTGATACCAATGATTCATTATTGCACACATCATTGAAGGTGTGAAGTTGATTCTATAATTAGAAAATGAAATTAAAAGTGTTTTCCAAAAATTACTCTTATATATGTTAGCAATGGTCAAGAAACATGGTTTGATATTTATAGGTCATAATCAATAACCAGATCAAAATTATGAATTTTAAGACAGATAACCAGATACACACACACACACCTTCGAGTCTAGCTATTTCCTTTTTCATATTAAAACATTAAATAAATTAATCCCACAAGTCATACTTACGCTTTACTCTACTACAGAACCTACAAAAAACAAAGCTGAATAAGGGAAAAACACAAAAATCTAATGTAAGGCATCAATAATACGTCACTAGACATAGAATTTCGGGAAAGGCTCTGTAGATAACACATTTAAGATTTAATTTGGGAAAATGTTTCAACAAGTATTTTCTGTATTTTCAAAGTCCAATACATGGGTAAAATCTAGCTATTTCAGAATAACCACACCATAAGAACAAGCGTAAAATATAAAGGAATAAAGCTAATGGAGACCTTAGTAAACCAGAGGAAGCATATCCATTCTAAAGAATGCAACTAACTACCTAGCTCTAGGAAATTGTTGTTATGCAAGAAGATTTAAAAATATCAGGTCTTCCTCTTCACCCCACAAGAGAAGCCAATAATACCGACTTCTCCCTATTTAAAACAGTATTTGCTACTGTGCAAACCAAACAAAACATTTGTTAGTCGAATTTGGCCTATGGCCAATTAATCTGTGGCTTCTGGCTGGATAATGAATTAAGTAGCTACTTATAATTTCCAAATTGGTCTGAAAAAATTGGTCTCTAAATATAAACTGAAGAGTTAAAAAAGAAACAGTGACAAAGAAGGACGCTGAAATCAAAAAAACCTAAGGTATAAATCCTTCTAAATCTAAGCCTCAGTCTCTCATATTTAAAACATGGAAAATACAGAAATTATTTGTAAGGACCATATGAAGTAATACATGTAAAATACTTAGCACAATGCCTGGTATAAAGTTAAATGCTCCATAAGTGGTAGGTATTATTATGGTGATGATGATAGTCTAAAAGGCGAATAAAAAATGACCAAAAATAAAGCAAATGTAGCTTACCGTTATCTGACTTAGTCCAGCCAACCTCATAGTCAAAGTAGGTGACATAAAGTACTTGAAGGCAAGATCTAGGCTTTCTTTATCAAAGCATAACGTTGTGTCCAATGGTTCTTTCACTGTGCTCCACATTAAGTCAGCCATGTTGCGAGCTGCACTCTGTCTTAACTCCTGATCAGAGAGCTTGCATAAATACCTGAAATGTTTCAGAAATAAAACATATACAAAAACTTGCAAAATCTTTCTAAAAACCATTCAATGATTCAATAATATTCCTTTGATCCATGCCTCCAAAATGTTTAGAATAGCAGAACCTGGCATCCTGGTATTAACAGTCTAAACTTAAAACATTTTAAGTGATGCTTCAAGGATTATGACCTGTAGCAGTGTGTCCTTTGCTGAGAAGCCAACTTAAATCAGCAACTACAGAGTCAAGTCATTTAACATAGGATTCTGCACCTCCAGTAAAGCTTTACTATTCTCTAATACCTATCATGTATACAGCATCTGCTTTAGTAAATTTCAGCTAACTTCATATAAACAATATATCTACTCCCCTACACAGCCAAAATTCTTTCAAACGTGTACATTTTAAACATTATTCTTTTTTGGCTTCCAAAAATCACAAGCCACTGGTTTTCCTCTTGGGTCCTGCCTATTCTATTTAGTTGGTTCCTCTTCTCTGTCCAATCTTTCAACATTAGGGCTCTTCTGGGCTTGTAATGGATTGCAAAAGGACCCCATATTCCTCCCATCACTTTATATGGAAGTATTTATGTGACTTTGCCACTCTTCTCATCAACAGGTGTCATTTATTTCTCTACTTCCTTGAATCTGAGTTTTGCCCTGAAACTTCCTTTGGCCAATGGGGCATCAAGAGATGTGACATAAGCAGAAGTTTGAAAAGCCTTTGAGCTTGCCCTCTCTTGCTGGAAACTATTCCACGACAAAGAAAAGTAGCCCAGGTTAGCTTGCTGGATGAAAGACAGAGTTGGGGTCAATACCCCAAATGACATCTAGCCAACTGCAAGATATACATGAGCCCCGCCCCCACACACACCAAGACCAATCACCCTGCCAGCCACAGGACATATGAGTTAGGCTACCCTAAAGCATCCAGTTCCAGCCAAGTCATCCCAGACCAGAAGAACTAGCCAACCAGAGGACCGTGAGAAACAATAAATAGCTGTTATTTCAAACCACTAAGCTGCAGCGTGTGGGGGCGGGGGGTGGGGAGGTGCAGTTCTTATCCAGCAATAAAAGTGACACAGGGCTCCATCCTAGGCTCATTTCTATTCTCCTTCTACATTTTCCTACCAGGTGACTTTGTTCACTCCCATGGTCTTTATGTCCTGTCTTTATGCGACAATTCCTAAATTAATGATGTTCTGAATTACAGGCTTATAACTCCCAATTTGCCAGTGTTACTTAATGTCCCAAAGGCATATCAAAATTAAGTCTTTAAGTTTTCCCAGTCTTTCACATCTTGGTTAATGACACCATAGCATGAAAGAGAAATTGGGGGGTGAGAGCTAAATGTCATCCATGATACTATACTACCCTTTTCCTTAAACTCCACAATCACCAATCTTGGTTTCATTTTCACTTACATCCACTCAATTTTCAAAAATCGCCATGAATAATCCTTGCACAAGTAACCATAATTTCTTTCCAGGACTAATACATTAACCTTTCAATTGGTCCTCTATCTTCTCTATTTCAACCCCCCTATAATTTATGATCCACTTAAAAGCCAAAGTAATCTTTTAAAAACCATCATGACCATTCTGCTTAAAACTCTTCAATAGATTTCCATTGCTAAAATTAAATCCAAACTCCTTACAATGGCTTGAAGGTCCTGAATAATCTGCCCCTGCTTATCTAAACTCATAATTATACCTACATACTATATTCCACACAAGTCTGCTTCTAGTTTCTTTAATATGTCATATTCTTTCCAACCTCAAAGCCTATGCCTTTATATTCCTACTACCTGAAATATGTCCTTCTAATTATCATTTGATTAGCTGATTCATGTTCTTCAGATGCCACCTTTCAAAAAGGCTCATATTATATTCCCTATCACATTACCTTACTTGCAAAACATTTGTCATTGTTTCTTTTCCTGACACTTTTCTCCAACAACTTGAACAGTAACAGGAAATTAGAAGGCACTCAAATATTTGAAATGAATGAGAAAAAGTATAAAGAACTTATCAAGAAATATAACCTTAGAACTCTTGATGGTTCAAACTCTAAGTCTAATCAATACAATTCCTTCTCTATCCTTTTCATAGGTTTCCTTCCTAGGCTGAGACTTACAAAACTTAACTGTCACCTCATCCTCAATGAGACCTTCTCTATTCCAGTGTTTAAAATTACGACTCACCCTCTACAACTCTCAATCCACCTTTGCTGTTATTTTTCTCTGTAATACTCATCACTGTTTGATGAACTATATCATTTACTTATTTTGTACATAGACTGCACAAAAAGAGAAATATTTTCTTCTCTGCTATATCCCCAGTGCTTAGAATATAATACTTAGCATATATTTGTTGACTGAATATAGTGGAATACCACGTAACCAGTTACTCTCTTTAATTCTTTCCATATACTTAAGTAAAAAAAAAAAGTCCAACATAAATTGCTTAAAAGTAAACATTAAATACAAACCTATGCATGCATAGAAAATACTATACATCAAACTGTCAATTAAGCTTTTCTCCAGAGAACATGAGTACAAGGGACTTTAAAACAGTATGATTCTGTACTATGTTATAAATCATTTAAACATATTACATTGATACTCAGGCAGAAAAGAGTTTGTAAACTTACCTGATAACATAGGTCCTAAAAGGAATAATGTGCTGCATGACAGCAGGGATATGTAGCCATATTCTAATCTATAAAGAAACGAAGGATGACAATGTAAAATGAATATGCGAAATATACGTCTTTCACTTTTAACAAGAATCTAAATTTTGTATTTTGCTGCCTCTAAAACTACATACATTTTATCTATTTTGAAAAGGATAAACTAAGAAATAGGATTACACCATATTGGATTAATTTAACCTATATACATTTCATATATACACACTCACATATATACTATACACACATAAAATCAATCTGAAAAATTAATATTAGCTTTTTGCTGAAAAGAGAGAATCATCTATCCAAGTAATATCATCTTACTTCATGCTCTATACCTCTTTGGTATAGCAACCCAAATACTGTAACACTAAATTAATTTTTTAATAAATCATCTTAGTTTTTAATAAACCATCTCATCCTTCCTCCTAAAAAATATCAAATTACCTCTGATTTCTAGTCACATCAATATCCATTTAAGGCAAATATATTTTATAGAGCCACATGCTGATTACAATATCAACTATTTACTGAATTAAGCTCTTACTGCAGTGCTCCAGCCTAAGTTATAATTAATCTGTTTCTTTTTTCCTGCACGATATTCCAACTCTTTTCTAAATTGAATGTGCTTACATTATAGTAGCTTTAGTGACAAAAATAGTGATTTAAACATAAGAATAAAAATCCTAAGCAAACCATCTAACAATGAACTAAGATATTAAGCCTTGAGACAGGCAAGGGACACAAATTAAAAACAAATTTGCAAATACAGATTGTGTGATGTATAGCTGTACTCTAATCAAAGATATCTATATAATTCCTATAGTGAATACTATTCTAATGGTGAAATGTAAATATTTTTCCTTCTGAAACTAGGAATAAAACAAAAATGTCTTCAACTTGAACTGAAGAACCTAGAGAGTGCAATAGGAAAGAAACTAAAGAAAAGGCACAGGACTAGAAAGGAAGAATTAAAATCAAAATTACTCTGCGATGATATGATTATGTAGGTAGAAAATCCAAAATAATTTTCAG
This sequence comes from Pteropus alecto, assembly GCF_000325575.1. Lineage (NCBI taxonomy): Eukaryota > Metazoa > Chordata > Mammalia > Chiroptera > Pteropodidae > Pteropus > Pteropus alecto. Next base: position 8,625,365 of record NW_006434709.1, on the reverse strand, counting down.
ATAAACTTTTTTGGAATTAACTATTTCTACAAGATTGTTGCTTAAAAGTTAATACAAATAAATCAATATACATACATTATACACGTACATACACACACAATTATACATACATATATTTTATATATGAAGAATAATAAAGTTTTCAAAAATATTCTTTATAAGAACATCAAAAAATATGGCATGTCTAAAATAATGTAACAAAGACATATAACACCTCTACATAGAAACACAGGAAATTATAAAGAAATTACAAAACATGTAAATAAAAACACCTTTACCATATTTATAGATTGGAAGACTCAATATTGCAAAGATGACAGTTCTCTCCAAATTGGTCTATAGATTCAATGCAACCAAAAATAGTTTAAGTATGGAATTTTTAGGCTCTGATTCCAAATGCAATGGTCCAAGAGACAAAACACTATTTAAGAATGACAGGGAATGGGGATGTAATACAGTATGGTGACTAAAGCTAATAATATTGTATTTTTAATTTGAAAGTGGCTAAGAGAATAGTTCTTAAAGTTCTCATCACAAAAAAAAAAACTTATTAACTACGAATGGTGCTGGATGTTAACTAGACTTATTGTGATCATTTTGCAATATATACAAATATCAAATCATTATGTTGAACACTTAAACTAATGTAATGTTATGTGTCAATTATACCTCAATCTAAAAAAAAATAACAGGAAGGTAGACCTTGCTTTACCAGACAGCAAATCTTCTTACAAAGCATCAGAAATTAAGGTGGTAAGCAATAACATGAGATTAAGCAAACATACTAATAGAATAAGCTACAAGATCTTAGACCCATGCACATGAAGACATATGATTTGTGACAAAAGTGATATTGCAGAAAAAAGAGGGAAAGTATTGCCTTTGCTATAAAGAGTGTTAGGACCACTAATTGTCAATATAGAAAAGAAAATGAATTTTAATCCCTCACCCATAGCATACACAAAAATCAATTCCAACTGAACTGTAGATCAAAATGTGAAAGTAAAGCAATAAAACTTTTTAGACTGTAGGAAAATATCTTCATGACCTTAGGGTAAGAAAGGTTTTTTTCAACCATAAATAGAAACATTAACCATAAAAATTTTTTGATAAATTACACACCATTAAGTTTGAGGAATAACAGCTCTTAAAAGACACAAGAGAATAAAAAGCAAACCACAGAGTGGAAGAAGATATTAACAACACATATATGTCAGACCAAAGACTTATATCCAAAATATAAAGAATCTCCACACATCAGTAAGGAAAAGGCAAACGATTTGATTTTTAAAGCAGGTGAAAGACTTAAAACGGGTACTTCTCAAAAAATATCCAAATGGCTAATATGCCTCTGAAATAGTGCTCAATCTCATTAGTCATTAAAAATATAAAATAAACCACAATGAGATACTATTATACCTTCATCAGAAGTCTCTAAGAATTAGAATACCAGTTGTTTGCAAGAATGTGGCACAATGAGAACTTTCATATTCCTGGTAGAAGTGTAAATTAATACAATCACTCAGGAAAATCTTACATTAATGCATAAAAATATAGGCATACTCTGTGATTAAGAAATTCCACTTCTAGGTATATATCCAAATAAAATGCATGCACTTGTGAACCAAAAGACATGTCAAGGAATGCTGATACCACGTTAATTTAATAGCCTAAAAGTCCATCACCAGTAAAATGGATGTTTGTATATTTTTAAAAGAACTGTAATACAACAATGAAAATGAACAGAATAGAACTACACGCAATATAAATTTTAACATCAAATAAAAGTAGCCAGACATGAAAGAATGTATAGCATGTGATTCCACTTCCATGGTTAACAAAGCAGACAAAAATTAATCATAGTGTTCAGGGATGTCAACATAGGTAATAAAACTATTAAGAAAATCAGGAAAGTAATCACCATAAAAATATAAATTGTCTCTACCTTTAAGAGCAAAGAGATAGATAGTGACTAAGAAAAATCATAAGGAAGGCTTCTGGGGAGCTGACAATGTTTTGTATTTTGGTATGGTTAGTGGTTAAATGGAGTACTTACTTTGACAAATCACAGTCTTATTTTGTATTCTTTTCTCTATGAATGTTATATTTTACAATTTTTAAAAAGGTTAAAAGAGGGTTTTAGAGAAACATGGCGGAGTGAGAGACGTCCCCAGATCTCTCCCCTTGAAACAACAATAAGCTGAACATCTAAAACTCAACGAAAAACACCCAAACTGCACACCAGCACATCTGAGCGTCAGATATGTGCATAAGAGCCACTACATGTCAGAATCTTGGGTGTCAGGTGATGCACTGGAGATATAAAAAAGATTCCTCTTGCAATCGCCAGAATGTCAGAATCGTGGGTGTCAGGTGATGGACTGGAGATATAAAGAAGATTCCTCTTGCAATCGCCAGAGCTCCCTGTAGGAGGAGGGGGAGGGGAGAAGGTGCAGTGAGTTTCCTTAACAACCCTGCCCGTGACTGCTGTGAGCCCCACACAGCTGGCACCAAGGCCCAATCATCAGGGCAAAAAGCAGAGAAGCGGGACAGGACTGCAGAGGAACAACAGTTGATTTTTACCACTGTAATTGCAAAACCAAGCTGAGCCACATCCCCCAACCCCCAACCCCCAACCCACAGGGTCCCTAACCCCATACCCTCCGAGACCAATTACCACTAAGCCGCAGGGGAATCTGAGCAAATGCTACCGAAACTGTCGCTAATACTGACAGGGATTAAGACTGAGGGTAGAAAGTTTTAAATATCTACAAGAAAATCAAAAGGCATTATTAACAGTTTATATAAAGCAGGGATCCAAGAGGCTTAGACATCACCTACTAGAAACCAAAAGAAAAGCATCTTCTTTGCAACAGGCTAAAGAGAAACCTTTATATACTAAATCATATTTCTGGAAAAACAATAGAATACACTTCCATTAATGCCAAGGTAGAGAAATAGTCCATTAAACACCATTAACAACCAAGGTGACAAGGCATCTCAGAAAGAAAGAAAAAAATCTCCTGAAAATAAACTTAAAGATAGAGAAATATGTGACTTAAATGATAGAGAATTCAGGATGGTACTTTTGGAAAAACTCAGTGAGCTCCGAAACAAGTCATATCAACAATTTCAGAAACTGAAAAGAATCGACCAAATGGAGGAAAGGATCAGTGATATCGAAAACAGAAATCTAGAAATAAATCAGAAGGAAGAAGAGAGAAACCAAAGAATGAAAAAATAATGAAAGAGAAATACAAGAACTAACTGATACTGTCAGGAAAGAAAACATAAGAATAATGGGCATTCTCAAAGGGGAGGAAAAGGAGCAGAAATTCGAAAGCATTTTCAGACAAATAGTTTCCTAAATCTAAGGAATGAATTGGAGCTTGGAATTCAAGAAGTCAACGGAACACTCACAGAATTAACTCAACTCAAAAAGACCATCACCAAGACACACTGTATTAAAACTATCAGAAATTAATGACAAAGAATTCTCAGGGCAGCCAGAGAGAAGAAAAGAGTAGCTTATAAAGGAAAACCCATTAGATTATCTTTGGCACGGACCATACAAGCCAGAAAGGAGTGGAATCAAATATTCAAAATATTAAGTGAAAGGAACTATCAGCCTAGAATAATGTACCCAGTTAAGCTCTCCTTTAGATATGAAGGAGAAATAAAAACTTTTCCAGACATAGAAAAATTGAGGGAATTCTCCACTACAAGGCCTGCATTACAAGAAATACTGAAAGGGGTCACCCGCCTAAAACAAAATGATAAAAAACAAACAAACAAACAGATAATTAGGAGTAAGGTGACTATCAGGCGAATAGAAGCAGAGGAGTGCAACTCTAAGAACAGGGCATTATAAGCTTAAATAATAATAAGAGAATTGCTATAGCAAGACAGTAATGAACGTTCAGCATTTATAGGGACAAACTGAGAAAACAATGACTGGAAAGAGGAGGATTAAAGATCCATATTCGCAAAGGGGAATGAGATAAGACACAAGTAGAAGAAAATGGATGTCTGTATATATATATAACTGTCCTTTACATATTCATCATGGTAACCACACAACAAAGATTCTGAACTAAAGCATGTAATATAAAACACGGAGAACTAGAGGGAAAACTCACAAAAGCCAACCAAAATAAAACAAAAACACAAGGACAAGGAAGCAATGGACACACCGAGGTACCAGAAAGCAAAAAATAAAATGGCTATAAGACCTCTTATTTCAATAATCACCCTAAATGTAAATGGGCTGAACTCACCAATAAAAAGGCACAGAGTTGCAAATTGGATCAAAAAACAAAACCCAACCATATGCCGCCTCCAGGAGACACATCTCAGCTCCAAAGACAAATATAGACTCAAAGTGGAAAAGTGGAAAATGATATTTCAAGCAAATGGCACTCAGAGAAAAGCACAAGTAGTAGTACTAATATCAGACGAAATAGACTTCAAAATAAAAAAGATAAAGAAAGATACTGAGGGACACTTCATAATGATAAAGGAAATCATGCACCAGAAGACGTAACACTATTAATATCTATGCTCCCAATCAGGGAGCCCTGAAATATGTAAAGCAATTACTAACAGAACTAAAGGAAGAAACAGATCAAAACGTTATCATAGTACGGAACCTAAATACCACACTGTTGGATATGGACAGATCATCTAAACAAAAAATCAATAAGGAAATAACATCCTTAAATGACACACTATACCAACTGGACATAATTGACATTTACAGAGCATTCCATCCCAAAACAACTCCTTATATATCGTTCTCTAGTGCACATGGAACATTTTCAAGAATTGACCACATACTGGGACACAGAGATAGCCTCACAAATATAAGAGGGTTGAAATTATACCAACCATATTCTCTGATCATAATGCTTTGAAACTAAAGATCAACTGCAAAAAGAAAGCAGGAAGAACCACAAATACACTGGGATTAAAGAACATGCTATTGAAGAATAACTGGGTCAGAGAAAAAATAAAGAGAGAGATCAAGAGATACATAGAAACAAATGATAATGATAGTACAACATATCAAAGCTTTTGGGACATGGCAAAAGCATTTGTAAGAGGAAAGTTCATATCATTACAGGCCTATCTCCAAAAATAAGAACCAGCACATATAAACAACCTAATGCTTTATCTTAAAAAACTAGAAAAAGTATAACATATGAAGCCTAAAGTCAGCAGA
>NW_006434709.1:8602186-8619582 GCF_000325575.1 Pteropus alecto | reverse complement strand
TTTGACTGTTGTCTATCACCACACACCAAAATTAACTCAAAATGGATTAAGGACCTGAATATAAGACCTGAAACAATAAAATGCATAGAAGAAAACATAGGAACTAAACTCAAGGACCTTGTACTTAAAGAGGGTTTTATGAATTTGACCTCAAGAGCAAAAGAAGTAAAACCTAAAATAAATGAATGGGACTACATCAAACTAAAAAGCTTCTGCTCAGCAAAAGAAATCGTCAACAAGGTAAAGAGACAACCATCCTAATGGGAAAATATATTTGCAAGCAACACCTCCAATAAGGGCCTAATATCCAAAATACACAAAGAACTCATACTACTCAATAACAACAAAAAAACAATTGACCCAATCAAAAAGTAGGCAGAGGACCTGAACAGACACTTCTCCCTAGAGGACATACAAATGGCCAACAAATATTTGAAAAGATGCTCATCATCACTAGCTATTAGGGCAATGCAAATCAAAACCACAATGAGATACCATCTCACACCTCTTAGAATAGCTATAATCAACAGGACAAGCAATAACAAATGCTAGACAGGATACAGAAATAAAGGAACCCTCATACACTGCTGGTGGGTACAGCCAAACTGGTACAGCCACTATGAAAAACAGTATGGAGGTTCCTCAAAAAACTAAGCACTGATCTATCATATGATCCAGTAATCCCTCTACTGGGTATTTACCCCCAAAGACTTGAAAACTCATATCCGAAAAGATATTTGCACACCAATGTTCATAGCAGCATTATTCATGGTGGCTAAGACATGAAAGCAACCGAAGTGCCCTATGATAGATGATTGGCTAAAGAAGCTGTGGTACATATATACAATGGAATATTACTCAGCCATAGAAGAGATGAAATACTGCCATTTGCAACAACATGGATGGACCTCGAGATAATCATGCTAAGCGAAATAAGCCAGACAGAAAAAGTTGAAGATCACAAGACATCATTTATATGTGGGCTAAAAGCAATAAATGAACAGGACAAACAGACTCATGGACATGGACTACAGACTAGTGGTTACCAGAGATAGGGGGTGGGGAGGAGGGGAAAGGTAGATGGAGTAAAGGGGGTCAAATATGTGGTGATAGAAAGAAATCTAACTATGGGAGGTGAACACACTGTGTCAATATAAAAATATATCATACTGTTAAAGTGTACAGCTAAAATTTATTGTATTTCATTAACCAATGTCACATAAAAAAAATTTTAAAAAAAGTTAAAAGATTCAACTATATACAAGATACATTAGAGGGGATGAAAATGAAAATAGGTACAGTGATACCTTTTACTGTGGGATATAGATACGAATGAATAAAAATTTAAATAAAAAAGACAAGTGAAGGAAAAAATGTCAACACTAGAAGGAAAACATTTTAATAGAACAGCTACAGATTACTGAGTACTTAATATTTCCAATCTTATAAATGAGAAAATTGAAGCTTATAAAAATGTAACCAAAATGGCACAACATTTAACAGAGCTACAATGCAAATCCATAATTCTCTATAAAAACTACATTCTTTACTACTACAATAGATAAATAACATTACAAGAACTAAAGTCCACATGCAATTAATCATATAGTGTATGTCCTTTTTCTTTCCTCACTAAATTTTGAGCTTCTAAGATTTGCACTTTCCCTCTCCTGGTGATGATTCTAGTAGTCTTCCTAAGTACTTGTTTAAAAACTCAGTAATAGGAAAATTGTTCCCTACTCCCTTATAATGAGAAAAGCAGACAGTATTCTGCACTACAAAGCTAATTTTGATAAAATGATGAAAACTTCACAGAACTGTCAACACACTCTCCTGTCTAGTGTGGAGATACATAAAAATGTACAATCCTAGGTTAAGTTCTGATATTAAACAGTCCTTGTCAGTGTTTTTGTAAAAGTAGTCTTAGGACACAGAGTTCAGAAATTGTTATTCTATCCCTTGGTGTGCTGCTATAACCCCTACAAGTGTGCAACTCTAATTACTTCTCTTAATAATCTGTCATATTTGTTTTCTAAAGCATATATTCATGAAGTTTCTTTATTAGGTTCATTTGGACTTCTCCACGCATATTAGTAAGATAAATCCCATGACTCTACTGGATTCTTTATTAAAAGTCCTAAGACTGTCACTTTGATATTAATAAAAGGTATTATGTTCAAGATGACTAACTAAGACAAAGAGTTGAGGGCTGAGGCAGGCTACTGTAAATTAAAACCAAATTAACTCACCTTGCCTATGGGGAAACTTCTATGAGGACTCTACATTCTACTTCTCTAACCCATGTTAAATACTGGTTGGCTACTTTTGCTGAAAACCCAAAGGCCAACACAAAGTAAGAAACTATATAAAGAAATCTGTTGTTTCTCTCCTGTGACTACAGCCATTACTAAGAATAAATTCATATAATAGTGGAGTAATATCTGTGCAAAACCCAGAAATCTGCTAAACAATGTTAGTTAAGAACTGCTGATGCAAATTTTTTAGATTAAAATAAAAGTATAGGCTAAGAATATTATCAGATTTGAACCATAATTTTATAGAGTTTTGTTTCTTTGCTAATAATTTAAACCCAAGGCAAGGGAGTTTCCCTGTGCTGTAAGCTCAGGATTGTAGGTTCAGGTTTTAGGAAATAACACTCGCTGCCTGATAAAGTCACCTTTCCTCATTAAGAGTGAGGAAACCACCCTAGAAAACAAAAAGAATGGTTTGGTTCCCAGGAAATGATATAAACATGGTTTCTTCTCAATGTGTGATTTACTAAAATCAACTGTGGGAGAAACAGGTACCCAACAAGGTCAGTCCTTACCTATCTTACCCTAAAAGTGGTTTGTTTATAATTCGCAGTTTTCTTTTTTCCCCCCAAGGAAAGGACTGCTCTAAAATCTAATAATTTTTTTCTTTATTTAAATGTAGGAGTTTTCATTCTTGTGTGAAAACTGATGGAAAATTAGAGATTCCCAAATAGGGACCTTCAGCCTTGTTGAAGCTGAAACGGCATGGCTACTAAACAAGTTGCCTATTTCTCAAGAAAAGAAATGAAACATAAAGAAATGGCCAGAGTTTACAATTTACAATTACCTACTCGTCGAAATTACTAGTGTTCTACGTGAATTTCTATGTGGTTTGAAAATTGTGAAATTAAAAGGCCTTAAAATTTCTCAAACTGCAAAGAGGGATATCTATTTTAATTGTTTAAAGTGACCAGTAAGTGTTTATATAAACTTCAGGCAGGGTGGTCAAGATTCAAAAAAAAAGTCAGAACTCATGCCAAAACTCTTTATGCTTTAATTGTCACCAGCCTTTTAAGAAAAACTTCAAGACTCACAGAAACCTTGATTATAAAAAGAACTGTCATTTCAGCTCTTAATTTGCACCAACGTACTAATTACATTTAAAAAATTAGAAAGAAGGCAGCCAAATCAAAAAAACATTTTAAGAGGAAGAGGTGGCAGGTGAGAGTTACTCAATCGAGTTATAAAATCTTTTGGTTAAAAAGTACCCATGTTATACTCTCAGGAAAAAAAATAAACTTAGATTATAATATCCAAACAATAACATTAAGCAGTATGATTAATTTTAACCTAAATTTAGTTTAATGGTCTCAGTTGAGTTACAAGATAAAGTTATATGAACTGACAACAGCTCACAAATTAGTCATAAAAAGTCTAAAGTAAAAGATAAACCAGAATCTAAACCTTTTTCTTAAGTAAAGGATAAATTTTTAAGATACAGTAGCAAATTAAAGGCTTTAATGAGTCTTCCATAATTGACTTTTAATCAGGGACAGTAAAATAAATTCAAGAAATACATTTTAATTCAGATAATCCTGATAAAGGAAAACTGTAAATAATGTTTTCTGAATTTGGGATTTCAAACTCAGTTTCATGCCTTATTCAAATTTACCACAGTGTAAAATTAAAATGTCACAGAATTTAAATTCACTGAGAACTTCGTATTTTACTCTCCCAATAGATAATTTAGCCAAACTGAATAGACGTTCTTATCAAACAAATAAGGTCAATCAAAATAACAGAATCAGATAAGTATTAAAGATAACTAAAATGAGTAGCAATTACCAGTCACTAAGTGCTTACTATATATCAAGTACTATAATAAGAGCTTAAAACCTCTCTAAAAACCTCACAAGAATCTTCTAAAGTAGATCATCGCTTTTATCATTCCTAGTCTACATATTTAAAAAATTGAGGTTCCAGTTCAGGATTCAAAGGCACCTGTGAATCCAAAGTTAACGTTCTTAACCTACATGTCATACTGACATTGTATGTATTATTTCCAACCTGTTGGAAACCAAAGAATTTGGGGACTAAAAATGACCTTGATACAAATCATTTATTTCAAATATGAAACCATGAAGGTCTAGATACTCAAATTTGAGTAAAGTCAGTGCCCTTTCTACTATACTACTTCACTGCAAAGAGAATATCATTGTTAACAATGCAAAAAAGTAGTTGGTTTAGCCCCATTTCACCCTATATTTTTATTTTATGTGTACGTTACGTATTTCGCATCAGTTATTATTTAAGGTAATTCACTTAACACAAGAATTCAGGCTTTGGTAAATTTAGATTTAAGTTTTGCTACATCAATTTTTTAACTGATGACCAGAATAGGTTATTATTAAAGGCTGAATATTAACATACAGGCACAGTAAAAAGTATCTCTGCTTCCGTATTTATTGTGCTTCACAGTAAATATGACATTCACAACATAGAAAAGAATTATCTTCTTTACAAAGGCAAAATGAAACGTTAGGTCTTTACTTGCAATACAGAAGAAAGTCAAGCTATAGTAGTATCCCAGGCTAACCATCATCTGAGTAACCAAAAACTCTTAAAAACTCAAAAATTTCCCAGTAAAAAATCCCAGTCAAGGCAGGTTAAAACTAACTTTTGTGCATAGCTACCAATTTTATGGTTGAGATAAGAGGTAAATGGCTAAATTTACCTATTCAACTTAAATTCACTAATTTATACAAATTTGATTTTATTATAATAATTTATAAAGGTTTCTGTACTCGATTTTTCAAAATATAATCCAGAAATAAAAATTATTATACATGCAAATCACTCAAAACCTGCTTTTTCTGGGCATAAAGTTCACGTATTAAAATACTAGAATAAAACACTAGACATTGTTCCTAAGGTTAAAACCAATTCCAAGCCATACTTACATTAGATACAACTGTAATAAATGCATGTGCTATAAGAAATGGCAAAGTTTCAGGAGTTCCATATTCAAAGCAATCCTTCATGAGAGAAAGGCCATTTTTCCCACAAAACAAACATACATAACGAAGCAAATGCAATGGTACTTCTACATCCTGTGGAAAAAAAGATTTATTATTTTAAAACTTATCAGAAATAATTTTAATTTTATTATCAATACTGGAAAGATATTGATCAGATATTAAAAAAAAATTCAAAAGATATAACTGAACCAAAAAAATTTTTTGCCATAAACCTGAGAATGAAAAAAGGTAAACACACTTACATTCATATCACAGAATGCCCCTAATATGTTGCTTTCTTGGGTTGATATATCCTGTTTAAAAAAAAAAAGTAAATACAATTAGGTCACACTACTAAATGACCACCTTTTAAAATTAGTTTTCTAAAGACTGATTTTACAAAAACTTGAACAGATTTTGCAACTGCTTCTCATCAAGACAGTGGTATTTCTAACTGAAGCTACTATGATTCAGTTCTAAAGTATATGCTAAATCGTCTCCAAAAAAATCTTTCTATACTATGTACTACACATTATTTTGCCTTAAACAAAAATCTTTCATTAAAGAATTAGAGTAGTTCTTATAAAAATACATAACTTAGTTAAGTGGTTTTGAAACTATGTCTGGAATGCTCTAGAAGTATACTCAAAATTTCTACAACATGCTTTCACACATAAAATTTAAACTAAAAGCACACTCATCCATTGTTGGTGAGAGTGTAAGCTGGTATAACCTTGTTGGAGGGCAATTTGGAAATATCCATCAGCATTTAAAATACATCTTCAAATGTGTATTTGACCCGGCAATTTATCTGGTTATTTATCCTAAACGACTAATAAAAGAAGTGCTGGAAAATGTATATAAATGAGGCACACTGAATTTATTACATCACAAAACTAGAAATAACTTAAATATAAACAGGATGGCTAAATAAATTGTAGCATAACCATCCAGGGTCTTAAGCAGCCTTTAAAAACAATAAGGTGAAATGCCATAAGATCCTTCTGGGATGATGTAAATGTTCTAAAATTGGAACGTGGTGTTAAAAAAAAAACAAAAAAACCCATAAAATTGGAATGTGGTAATTGTTGCACAACTGTAAATTTACTAAAAATAATTCAATTATACATTTTATGTAACTATAATTTTATGGTATTTAAGTTATGCTTTTAAAAAGATGTTAAAAAATAAGGTAGATCCATATGTACAAACATAGAAAGATAATATCTTGTATTACATATTTTTAAATAGAATTTATGAACATGACCTGATTTTATAATTTATTTTATTGTCTGGAATTATCTGAATTTATTTCATAACAATTTTTTTTTTAGGAGAGGATGGAGAAAGAGAAGAGGTTCAGGTTTTCCTAAGTCTATATTTTGAATATTCTGTATTTCTTAGCCACACTGAAAATGTTACTTTTATAAACAAAGCTAGATGCCTTCTTCTGAAAAAAGTTAGCTGCCGAAGGAAATCTGGTTCATTACATTTGTTGCTATTATGTTTTATATATTTAAGTTCTCCTGATGAAATACTTTGAAAACAACTGAGAGCATCGTATCAAACCCAGAATATTTCAAAATAATCAAAATCTGTCCTAGAGAGGTCAAAACGCTGGACAAAGTAAGTGTACTAAACCTAATCGTATTCCCAAGCCTCTACTACCAGGACCAAAGTTAAAACTTTAAGTTATTCTCAATGAACCTTTTGTCTTCAAAAAGTGCAGAATATAAGAATTCCTGTGGTATTATTAAATACAGATTTATGCACCATGTGAACCATGCTGGAAATAGATTGGAGTCAAGATTTCTAGTGCCTAATCTTGAAAATCTCCTTAACAGATTTTTATTTTGATGTGCAAAAATGTTACTCGTGGACTTGCTTTCATTTATTTTGGTTACTCCTCAGAAGAACTGTTTTACCATTTTCATTTCTTCTCTGGATACATAAGACAAAAATCTTAAAATGTTATTATAATCATATTTTAAGTAGTATACAAAGAGTTAACATAAACCTATAGGTAACACCACTAGGAAGTCTTGCTAAAAGCTGAATCAATGTAGCTTTTCTTTCAAATGTTCCAATTTTAGATGATCCCCGAAGGCCTTAAGGAACCTATCAGGAATTTTAGTTTTTGGATTTTTTCCCCAAAACCTCATATTTACTAAATAAGATGATGCCGTGCTATTTCTAGAATTAAACAGGAATTTGTTTATTAATTTAAAAGAGAAAATAAATGAATAACTAGGAAGTAATTCTATATTCAATTAAGCAAATGCTGCTTCATGATCAGACTATAAAGAATTGAAGACTAATAAATTCATAATAAAATTTTTCCTTAAAATGTCATTGGTGTTGGAATTGATAGTAGTGATAGTTGTTCAAGTTTGAGAATACCCTAAAACTTACTAAATTGTATACTTTAAAAGGTGAATTTAAAAAATTTAATTTTTTAAAATTTATAAATGGCTGATTTAAAAAAAAAAGTAGAAAGTGGCAAGAGAGAACCAGTCTACATTCATAAATTTGGAAAATAAAATATATATTTAATCTGCCTGATTATATTATACACACACTTAACAGAATTGCAGTGGTTTCTCTTCTTTCTACAATTTTTATACTCATTTTCACTTAGAAAAATACAACACTATGGCAATTTCTCATTTCATAGAATTATATATAATTACTCAGGATTTAGAATGCAACTGGACCCCCCAAAAAACTTTTAACCTGAATCAATATTAGTTATTTCCAATTACTACATCTTTAAAAATATTATCGACTTAGGAGAGAAAGGGAGGATGGAAAGAGGAAGGGAGGGAGGAGAGGCTCCAGTTCCCATCTTATTCACTCATGGGAATGGATACAATAGTTACAGTGATTAGTACAAAATGATTAAGAACAAGAGTAGTAGGACAAGACCTGAATTCTAGAACTCTTTCAGCACTAAGCTGTGCAAACCTGACCAAAACTTTTACCAGTTCACTGTTATATAAAACAAAAATATTGACTAGTTTTCTAAAGTCAGAGCTATCAAAATACTAACATATGAGTGCTGAATCTTAAGATTCTAAAGAATCTTAGCCAATGTGTGCCTCTTAAAAAAAAAAAAATCAAAATCGAAGGCTTTATCAGCAAGGGACGGCACAGCAGTATGAAAGAAGACTGCATAAACTTCTTATAAAAAGAGGTGGGATTAAAATTCCTATAGGAAGCTCTACTGCACTGCATAACAAGTATCTTAAGATATCTGTGTTTATGTGTATATACAGACATACACATATATAATTTTATAATATATACATATGCTATGAAGGTTTTGATTTGAGACTCTTTGATATAGCTAACCTTTAAATATTAATTACATGGCCATTAGGACAGAAACTAGAAATTTTAGGGTATAACAGATCATTACTAAGATATTAGAAACTTCAGAAACAATTTTTATTTTCAAAGTGCAAAAAAATTTTAAAGCACAGAAATATTCTAGAAGCACAAAAATTTCTGTAAAAGGAGATTAGAATTCTGTGTAAGAATACAGAGTTCTATGTAAGGCAGTTTCTCCTTTATTATGTCTGAAGATGCTTTTTTATTAGACTGTTACCACAAAGACCTCATGAACCATTGCTTTCAATCAAGTAGTCACATGGAACGATCCTTAAGTAATGAGACGATTTATTCCAAAAGGGAAAGTATAGGGGAGTGTGACTATGCCTACATTTGGAGATTATCATTTTTGAAAAACATTAAAAAAAAAAACTGATCAGTATTGATTTTTGGAACACAGCAGATTTAGTACAGCTATAATTCTATAAGAGATTTTTAACTGGAGGAAAATCTCTAAGAAACTTTGCATGAATTTCACATTCCAGGTCTCTAACCAAACTATTTTTAGCATTTTTCAATTATCAATTTAAGGCATTAAAACACTAGTCACATGGTGTTAAGATTAAATTTAGCAGATCTGCACATATAGATCCTCTTTTTGTTGAAAAAGGATGCTGAGATGACATTTTTTAGAATGTTTAATAAATATCGTATGAAAACAATCCATTAAAAAGTTTCTATACGGGAAGATAATAGACTAAGAATTCTAGAAGACAGAGCACAGCCTGATTTAAAATATTCTTAGAGAATTCATTCTAATAGGGAAAATGCCCACCTCTCAAGCCTTGTTTTTAAATAGTCTCAATTAAATGTGAAAATATTTTCAATAGAGGACTTTTACTTTCTAGATGAAGGAAGAAGTTTAAAGAAATCAGTATGAAGGTTACAGAACAAATAAGTTTGAGAATAGGCAGACTGTGGAGAGAGAAAAAAAAAAAGCACGTGGTAGATTTGCTTATGGCCATAACTCTTCCCATGCCAGAATGCATAGGAAAGAAAGTACTTTAAAGTTTAAAATAAAACTTTCTCTCTCTGCTCATTCAGAGATGAAGTCTGCTTCACTCTCTTTTTTGTCTGGCCTGCTCTTGTAAATTGCTTCAATCAACATAATGTGGCAAAACTGATGCTATGTGGTTTCAGAGGCTGGACGTTAAAAACTCTTACAGCTTCCACTTTTGCTTTTCCGGATCAATGCTAAGACTACCAGGTAAGGAAGCTAGTCTATCCTAGTTGAGAAAATCCAAGGAGCCCTAGATGACAGCAAGCACCATCAGACATGTGAATGAGGCCATCCTGGATCTTCAAACCCATGAGACAAAGTAAATGCAACTGCATAAGTGAGGCCACACAAAACCAGCAAAGGAATTGCCCAACCAACTCGGAATCGTGAAAAATAAATCACTGTTTTAAGCCACTAATACAATACATTGCCACATAACTTTCAATTTCTACTATGTTTAGAAAGAAATACCATTATCTAAATAAACCTAAAGGGAACCCACTAAACTCTTAGAAAGCCTTGTAAAAACATTACTAATGGAATGAGTCAAGCATCTTAACTTACCAAAAAAAGTACTATTACTTAAAACTAGTAATTACAAATAACTTAAGCTTTTTTCCTCGATGAAGGGAATTCCAAATTCTGTGACCTATGCCTCTAAGAATGAAATTCAAAATTCTATGTGCTTGTTTCCTCGTTACTTTTTCGAGTCACAATAAGTAGAACATAGATCTACACCAGCAAAAGGTTTTGAACAGTTCAATTTTTACAAGTTCAATTTATAAATTTTCCTTAATAGGACTATGCTGAGCAAATGTTCAATACAAACTGCTAGAGAAACAGTCTAGAGATAACTACAATTATTTTTATAAGTGATTTTTGTAAATTTTTCCATCAATAACTGTCTTCATATTTATTCATAACTGAGAAACTACCAACATAACTATGACTTGGTATTACTTAAAATTCACAATACCTATTTTTACATACCTCTATAGTAGGATGAGTATTATGCTTGTAAGCAGTATATAAGGGAAACTGAATTTGAAAAATTTTTGCCACACATAGTAAGAGTTTTTCCTTCTCATCTGTACTCCATGAACTGAAAGGATCAGAATTCTCCTCAGTCAGATGACAAATTCTTGTAGAGTTCAATTTTTTTTCTACTGATTTTTGCCTTTCTGTAATTCCTTCATTACACTCTCTTTCTATATTCAGCGGTTCTTCTGCTTGATTACCCTCATCTTGCCACGTGGAATCTACGTTAATAGTAGTACAATGTTTACAAAGCTGGTCCCGGAGCACTTGAACCTGGGCAATTACTAAGTTAATAAGTGCACATACTACTTGGTTAAAAATCTCCAAATGCTTATATTCCTTGAAGCAGCACAGACATTGCCTATAAGAGAAAAAAAAAAAAAAATCAATAAATTAATGTTTCCTAGAGAAGTAACAATTATACTTTTCTAACAATATAAAAAATAAACAAATTCTAGAATACTTTTTTCCCCAGTTTTTATTTCCTCCTTCTTGACGGGGTAGCACCATAACAACCTATTAAAGATAGCATCACACCATAAACTGGTACTTTAGTTAGTAAAGAGTCATGCCATACTAATGACAGCTATTATCTCAATTTTATGTATGTGCTTATCTGTCCTACACAAAGAACTATTTAAGAATTGTGGCATATATCTTTGCTTCTTTTAGTACTGAGTACTCAATATATGTTTGGTAAATACTAGGAAACTGGCCATAATAAAATATCTTATTAATAAAGCTAATTGTTTTACATAATGGGTTTTGCTGTCAATAAAAAAATCTATATTTAAAAAAACCTGTATTTTAAAATAATTTGCTTAAAGTCTACTTGGGCAGGGTATTCTACCCTTTTTAGCAGATCAAAAGTGTTTAGGAACACTACACCCATACACACACACACAACCTCTCCAGTATAAAATAAAAATGAAAATACGAGAAATATTACACACAAATATAGTTTTCTTAGACATGTTCAGTTAGTAGCATAATCAAAAAGGGCTAGTGAATCAATAAATGATATGCAAGTATCCAGTTATAATAATTGCAACCAATAATGGATGAAAGTTATGCAATTATTACTTACAATTTACACCTAGTTATATCATCAAAACATCTATATTATAGTCCAACTAGATCACCAACTCCCTGTAAGACCATGTAGAAATAATGGCATTCCTCCAGGGGTGGCAAATTTGAAGTATGGCCACAAATTCTCTAATACTCTTCCCTTTAAAAGATGAAGCCCAATTTTCCTCCTTTTGAATGTGGATTGGACTTAAATGACTGGCTTATCATAAACGGAATGTGGCAGAAATGACAGTGACATCTGAGATGAGGTCATAAAAGACACTGCCACTTCTACCTTGCTTTCTTTTGATCACTCACTCTGAGGGAATCCAGCTATCACTTAAGACACTCAAGGAGCCCATGGAGAAGTCCACATGAGAAAAAACTGAGGCCTCCCACTAACGGCAAGCACCAACTTGCCAACCCTGTTAAGTGAGCCAACCTGGAATAGCTTCCAGCACCACACAAAGGTTCAGGTGACTAACCTGGCCAACATCTTGAGTGTAACCTTATGAGAAATCCAAGCCAGAATCGACTAGCTAATCCATTCCCAAATTCTTTTCCACAGAAACTCTTTGAATAATAAATGTTTATTGTTGTCTTAAGACACTACTTTTAAAGTAATCTGTTACAGAGAAATAGATAAATGCTACATCAGGCCTGTTTTCTCAGTGGCAAATGAAAGGGATTTTACATGAATCACAGAACCTTTTTTGGCTCATCATTGAGCAACTTTTTTTATTCTAGAACTATCCCAACTGATATAACTTTACTAAGATGGGGAAGGGTAAAAGAGTGAAATCTTCATGTATCAGAAAAGGAAGTTCATAGATTATACCTAAAATTGATAGATGAAGCAACAGCAATATAAACAGAATATACCGTTTAATATCAAAACCAACATATAAAAGAGCTGAAAACAGAAACGGGCCCGAGGACATAGGGGACAACAGACTTTTTTTATTACAGGCCTTTTCCTACCAATTTAAACTCTGGCATATTACTTGTATTTATATACCAATAGCATTCATACCTTTCCACTGTATGAGCTTATCCTATTTTCTCAGTCCTACTCCTATTATTAGCAGCCTAAGACTATTACCCAAGAGTTACATTCTGCCCACCTAGGTGGAGTATGCTTACATTTAAGAACATCCAATAAAAATTTCTAAATGCCTAGCATAAAATATGTAGCTTAAATTTATAAAATTTTAATAAATATTAACTAAACATCCCTGAGGAACCTATAGGTCAAAGTTATTTCTAACCTGAACTGTGATTCAATCTAACTAAAATATTTCAATGGGTCTAATATTTTCCCTGGCCTGGTACAGCTGAACACATGAAAGGACTATTAATCCACATTACCCAACCTCATCAAAAGATTTTTGTATTTATGAACTAATTTCTAAAAAGCAGTACTTTAAATAGTGGTCATTATCAATCTCCTACTGGTCAAATTTCTTAATGCCAAAATAAAAAGCAGAGCCTGAAAGAGTGGAAGACATTAACCTATTCAAAAGCAAAAGCTTTTAAAACTTTTTAAAATTTATTAAAACAATGAAAAATAAAAGCAATAGCCTCAAACATTTATTAAGTACGAATGACAGGTATGAAAGGTATAATTTTTAGCCTAAAAATACAAAAATCTGACAGAACCTCACCCTAGCCAGAATTCTTTTAGAGGAAAAATCTTAAATTTAAAAAGTAGATAAGCAGGAGACATCAAGAACCTTGAATGCTTGCTAAGGAATATGGAATTTACAAGATATAAACCTAAGCCTGTTTTGTAATAAGCTTTGAACAACGACGACGACAACAAACTAGCAACATGTCCAATATGAAGGATTATGCCTTGTGGTATCAATGCTTTTGTCAAACATGATATTCCTTTCAGGCCCTTATATGCTCTTTTCCTAATGTATATTCTTCAATTTATTCTCCTAATCTGCTCTCTATTTTCTGAATTAGTGTTCTTCCTATTCCATTCCCAATTACAATATTAATAAGATGAAATAATGATAATGTGTTAAACCAACACACAAATAACTAACTTCTCTACTCTTAGACAAGACAAAGAAGTGTCAGCTACATGACTGCTATATAGCAATTTAAAATTATAATATTTGATGACATGAAAAGACTGATTACAGTAGTCTGTACTTGAAAAATCAGATTATCCAATAAACATGTAGTAAAGTCACATTTTGTAAAATTTTAAACTGTACTGCTCACAATCTTATACTGAGGTTAGACAAAAAGAGTTACAGCTATTGTTACTCCAAGTAGTGGCCTGCCCTATTTTTGAATCTCTGTATTTTCTTAAAGATTGTTACAAGTGTAGTATTTAAATAGGAGGAAATAATGTAAAATATTATATTAATATAAATTAAAATGTTTTTAATGCTTATAAATATTAAATTCTTATCAACATACTGTTTTTAAGTGAACATTCTTTTATCTATATTCTAGTCAATACATTAGAAAAATGATTCTTGACCATTGATAATCATATGAGAGCTATTACCACTTTTCTCTAAGAAAACCTGAAGAACATTTTGTATGAAATGTCATGAGTTCATTAGTGCGCCAAGGTACATTTATGGACTTCATGGTAAGAAACTCTTTTGTAGATCAACTGTGTTTTGTTAGTAGCCAGTTACCTATAATCTTAATCTAGGAAACAATATTTTCTGATGCCCAAGAAAGAAACTGTGGAGGTTGTGGTGGGGGCAGGAGAACAGGCAAAAATTTTTACTACAAAGCACTGTGATCCAATTGGATATTATACTGTCACTTCTCTCTTCTATCAGCATGAACGATTAAGAGTGTTAAGAGTGTAACGTTATATATACTTTTGGTGCTTTTTACTACCAGCTACAAAATGTTCACATTCAACATGTGAAGAGAATTATAAATGGTACACACTGTTTCTAGTTCAGCTTTTCACATATTAGCTTATGTATCCTCCCATACATATTTCATTTTTTAAATAAATTTTAAGAATTTTAATTAAAATGCGTGTTAAGTTCTTTTGTCAGATATTGTGCTAATAAGCACTTTATTTTTTCACAGCCTAAGAGAACGTAGCTTATTATTCTCATTTCACAAATGAGGTGGTAAGAGCTTACAGAAGTTATCTATTTTGTCATAATCATCCAATACACATGCTGATAAAGCAAAGACTGGAATCCACCTCTATGTGGCTCTAAGGTCATACTCTTTACCACTATACTTGGAGCAGAATGAAATAAAAGCAGAGCATCTCTACAGTTGGGGGGCAAACATACTTTGATATTCTGATTAAACCTAGAAATTACTGTCTAAAACTGTACATATCAAAATTTCCGTTATAATTTCATTCCCATCCACAGATCTCAGGTTAAAAATTCCTGACACAGGGTTGAGTATCTAAGATAAAAGTGGACTACAAATGTGAAAATGTAATTCTCATTCAGCTCCACCAATAATTAGTGTTAGTAAAATAATATTTCTCTGTGAGATGTTAGTAAGATGACATTATTTCTGTGAAATTCATTTTAGTTAGTGGCACAGCCATAAATCCTAAAATTAAAAGTATGCTTTTATCCTAGTATAACATGTTGCCACCTAGCTGTAGTTACAATAAATAAATTCAAAATGACTCAGATGCAACATTTCTCACAAATCCTTTAGGCTATTAATGTTAATTTTAAATCATTAATATATTAGCATTGTAACATATCCAAATCATCTATTTTACTGATAATGAAAGAACGGCAACCAATTCTAAACTTAGTAAAAAGAAATTCAGGTGGTCAAGACTGAAAAGAGATGCCAATAAAGATGGCACATAAGTTTTAAATAACTAAAATCTATAATATTTTTTGGAATGAATTTATGTAGCAATTTTATTGACAAAAGGAAAAACATATATGGAAAAGGGATGTTATTGCAGAGCAAATGCTTTCTGAAATTAAATCATTCTGATAAACTATCATCGGCTAGATGGTGTGCCTCAGGATGTTCATTTATGTTATCACTGCATTTAACGTGTTCGTTAATCACTGCACACAATGCTTCAAACATTCTTTACCCATAAAAATTTTAGAAGAACTAAGAATTTTAAACAGGATAGGCACACAAAAGAGAAGAATTTTCAGCCATGACCAGCTAAAATCACATTGAGGAACAGGAATTTGCAAATCCTTGTTACAAACTTTGGTTATATTAATGACTGTGTGTCCTAAAGTATAAAATTTATTCTCTATATTCTCAATATATGTATTATTTTTAAATGGGTTTAATATACATAATTGTTCTGGAAAAGGAATAAATAGAAACTTCCAGAAGAGTCAAAGTGTCCTCTACCACACTAGTAATTTTTTTAAAGGATTAAGTTTGTTTCAGGTCTCTATGTCATAACAATTCTTTAATCTCACAAAATAACTATTTTTAGAATTTTGATCATTCCCATATTTCTTGATAATGAAATAGAGGTTAAAAAATCAATTTTTATTCTGTTTTAAAAACAAAACCAAAGAAGATTTAATGAATACTGATAAATTCATTTAATAACTAAAGGTATACAACCCAACATACTAAAAGGAAAATTTGATGACAAAGCAAATTTAAAATACAACTCACAGTCTTCAAAATACTTAAAGATGCATACCTCTGTGTCCAGGAATTGATATAAGCAAATATTCTGAGAGTATGTTCCTTTCTGAGCTGCAGTCCATCACCACTTTCTATATCTGATACTGAAATAGAGTAGAAAAAATAATTTTTTAAATTATGAATAATGCTAAACCAGTATTAAAGCCAATGCTTGACCCAAAAAAATTTACAAATGCAAATATTTCAAATGATTGTTTTTGCTTTCATGAAAGAAAATAAATCTTGGTTTAATGACTATTTGAGCTTAAGAAGAGATTTTTTTTTTTTTTTATGGTGACACTGGTTAACAAAATCCAGTTTTAGGTGTAATATATTTATTTACACACACACACACACACACACACACACAACATTGTGTGTTCACTGCCCATAGTTAGATTTCTGTCAAGAAAGTGAATCATCCAACTTTTTCTTTTTTTTCAAGATTGTCTTGGCTATTCTAGGATGCTTGCATTTCCATATAAATTTTAGTATCAGTTTTCAATTTCTGCAGAAAAGCCAGCTGGGATTTTGATAGAGATTCTGTTCAATATGTAGATTTATTTGGGGAGTATAGCCATGTTATGAATATTGTCTTCCAATTCATGAACATGAGATGTCATTCCATTTATTTAGGTCTCCTTGAATTACTTTCATCAATGTTTTGTAGTTTTCATTCTAAAAGTTTTTCACTACTTTAGTTAAACTTACTCCCAAGAATTTGATATTTTTTTGATGCTATTGTAAATGGAATTGTAGTATTAATTTTTGGGTTGTTTATTGATAGTGTATAAAAATTGTTTTTTGTAGATTGATCTTGCATCCTGTAACCAGCTGATCTTGTTAATTAGTTTTCATAGTTTTATTTTTTATCTGTCATTCCTTGGGATTGTTTTATGAAAGATCTTGTCATCTGTGGAGAGATATAATTTTATGTATGTATGTATGTATGTATGTATGTATATATGTATATATGTATGTATGTATCTT
>NW_006434709.1:8589219-8601427 GCF_000325575.1 Pteropus alecto | reverse complement strand
AGTCTTCTAAATACTTAAAGATGCATACCTCTGTGTCCAGGAATTGATATAAGCAAATATTCTGAGAGTATGTTCCTTTCTGAGCTGCAGTCCATCACCACTTTCTATATCTGATACTGAAATAGAGTAGAAAAAATAATTTTTTAAATTATGAATAATGCTAAACCAGTATTAAAGCCAATGCTTGACCCAAAAAAATTTACAAATGCAAATATTTCAAATGATTGTTTGCGCTTTCATGAAAGAAAATAAATCTTGGTTTAATGACTATTTGAGCTTAAGAAGAGATTTTTTTTTTTTTTTTATGGTGACACTGGTTAACAAAATCCAGTTTTAGGTGTAATATATTTATTTACACACACACACACACACACACACACACAACATTGTGTGTTCACTGCCCATAGTTAGATTTCTGTCACCACATATTTGACCCCTTTTATCCCATCTACCTCCCCGCTCCCTCCCTACCCTCTGGTAACCACTAGTCTGTTGACCATGAAGAAGAGATTTTTAACAGTTCTAATTCTTAGCAGGAGAAAAAGACACTTTGCAGTTATTCTGGTATTGTCTCTCAACTTCAAATCCACCCTTCTCTTCTATGCTTTGGGACTCTGGGACTGGGACTCTGCAAACTACATTTTTTATTTTCAGCTGGTTTCCTGTTAAGATCTTCCTCCAGTGCCTACACAGCACTAGAAGACAATTGGAGAGCAGGAAAAAAAAGACTTGTTAGTTTGCTGTATCTGAAAGCATCACTCATCAGCAGTACTCATTAGAGGCTCCAGTTATAAAAACCTCTCGTGGTACCCTTCTCTCAGAGGTATCAGCAGTGGCCAGGCAGCATCCTTCCCTGAAGTCCCAGATTCCTTCACAGGTCCCACCTCTAAGCAATTACATTCTAACCCTCTTTGTTTTCCCAGACTCAGGGGAGAATGGATGTTTCCTGCTGCTGCTATCATTATCATTATCATTATCATCATCATCATCATCATCATCACCATCACTATCTCTCTGGGTGTCCTTCAGGTTCCCTCTTTGCTCTTTAAGCCTTTTAACATCTGGGTAATTAGTTCTCTTTATTCAATTCCCTCTTCAATTCCCTAATCGGACCCTGACTGACATACTGGCATTTTGCATATGCTATGTACTACTATGAAAGGAATCTAAAGTTAAATCTAGAAAAGAAACTGTTTGAAGAAATACAGTTGGCTAAAAATCCAAAAAAGTCTTTTAATGTAAAATATTTGATTGTACAAAATCAGGGATCAGCAAAATTTTCTATAAAGGGCCAGAAAGGGAATATTTTAGGCTCTGCAAGCCATAGTCTCTTTCACAATGAGGCAACTCCAATATTGTATCTTTAAAGTCCAACAAGATAATATTGCCCATAGCATTTAAATCTTCACTGTGTCTAGAAGTCATAATATATACACTCATTTAATACTTGTTGAGCACGCTATATACATACTAAGTAGTAGAGAGACAATGGTGAATAAAATAGCAACAATCCCCATATCTCATGAAACTTTAGTTATGAAAAAGATAAAAAGAGGTAAATAAAAATATTCATACATATTGTGATAAACGCCAAGAAGAAACCAAGTAGGGTACTGTGTACCAAATAATAAGTATAACCCACCTTAGAATGGGGAGTCAGGAAGAGATTCTCTAAAGAGGTGATTTTTAAGCAAAGACTGGTATGTTAAGAATTCAGACATTAAAAAAGAGAAAGAGATTAAAGCATTCTAGGTAAAAAAAGTTCATGTTTAAAGAGAATCCACAGGATGATGGTGAAGAAAGATCAAAGGATGATCACTGTGCACAAACTCCAAGAACCCTAGTTCAGATAGGACCAAGAGATTAAAGGGTTCTAGATAAGATGGTTCTGAGGTAGAGGGACAAACCATATAGTTTATATTTGATTAAAATGCCAGTTTTACTCTTTTAGAGAAATTATAATAAATGCAGACAGAAACTTGACACATGCATACAAACTTGGCAACTACTAAATATAAGAATGAAAGAAATTATATAAGTCAAGAAATACAACAACAGTATACTACCTGGCTTAGCAGTGAACAGTATTTACATAGTCCTAATAACATAAATACACATTACTAGTTCGAAAACATTTGGAAAGGCATGGCAAGGGTAAAAAGGCTAATCTTCCTTTCATAAGAGTAAGTCAATAGACCAATAGACTTTCCAATAGGAGGAAGTCAACAGTTGAAATTATGTATCAAGAAATAACAATATGATCATTTAGACCAGGGTCCCCAACCCCCAGGCAACAGACCATTACTAGTCCACGGACCAATAATCAGTCCGTGGCCTGTTAGGAACTAGGCCTCACAGGTGAGGAGAGGACGAGGAAGTAAAGCTTCATCTGTATTTGCAGCCACTCCCCAGCACTGCCATCACCACCTCAGCTCAACCTCAGATCATCAGGCATTAGATTCTCATAAGAGCACCACCAGTTCCTGGTGTCAAAAAGGTTGGAGACCTCTGATTTAGACAAAGGAAGGTAAAAGCTGCAGTGGCAGGGGGCGGAAATCAGTACAACAGAAAGTGATTACCTCTAGGAAAGAAAAAGTGAGGCTACAGCAAAAGACTGCTGTTTTTTGTTCTAAGCCTCACAAAACTATTTGACTTTTTAAACAAGGCACATATATTTAATAAAAATTAAAACAAAACAAAAAAGGAAGAGGGTCCATTATCCAGAAGTTAATTCTTATGAACATTCAAACTATACCATTTCAAACTGGCATTAAAGAAAAGTTTAACTATCAACCATTTGTATTTTATTCCTGAGTAGTTTGCAAAAAAACATTTTAAGACAAAATTTTAAAAGCTGGAAAGGAACTTTTTTAAAAAAATAAGAAAAGACTAGTAGAGTGATAGAGGAAGAACCCAAACTGAGATGAGTAAAATAAAAAGTACTATCCAACAGAATGTAAATATTGTTGATTAGAATGTAAATAGGTAATGAGGTTAATAAACTAAATCTCTATATAACAAAATGTTTAATATTCAAATCCAAAATGATCAGTGAAAAAGTTGTAAAAGGACAGTATATAATTTGCTAACTTTTAACACACAAAAAATGTGTTGTTATAATTACATTACAAAGATGTCATTACACAAATTCAAACATACATTACAAATAATATACATCCACATCAACAGAATTGTTACATCTGGGGGAAAGGACAAAGAAATAGGAGGAAGTACTTTTTAGCTGTATCAGTCAATTTTTATTTCTCTTTTTAAGAAGCCAATATAAAATGTTAACCGATTAAATTTGGTATGTACATGTATATCTTATCTTCAGGACTTTTTTTCTATAGGTGTCACCTATTTCATAATTTATTTTTCTAGTTAAATAGGTCAGATTCAATATATCATTTTATCTTCACTCTCTCCCAAAATTCCACTAAAACAAGAGAAAACAAAACAGAGACAAAAACAAATTGTGGCAGAAAATATCTGATTTAAACCACAGCAAGCTAAAAATATAGGTTGATACTGGGGAAAAGAAGGAGGCTAATTTTGTCCCATGAAACCTCAGAAAGGCTCAAGAATTGGAAACACTGAGTACCTCTGAAAACAAGAATACAGGTGGAGCTAAAATTAAAGTCTTATTAAGAAGCAGACACCTGCTCTATTCCCCCTTCCCTGGCACATGTGTGTAAGCACATGTGTGTACATGCACACACACAATCTCCAAAAGAGTTTCCT
Organism: Pteropus alecto; assembly: GCF_000325575.1. Classification (NCBI taxonomy): domain Eukaryota; kingdom Metazoa; phylum Chordata; class Mammalia; order Chiroptera; family Pteropodidae; genus Pteropus; species Pteropus alecto. The sequence continues at coordinate 8,597,686 of NW_006434709.1, read as the reverse complement.
CTCTGGAGATACAGAATCAGAGATTCGGTTTTCACAAAATCAGGCTGCTGAAAGTATGTAAATGTCTCTATACAGGCATTTCCTAATATGTCATGTAAGCATTCTTGAGAAGCCTCATGGGATACAAAATCTTGCACTAAAGTATAATGAGGCTGACAATAAAACAAAGTTAGAAGCAGACTACTCAAAACCTATGAAATTTTATAACCAAGGCACTGAAAAAATCAGTTAACTAGTCTGATAAATGCTATGTTAAATCTGGCCTATTTAACTGGAAAAAATCAATTATGAAATAGGTCAGACCTATAGAAAAAAAAAACCCTAAAAGTAAGATACACGTGGACCTGCCAAATTTAATTGATGTTAACATTTTATATATTGGCTTCTTAATCCGTTTCTCGTTTGCCCTGAGAATACCGGCTGGCGGCGCTTGTGGCTGCAGCGTTTACCCCAAGATAACTCACGAAGTACAGTCCTAACCTCACCCCCAAAGTTTGCCACGAAATAGCTTGCTTTTATTATTATTTTTGCATCACTCTGGAATATCGATAGTCTTCGAAAACAAATGACATTATTCTATTTATAGCATTCTGTTTTTAGTAGTGGTATTTCCATTTACAAAATATAGCAATTCTCAATCACGGAGTATATCAAAGCCTAGAAAACATCGCATTCCTATGCGTAATGTTAAATTAACTCTGGCAGCAAGCTGTACTTTTTTCCACTAAACGGGAAAAGGGTTTAAAAAATAAATAAACATTGACTGATACAGCTAAAAAGTATCTGGTCTGATTTAAAATAAAATTTAAAAAACACTAGCATAGTTAAGTCTCTATTGGCATTTGTACTTAACCAGTGTCAAACTTCAGCGTTAAACTATGAGGTCCATGCTTCAGCTCGATAAAACGGTGTCGGAGGGTATTCAATTCTAATAAAAATCATTTCTCAAAAAATTAAAGATCAGATACAATCATTCTCATGAATCCATCATTTTAATAACTCTTGCACCAACTTGACCTTCTCCACATAGCTTTACAATGCAGATAACATAGGGGTCCTTGAAGGCAATTCACTATTGCCTACCAGTCACTATATACACAGCAAAAGGCATTTCTGAGGATTGGCAGTTTTGTCACTGTTTCTTCAGACATTCCATTATCTTAATATCTTTCTTCTATTTACCAATTGTGTATGAGCTTAATTTTTTTTTTTTTTTTTTTTTTAATAAAGCACACCTTGTCCTAGATCAGACTATATACACTTAACATTGAGACTTACAGCACTCTTCCCCTACTCTGCTCTAGAAATGCTGGAAGTCCAAGTAGGAGGTTGGAAGATTCCTCTCTGGTAGTACTGACTAGACCAACAGGGATTACAAAAATTCTAGCCAGGGAGAGAAGGAAAAGTCGCAAGACAAAAGTATATACCAAATAAATTGGTAACAAGATAATAGCACCTGAGGCCCTGGAAACCAAAGATACTACTGCCCATTAGGAAGAAGACCCTGACAACAAAACCTAGCAACCATGACAGAATAATATAGTGGGGTTAGATAAGGCAATTACTAAAAACAAGCTCTTGGTCTATATAATTTCAGCAAGAAGAAATCGCAGTACATAATACCAGTTTTCCTTTCCCAGCCTAAAAATAGGGAACAGACAGCTGAAATGATCACATCTTTCTCTAACATAAGACATAAACGGCATATATTTGAGGGAAAAACATATGTGTGGTCAGGCACCTATCCCCCGCTGGGGTCCAAGTGACAGCCTAACTGTTTAAACTTAATCCATTAAAACTACCTCATAACCAGAAAGGGGAGGGAAGGACATCTTATCAGAGATAGACAACAGAGCTCTCCAGACACCATACTCAATAGTGAAATACTGAAAGCTTCTCCTAAGATCAGGACCAAGAAAAAGCCAATTTCACAACTTCTATTCAACATAATACTGGAAGTTCTAGCTAGAGCAATTAGGCAAGAAGAAATTAGAAAGAACTAAATTCTATCTGTTCACAGATGGCATGATCTTATCTGTAGAAAACTCTAAAGAGTTCACAAAAAAACTATTAGAATAAATGAATTCAGTAAGGTAGCAGGACACAAGTCAACACACAAAAATATACTGCATCCCTCCTCACCCCCTGTCACAAGAAAATATCCCTTTATTTATCAAGGTCCTTATCCTGCCCCTTCCCTAAGAGCTCAAATATTGTTTAAGAAGCCCCAACTGCACAGGTTTTCAGTGATTCAGAATGCTCTACTGATTTTCCTTTAAGAAAAGATTAAATACACTCTTGTTGTGCCCCCTTTCTCCCTCACAACTCCTGCCTGTATTTGTATGGAGCCCTAATCCCCAGAACCACACTGTTGAGATGGACACACTGTCTATAAATCCCAGGGTAACGTCTCATGATGCAGACTTCAGGTTGCTCTGCATAAAATGCAAAATAAATGTTTTTATTAACGATGAAAAGAAAATCTATTGCATTTCTATATACTATCAATGAACAATTTGAAAAGGAAATTAAGAATACAATTCTATTTACACTAGCATCAAAAAGAATAAAAGACAGGAATAAACTTAATTAAGAAGGCAAAAGACTCATACACTGAAAACTACACAAAACTGAAAGAAATTAGATGCAAATAAAGAAATCTCATAGCCATCAATTGAAAACTTAACAATGTTAAACGTCAATACTGCCCTACTGCCCAAAGTGATCTACGGAGTCAATACAATCCCTATCAAAATCTCAACAATGTTTTTTGCAAAAATAGAAAATTACGCTCTTAAATTCACCATGGAATTTCAAGGGATCTCGAATAACCAAAAGAACCTTGAAAAAGAACAAAGTTGAAGGATTCACACTTTGTGATTTCCAAACTAAGTACACAAATCAAAACTACAGTGAAATACTACTTCACACCCATTCGATGGTTATTCTTTAAAAATATGTATATAAAGTAAGTGCAGGTGAAAATGGAACCCTTGTGCACTGTTGGTGGGAATGTAAAATGGTACAACTACCATAGAAAACAGTACAGCAGTTTCCCAAAAACCTAAAAATAGAATTACCTTATGATTCAGCAATCCTACTTTTAGGCACATATATTAAAAAGAATTGAAAGCAGGAACTCAAACAGATATGAGTACACCTATGTTCATAACAGCTTTATTCTCAATAGGCTACAGGAAGAAGCAACCCAAATGTCCATCAACAAATAAAATGTGGTATATACATACAAAAGAAATATTAATCAGCCTTTAAAAGGAAATCCTATCACTTGGTACAACACGGATGAACCTTGAGGACATTATGCTAAGTAAATAAGGCAGTCACAAAAAAATACTGAATGATTCTACTTAAATAAAATATCTTAAGTAGTGAAATTCACAGAAATAGAAAGTAGAATGGTGGTTGTCAGGGTCAGGCAAGAGGAGGGGGCACAGAAAAATGGGGAGTTGTTTAATGGGTAGAAATTTTTGGTTTTCAAGTTGAAAAAGTTCCGGAGATTTGTTGCACAACAAAATGAATATTCTTAATACTACTGAACTATACACTTAAAATGGTTAAAATGGTAAATTGTTCCATTTTTTACAATTTAAAAAAATTTTAATTAAGCAATCTAAGTGCTCATCAATAGATTGGATAAAGAAGATGTAGTACATATATACAATGGAATATTACTCAGCCGCTTAAAAAAATGAAACCTTACCATTTGCAATGACATGGACGAACCTAGAGGACATTACGTTAAGTAAAATAAATCAGAGAAAAACAAATGCTATATGATTTCACATATATATGGAATCTAAAGGACAAAATAAATGAACAAACGAAATGGAAACGGATTCAAAGATACAGAGAACAAGCTGGTGATTGTCAGATGGAAGGAGAGTTGGGGGAATGGGTAAAAAAAGGTGAAGGAATTAGGAAGTACAAATTGGTAGTTACAGAAGTTACTGAGATATGAAGTACAGAATAGAGAATATAGTCGATAATACTGTAATAACTATGTGTGGTGGGTACTAATTGGGAGCTCACTTCATAAATGTCTCACCACTATGCTGTACACCTGAAACTAATACAATACTGAATGTCAACTGTAATTGCAAAAGAATTTCTTTAAAAAATTTTAATAAAAAAAGATAGAAAAGCCCATACTGCAGTTTAAAATAAGCCACTGATCTTTTTAAATCATCAGAGATCCATTAAAGTCCACAGTATAATAAATGAAGGGAAGAAAGAAGGGAGGCAGAGCAGGCAACTTCACCTGGAAATCCTCAACCTTTCCCTATATAGAATGAACTGTTTTCCAATCCTAAAGAGTCAACCAGCTTGACAGGGAAGAGGGCAAGTCAGGTGGGGGAACTGTCACATAGGTATAATCAAAGTAGTATTGGAAACATCAATGCTGGGCAGTACCCAAGAGTGCCAGAGATCCCATGACCCAAAAGGAAGAAAAGAAAATTCATTAACTAAAAGAAATATACCCACCTGACAATGAATGGGGTAGAGAGGTGGGAATGGGGTGACAAAGGTTCGCTTTGAAGGTTAAAAAAAGAAAATGCTCATAAAAATGATCAGAAATGGATAGTATGAAAACATGTACAACCCCAAGAAGAAACACTGAGAAGATGGGAGGTATAACCCAGAGGTCTCATAAGAAACCTTGCTATGGTAGCTATGACCCAGATCTTACTCCAAGCAGAGAGTGAGTATTCTCATATACAATATCATAACTCATTTGAAGAAAAATCCATTACCACTGATCAGGCCAAAGGTGAACACAACCTCATATACTTCAGGTCCAGAGAATTCCTTCCCTCAACTCTTAGAAGCCCATAAGAAAGGCACTTTCAGCAAAGTCTCAAAAAAACATGAACTACAAGAAGCTGGGCCCTAACAAGAACACTAGCCAGCATCAAGTTTAGGCACTAAGGCCAACACAGGTGTCTGAAATAGTAGAAATAAGTACAAACAGCTCCAGGTACTGGCCAGCACTTCTGGCCTGAGTTGTTCCTTGGGTATACAAAACCTGCTCGACTAACGTGATTTTAAAACCACTAATGCACATTCACCAATCTTTTGTTATAAGGCTTTTTCTTACAGTTTTGATCCACTGACTAGAGTCCTGCATTTTATCTGATACTGGAAAAAAAAAAAAAAAAAAGAAGTACCCTGTCTCCTATCATTTCCATTCCAGCTTTCTATTATACTGGTTTGAACATTTACTCAATTTTCAGAGCAATATAAATACAAAACACTTTCTAGATTTCTTAAAATTTCCCAATCTTTCTGGCATAACCACACCTAATTCAAGAGAACTTTTTTTATACAACTCATCATCAATTCTTTCCAACTTTTTTTTTAATCTAAAGAGCTAGACGAAAACAAATCCTTGTAAAGGGGTGAAGAAAGTTTCCTAAAACTAGTAGCAACTAAACTGAAAAAAGTTAGGAAAAAGGAAAGCAAGAAGAATAGTGGGAAAAAAATAGGATGGAAGGGCAATGACACAGATGCCTGAAGGGGATGAAATCCTAGTCAAAAGGATCATCATGTGCAAAGGTTCAGAGAATTAAAAGAGAAAGCTATTATATTCCGGATAATGGCTAAATAAGGAAATGAAGAGGTAAAATAAAGCTGTTAAGCCAATATATCTAAGGCTTGACTCAATAATTAATACAAGATGCAGTCAGAAAATTCTATACACAATCAAAAACCATAAACACTTTAAAATCTACTGCCTTGAAGGTGGTGTTAAATAATCTACTACTAGACCTGGGTTTACGAACACATTAAAAATGCAAATCAAAGGCCCAAAATAAAAAAAAATAATAAGCCAATTAAGAAAGGTATTATACAGTTATAAATTTGAGTGAACTCTTGTCAGACAAAATTTAACTTTTTATATCTTAACTATATTATTCTTTTCTAACTTTGAAATTTGTGATAAAAAGCTTTAGTAAAAGCTTCAGAGAAAAGAAAAGACTAATACCTAGAATACCTAAAACTGAGAGGCAGACTTCTGATCAAAGCAATAAAATCTTGTTGTTAAAATAATAGCCTATCTAGAATTTTATACACAGGGAAACCTCAAAAGGAATGGTGAAATAAAATTTTAAACAAATATATATGCTTACGATGACAGACCATGAATGGAAAGAAAAAAACAGATGAGGTGCCTCTGAAAAGAAAAAAGGGGAGGAGGAGCGAAAGGGAAAGGAAAAGAAATCCAGGAGCAAGAAGAAAGGTAAAAAATGATAAAGGAAAAAAGAAACATGTAGATAAATCTAAACAAAAAAACTAATGACAATTTAACAAAATAAAATATGTATTAGTTTGGGAACTTTTAAGGTCAATCGAAATATAGTACTAGATAAGTACTAGACATGGAAGATGGCAGATATAAAGACTGGCATTCTGAATGTTCTGAATTAATATGTTTAATCATAGAAAATGTTTAAATTGTAGACAAAAACAACAAAAAAGAAGACTTCAAAGAAACTACAAACTAGGCAGTCTTTGCAACAGGGAAATCTCTGAGTTCAAAGAGATTAAGGAAAAAAAAACGTAAGGAAAAAACAGGCCAAAAAAAAGAAAAAAAATGATACACACATGGTTTCAACTTACCACCGAAATGCTATTTTTCTTTTATCAGGTTTGCAAAACATTTAAATAACACCTAGTATGGGTAAACTCAAGGAAAAAAACAGGTACTTACATACAACACTGAAAACAATATAATACCTATCAAAATTAAAAATACAATGATCCTCTGAGTAATTATTCTTTTAAGCATCTTTTTCCTACACACTTTTTCTCATCCAAAATAACATGCATTGATATTCAAGATATTCTTCATATAGCAGAAGACTGGAAATAATCTAAATGTCTATCAATATATGATAAGTTAAATAGATCCTAACAATGAAACTATGCATCAGAAATCGATGCTCTATAAATTTGTATGAAATAATCCACAAAAAGTGAATAAAGGCAAAAACATTATTCTTAATCATATGATTTTAAAATGATTCTCAAAATAAAAAATTGATCAAACAAATGTTAAAATTTTGAACAACTAAGCTCACTGCTTGAAAACAAGTAAATAAAAGGGAGAAATCTGACATTTATCCTGCTTTCCTGTACTAACGGTAATTCAAAGTAACTAAGCAGGTAATAAAAGAAAATTTCTCCTCCTACAGATATCCAACTAATAAAGAAAACTGATAGGATTAGAATATCATCATTTTAACCTGTACTTAGAAAAATACAATCTTCCTAGACTGAATCAAGAAGATCTGGAAAATTTAATAGACCGATCAGCAGTATGGAAATTGAAACGATCATCTAAAACTTACCAAAAGGTAAAAGTCCAGGACCAGATGTCTTCATCAGTAAATTCTACCAAACATTCAAAGAAGATTTAATACCTATTCTCCTCAAACTCTTCCAAAAAATTGAAGAAGAGGCAATACTTCCCATTTTATGAGGCCAATATTACTCTGATACCAAAACTTGGTAAGGATAACACAAAAAAAGAAAACTACAGACCAATATCTCTCATGAACACAGATGCAAAAATCCTAAATAAGATAACAGTGAACCAAATATAGCAACATATTAAGATTATACACCAGGATCAAGTGGGCTTCATCCCAGAAGCACAGGGATGGTTCACCATACGCAAATCAATTAATGTGATACATCACATAACCAAATTAAAAAATAAGAATCATATGACCACATCAACAGATGCAGAAAAAGCCTTCAACAAGATACAGCATCCATTTATGATCAAAACACTTAACAAAACTGGTATAGAAGGAAGGTACCTTAATATAATAAAGGCCAAATATGACGAACCCTCAGCCAACATTAAACTTAATGGTAAAAAACTAAAAATCTTCCTTCTAAGATCAGGAACAAGGCAAGGCTGTCCACTATCATTACTCTTCTTCAATATGACATTGAACATCCTAGCAAGAGCAACCTGACAAGAGAAAGATATAAAAGGCATCCGAATATGAAACGAAGAAGTCAAACTGTCATTATTTGCTGATTACATGATTCTCTATATAGAAAATCCTAAAGACTTCACAAGAACACTACTAGCAAAAATAATCCAATATAGTAAAATCTCTGGATACAAAATCAGCATTCAAAAATTCATAGCATTCCTATACTCTAACAACGAAGTGTCAGAAAAAAGAAGTTGAAAAAATAATCGCTTTTGCAATTGCAGCAAAAAAGAATAAAATACCTAGGAATAAATTTAAAGAAACGTGAAGAACCCATATAATGAAACTATTAAAAGAAATCGAAGAAGATACAAAGAAATGGAAAGATATTCCGTGTTCTTGGATCAACATAGTTAAAATGACCATATTACCTAAAGCATCACACAGATTTAATGCAATCCCCATCAAAATCCCATCAGCATTTTTTTATTTGAACA
>NW_006434709.1:8572626-8588314 GCF_000325575.1 Pteropus alecto | reverse complement strand
GGATCAAATATATGGTAGCTGAAGGAAACTGGACTTTGGGTGGTAAACACACAATAGAATATACAGATGTCAAATGATAATGTGCACCTGAAAATTATATAATTGTTTTAACCAATGTTACCCCGATAAACTTAATTAAAAAAAAAAAATTCTCCTCAAGGGAGAACAAGAAATGAGGAGGAGGCATATCCATAGAAAAAAAATCTGAAGAAGCCTCAGTCCCTAACAAAGCTGACAAAAGGAACATCTCAGCCAGTCAGCAAAGTAACTCCTTCTTCAAATGCAAAAACAGCAACTCAAGATTTCAAGGAACATGAAAAAAAATCAAAGAAATGAAACCACTAAAGGAACACTAATTTTCTAGTAATCAGCCCCAAAGAGATGGAGAGCTGCGATTTGTCCAATAAAGAATTCAAAATAGTCCTTTTAAAGAAGCTCACTGACATACAGGAAAAAACAGAAAGAGAATTCAATGAAATCAGAAAAATAATACATGAATAAAATGAGAAGATTAAAAAAAGACACAGGAGAGAGGAAATAAAAACCCAAACAGAAGTTCTGGAGCTCAAGAATACAATAAATGAAGCAAAAATGTAGACAGTATCAACAGCAGACTGGATCAAGCAGAAGAATCTGTGAAGTATATGATAAGTCATTTGAAATTAAGAAGAAAAAAGAGTAAAGAAAGTTTATGGGAATTGCAGGATACAATTAAAAGAAATAATCTATGCATTACTGGAGTCTCAGAATGAGAAAAGGAGAAAGGAAAAGGGGCAGCAGTTTATTTAAAGAAATAATAGCTGAGAACGTCCCAAATTTGGAGTGAGATCTGGACATCAAAGTGATGAAACTCGCAGTTTCCAAAAAATTTCAACTCAAAAAGATCTTCTCCGATACACTTTATAATAAAATTATAAAAGAGAAAAACGAAACTCCTCACATTCAAAGAAGTCCCTTTAAGGCTATCAGCAGATTTCTCAGCAGAAATCTTTCAAGCCTAGAGAAAAATGGGATGATATATTCAAGTGCTGAAATAAAAAAAATGCCAGTTAAGAATATTTTTTCAGGCAAAGCTGTCCTTCAAAAATAAAGAAGACAGACTATCCCAGACAAACGAAAGCTGAGAGTTCATAACCAATAGATACTCAAAGAAATGATGGCAGGAATTTTTCAAACTGAAATGGAAGGATGCTAATTAGCACATGAAAACATATTAAAATATAAAACACACTGGTAAAGATAAGTATATAGTCAAATTCTGAATACTCTATTACTGTAATAATGTCTCTTAAATCCAGTATAAAGGTTAAAGGACAAAACTATTAAAAGTAACCATAGCTATAACAATTTTTTAATAGATAAACAAAATAAAAAGATGTAAACTGGGATATCAAAAACAAAACATTAGGGGGATTAGAGTAAAAGGAGAGAGGTTTTTTTTTTTTATTCAATCAAAGTTATTATCAGCTTAAAACGGACCATCCTATTTATAAGATGTTTTATGTAAGCCTCTTGGTAACCAGAAAGCAAAAATCTACAGTAGATACACAAAAAATGGAAGAGGGAATCAAAGCAAACCACTAAGGAAATCATCAATTCACAAAGAAAGAAAGCAGGAGAGAAAGGAAAAAAAGGGGGAAAGTACAAAATAGCCAGAAAACAATAAAAAGACAGTAGTAACAACTTACCTATCAATAATTACTTGCAATGTACATGAAATAAATTCTCCAATCGAAGGCATAGAGTGGCTCCATAGATTTAAAAAAACAAGATCCCAGATGCTGCCTGCAAGAGACTCACTACAACTGTAAGGACACATATAGACTCAAAGTGAAGGGATAGAAAAATATATTCCATGCAAATGGATACAAAAAGAAAGAAAGGGTAGTTATAATTCTATCAGGAAAAAAAGACTTTAAACCAAAGACTGTTAAAGAGACCAAGAAGGTCATTATGTAATGATAAAGGGATCAATTCATAAAGATGGTACAACAGTAAACATTCATGCAAATAACATGAGAGTATCTAAATATGCTAAGCAAACACTAAGAGACCAAAAGAGAAACCCAAACATTACAATAATAGTAAGAGACTTCAATAACCCACTTTCGGCAATAGACAGATCAGACAGAAAATAAGGAAACATTGGATTTGAACTATACTTTAGAACAAATGAACCTAACATACACCAAACATTCCATACAACAGCAGCAGAACACATATTCTTCTCAAATGCAGAGAACATTCTCCAGGATAGACCATATGTTAGGTCACAAAACAAGTCTTAGCAAATATAAGAAGACTGAATTTATACCAAGTATCTTTTCCAACCACAATGGTATAAAACAGCAATCAACAGGAGGAAGAAAGCTAGAAATTTCACAAATATGTGGGTATTAAACACACTGATGAACAATCGATGAGTCAAGCTGTCAAAAGGAAATAAAAAAATAAAAACACAACATACCAAAACTTATGAAATGTAGTAAAAGTAGTCCTAAGAGAGAAACTTATGTTAATGTTACAGTAAGGAAAAAAAATCTCAAACACCTAACTTTACACCTCAAGGAACTAAAAAAAGAACGAACTAAGCCCCAAGTTAGCAGATGAAAGGAAATAACAATGATCAGAGGAGAAACAGAGACTAGAAAAACAATAGGAAAACAAACCAATGAAACTAAGAGCTGGTTTCCTGAAAAGATTTGTTTTTAATGGACAAATCTCTAGCTAGACTAAGGAAAAAAGAACACACAAATCAAATCAAAAATGAAAGAAGAGACAACTCAGGCATTGATACTACAGATCCTAAGTGACAATTATAACAAATTGGAAAACCGAAAAAGATAAATTTCTAGAAACATATGACCTACCAAGACTGAAACAGGAAAAAATAGAAAATAAGAACAGATCAATAACAAGTAATCAAAATCTTCCAACAAAGAAAAGTCCAGGACCAGATGATTTCAGCAGTGAAATCTTAAAGGCTAAGTAATACCAAACTTTTTCAAACTCTTCCAAAAAAGCTGAAGAGAAGGGAACTTTCCCAAAATTATTTTGCAAGGACAGTATTACTCTGATACCAAAGCCAGAAAAAAATACTACAAGGAAAGAAAACTATGGGCCAATATCCCTGATGACTAGATGCAAAAATTCTTCAACAAATACTAGCAAACCAAGTTCAACGGCATATTAAAAGTATTGTACACCACAATCAAGTAGGGTTCATCCCTGGAATGTGAGGATGGCTCAACATACACAAATCAATAAATGTGATACATCACACTAAAAGAATGAAAGATAAAAATGTTAGGATCAACTCAATAAATGCAACAAAAAGCATTTTATAAAACAACATCATGATAAAACCTCTCAACAATTAGGTATAGAAGGAATGTACCTCAACATAACAAAGGCCATCACAATGTTGTAATTTGTAAGAAAAGTATATTTGGTCATTCAGAGGAACAAAATATATTTCTCATGTATATTTGGTCTTCATCCACAGTTTCTAGCTCACAGCTCCCCAAAACCCTTGGAATTTCCTGAGCTATCCCAGAGCAACGGGAACATATTTTGTTATAATATGTGGTCTCATCCTCAGTTCCTGAAAACACTTAAGAGCCATAAAAGTAAAAAGGGTACCACAACAAGCCCCTCTCTTCCACAATTTGGTTCATGTTAATGAAGGTAAAACACCTAGAGAGGGGAGCTGTTTTCCAAGGCAATCAACCATGAATAGAAAGATAAAACTTTTAGTTCCACCCTGATTTCCAGAGGCGAGAGGGGCTACAGGTTGAATCAATCACCAACAGCCAATGAGTTAATCAACCATGCTCATGTAATGAAGCTTCCATAAACCCCCAAAGGAGGCAGTTCAGAGCTTTGAGGTCTAAGAACAAGAACACTTGCTTCTACACGTGACCATGCTGTGCCCCAAGCTCCACCAGGACAGAGCTTCTTTGATCAGAATCTTACCCTATACATCTCTTCACATAGCTGTTGATTCATATCTTTTAATATTGTTTGTAATAAATCAGTAATCTAGTGAGTAGACAGGTTTCCTAAGTTCTGTGAGCCATTGTAGCAAGTTAATGGAACCCAAGGAAGGGATCATGGGAACCTCTAATTTATAACCAGTCAGAAGTACAGGTAACAATCTGGGCTTATGATTGTTTTCTGAAGTGGAAGGTGGTCTTATGGGACTGAGCTCTTTTTTTATCTGTGGAACTTGATGATATTTCTGCGTAGATAGTGTTAGAACTGAGCAGAATTAAGTCAAACTCTCAAACACCTTACTGGGGGTCCAAGAACTGCTTGTTGATGTAGGAAGCCTCCACACAAAAACACAGTGAAATTGAGTCTAGGGACCCAAAATAACCATATGAGACAGGACCACAACTAACATCCTACTCAATGGTGAAAGGCTAAAATCTTTTCCTCTAAACTAAGGAAGACAAGGGTGCCCACTCTCACCACTCCTGTTCAACACAGTACTAGAGTAACAGAGCCATCAGACATGAAAAAGAAATAAAAGGCATCCAGATTGGAAAAAAAGAATTAAAACTGTCTCTTTGCAGATGACATAATCTTACATAATGAAAATCTCAAAGACTCCACCACCAAAACAACTGTTAAAATAAAATTCGGTAAGTTCCAGGATACAAAATCAACATACAGAAGTCAGTTACATTTCTATACACTAACAAGCTATCTGAAATACAAATACAGAAAACAATCCCATTTACAATAGCACCCAAAACAACAGCATACCTAAGAATAAATTTAGCCAAGAAAGCTAAAGATCTGTAAACTAAAAACCCTAAGACACTGATGAAGAAAATAAAAGATACAAGTAAATGGAAAGCTATCCTGTGATCATGAATCAGAATTAAAACTGTTAAAATATCCATACTATCCAAGGCCATCTATAGATTCAATGCAATCCCTCAAAATTCCAATGGCATTTTTAACAGAAATAGAAAAAATGATCCTAAAATTCTCCTGAAATCACAAAGACTCTGAACAGCCAAAGCAATCCTGAGAAAGAGCAAAGCTGGAGGCATCACACTTCCTGATTTCAAACTATATTACAAAGCAATAATAATCAAAACAGTATGGTGCTGGCACAAAAACTGACACACAGACCTATTGAAAGGAATAGATAAGCCAGAAGTAATCCCATGCATATATGGTCAACTATTATCTGACAAGGGAACCAAGAATAATCAATGGTGAATGGATAGTCTCTTCAATACATGGTACTGGGAAAACTGGATATCCACATGCAGAAGAATGAAACTGGACCCTTATCTTACACAATACACAAAAACTAATGCAAAATGGATTAAAGACTTTAATATAAGACCTGAAACTGAAAAAATAGGGCAAAAACTTCTTGACACTGGTCTTGGCAACAATTTTTTGGATATGACAACAGAAGTACAAGCAACAAAAGCAAAAATAAACAAGTGAGACTACATCAAACTAAGAAGCTTCTGCACAGCAAAAGAATCAACCTATGGAATAGGAGGAAATATTTGCAAACTATTTATCCTATAAAGGGTTAATATCCAAAATTCAAGGAACTCATACAACTCAATAGTATAAAAAATCAAATACAATTAAAAAATAGGTAAAGGACCTGAATAGACATTCGACATTCTTCCAAAGACATACAAATGGCTAACAGGTACATGAAAGATGCTCAAAATCACTAATCATCAGGGAAGTACAAATAAAAAGCAGAAGGAAGTATCACCTCATTTCATTAGAAATGAAAAACAATAGGAAAACAAACCAATGAAACTAAGAGCTGGTTTAGAAATGAGGTGGGAATGTAAACTGGTATAGCCACGGTATAAAAAAGTATAGAGCTTTCTCAAAAAATGCAAAAACAGAACTACCATATGACTCAGTAATCCCACTTTTGGGTATATATCAGAAGGAAATAAAATCATTATCTCAAAGAAATATCTGTATTACCACCACCAGCCAAGTTCACTGCAGCATTATTCACAAAAGCAAAGACACGTAAGCAACCTAAGTGTCCACTGAAAGATGAATGGATAATGAAGATATGGTACATATATACAATGGAATATTATTCAGCCATAAAGAAAAAAACCCTTCCACTTGGGACATTGATAGACCTTGAGGGCATTATGCTAAATGAAATAGTTTGGACAGAGTAAGACAAATACTGTATGATCTCACCTATATGTAGAATCTAAAAATGATGGAACCCATAGGGAAAAAAGCGGAATGGTGGTTTCCAGGAGCTGGGCAGTAGAACAAACAGGAAGATGTTAGTCAAAGAGTACAAACTTCTAGTTTTAAGATGAATAAGTTCTAGGGATCTAATGTACAGCATGACCATAATTAATACTGTACTATATACTTGACAGTTGCCAAGAAAACAGATTTTAAATGTTTTCACCACCAAAAAACATGGTAATTATGTGAGATAATGAATGTTTTAACTAACCATATTGTGGTAATCATTTCCCAATATATATATATATCTCAAATCATAACATTTTACCCCTTAAACTTACACAACATTTTATGTCAATTGTATCTCAAAGCTGGGAATAAAAAAAGCAGATCGGTAGTAACAAGGATCATTGAGCTGGTAGAATTGTCAGTTGTGGTAGTGCTTGTATGTGTATACATTTGTCAAAATGAATGGAACTGTACACTTAAAATAGATGCAGTTTACTGTATGTAAATTATACATCAATAAAGTAGATTCAAAGTTTTAAAAAAGAAACAAATCAGCAACTATAACAGACCTTGCCTGAATGCCGATTCAAATTTTAAAGAAAAAAATTAAACAAATTTTTTTAAACTTTAGAGTATGAGGGAAATTTGACCACTAAATGTTTTATATTAAGAAACTGCTCTTAATTTTTTAGCTGTAATGATGACATTGTGGTTATGTATTTTAAAAGTACCTGTCTTTTAGAGCAGCAGTTCCCAATTTTTTTTGACACCAGGAACCAATGCTTCTACGAGAATCTAATGCCTGTTGATCTGAGGTGGAGCTGAGGTGGTGATGGTAGTGCTGGGGAGTGGCTGACTGCAAATACAGATGAAGCTTTGCTCACTTGCTCGCCAGTTACCTCTTGCTGTGCGGCCCAGGTCCTAAACAGGCCACATATCGGTCTGTGACCCAGAGGTTGGGAACTCTTGTTTTAGAGAACCATATTGAAATACAAACAGGACATATATAATGCCTGGATTTGCTTCAAAATCATCCAATGAATGGGGAAAGGGAATAAGTAGGGTACAAATAAAACAAATTTGTCCATGAGCTGGTAACTGCTGATTGGGTAATGAATATATAAGTATCATTGCCCATGAACCTTCCCACTTAAGTTTTTCTATAATGAAATTTTAAAAAACTACCACCATACCAAAAAAACAAGACCATAAACTACATAATCAAAAACAAAGGGGGAAAAAAGACAATAAGACAGAAATTCAGATATTAGAGTTATCAGACCTGAACTTCGCAATAGTTCAAGATCCTAAGATAAAAATTTTCAGCAAAATTCTGAACACTATTTCAAAAGAATCAAAAGCTTTAGAATTAAAATATAAACTGGAATTAAGATATCAAGAGATGGGTTTATTACTAGATTGCATACAGTTTAAGATACGATAGATAAAAGAAGATAGGTCAAAAAATAAATATCTGGACTAAAGTACAGAAACACAAAAGACAAAAGGATGAAAAATATGGAAAATAGCAAGAGATAAGATGATGAACAAGCATAGCATCTATGTACCTGAGGTCCTAAAAGGTGATAAAAGTATGAGGCAGGAGCTACATTTTAAAAGATAATGGCTATATACTTCCAAAATTAAATTTTAAAAACTCAAACCAGGTTCAAGAATGAATCCCAAGCAAATAAATATTAAAACAAATGTAGGTACATCACAGTAAAACTGCTGAAAACCTAAGACAGAGAAAAATCTTAAAATCTAATGAAGAAATTACCTTTAAAGAAGCAACAGTAAAACCAATAGCTGACTTTTCAGTAAGAACAATTTAAGCCACAAAAAAATGAAATGACTTACTGAAAAAAGCAACAGTAACGTCCAAACTGTATTTCAATACTCTATTTCAGTGTTTGCTTGACTGAAAATATTTTATCTTCATTTTAGTAAGACAAGCAAATACTGAGAAAAGTCATCAACAGCAGCTGAACCACACTGAAGGAAATGCTATAAGAAAAATGATCCCGGATGAAAGCCTACATACAATAAAGGATGAAGAGCAACAGAAAGGGTAAATGTGGGTAAATCTAAATGAATATTCACTTTATAAAATGTCTTAGAGTTTTTAAAAAATATAAGTAAATAAAGAACACTACAACAATAGTACAATTTCATTTATTCTGCCCCTGCCTTTTAAAGTACTCTAAGGCTTTGCTACTCTAAGTATGTTCCAAGGACCGATAGCATCAGCATCATCTGGATGCCTGTTAGAATGAAGAATCTCAGGCAAAACTGAAGACTGCGTAAGTTAGAATCTGCTGTAAAAAAATCTCCAAATGATTCATATGTACATCAAAGTTGCAGAGGTGCTAGCCTAGGGTCTAGTAAGTAGTAAAAACACTAAAATAGATTCCAATGTGAGAAATTCACATAATTAAGTCAAATTCAGGTAAAAAAAAAAAAAGCAAACAAGAAAATAAATATAAGAACAAGACGAAGGATTGTTTCACTTTTGCTGAATTTGAGGACAAAGAAGGATACTTAAATAGAAATGTCTAGCACTATAGATATTTAACTGATGCTTGGAAAATTGGTCAGGGTTAAGATTGCTTCTTGACCTTTTGGCTAAGATCAAGTGTGGTCAGGGTTAAGAATATATTGAGAGTTGTCTGAAAGATGATGAAGTCATGGGAGTAGATTGAATACCTACTTCAACTTCTTCATAAAATACACAACAAAGGACTAAACTTTAGGTAACTGACACACTTAAGGAATTAGAGCAACAAAATTCTGTGTTAGGAAAAAGAAAATTTTAAGATTACGCAGTCCAGCAGCTCTCAAACTTTGTATTCAAGGATCCTTTACATGCTTAAAAACTGAAGACTTGAAAGAGATTATATTTAGATGGTTTATCAATATTTATTGTGTTCTGAAAACTTAGAAATGTTCATTTATTAGTTTATAAATGATAAATTCATTACCTGTTTCCATTTTAAAAAATAAGTGACTGACTGGCACTGTTTTAAATTTTCAAAATCTCTTCATGGTTTGGCTTAATAGAAAATAGATTCTCATTAATTACTTCTGCATTTTGTTCATTGCCATATATCGTTTTGGTAAAAAAATATAAAGAAAAGTCCACCCTTAAAAGATCTGAACATGGAAATAGTATTTTATTAAATAATTTATTGAATTTTGGATATTCTTCTGATATGTACCAAAACTCAGTAAGTTAAAGATAAGCTGCAATATGAAATCTAAAACCATATCAATACTCTGTTACATTAAAATCCATGAATCTATCTTGCTCCGACTAGATCTTTTGCCCACCAATGATTTTGTAACATCATGCATTGGTGATATGAAAAATATTAGTTCACTAAATTATGCAGATTTTTCCATTGTTGACATACTTCATTACACAGCATCAAAAAAAAATACATCATTAATATCCCCATTGATTTCACCAAAATTCTGTTAAGTATTAGGCAGCTGTCATATTCAGTGACTTGTACGAGTTTTTCAAAAACTGTTTTTTTCCTGAAAACTCACTGGCAACTAAGTCTTCTTTGAAGTGACATGCTTTCTTCATTTACTCCAGGAAATACCTACAAATACCCAAATCTGGATAACCTGAGTCAATCATTCTTTTAAATAAAAATTATGTTTCAAGAAGCAGGTAGTTCAGCTTATAACTCAATCACATGAGTACACTTCCTTAAGACAACCACCTTAATGCAGTATTCAGGAATAATGCTTTAATGTATTTTTCACTTCATCGCAGAATATTAAAAAGACATGTAAACAGCTCTGCGATTTAATAAAATTTTCATTGCTTCATCAAGCACATCAAATAGCAAGTGCCTGGCAATGAAGATTACATTAACTACTTAGTGCCACTGCTTAATTTACTAATGCCTAATATGCCTAATTTCCTACACCTTGGCCAACAGTTTTATCCACTATGCCTTTGCATTCTCCATAAGAATATCAACTAAAAAACAAATAATGTCTTACCTCTCAGAGACCTTGAAAACAAGCTCTGTGGGACCCTCAGGAGGCCACAGATCACACTTTGAGAATCGGTGATGGACCCAAATGAAGATATAGTTTTAATAAAGAGATATATGAAATGACAATACCAATTGAAAAGTGTTTCTATTCAGATGACCATGCATAAATCTTAAGGAAATCCTAAAGAATCCACTAAATAAAATTAAAAAACAAGTTCAACAAGGTTGCAAGATACAAGATCAATATAAAAAAGCAATTCTGTTTCTATACACTAACAATGAACAATGCAAAAGTGAAACTTAGAAAACAATTCCATTTTCAATAGCATCAAAAAAATAAAATTCTTGAAACTATATTTAACAAATACTCTGAAACATTTAGTTTTCAGAGTATGTTAAACTACATTTAACATACTCTGACAACTAAACATTTTGTTGAAAAGAAGAGGATATAAGTAAATGGAAAGATATCTATGTTCACGGGTTAGAAAACTTAACGTTGTTAAAATGGTAATACTCTTCAGCTTTACCACAGCCTATCAGAATTCCAGCTGGCTTCTTTGTAGAAATTAACAAGCAGATTCCAAAATTCATATGGAAACTCAAGAGATCCAGAGTACTCAGAACAACTTTGAAAAAGAACAAAGAGTCACATTTTCAAACTTCAAATCTCACCATAAAGCTACAGTAAGTAAGAGTGCAGTACTGTAGGAAGGATAAGCATATAGATCAAAAGCATATGGAACAAAATTGAGAGTTCAAAAATAAACCCATATCTCTATGGACAACTGATTTTCAACAGAGACACCAATGTCACTAAAATGTGACATGCCTTTTCTACGAATGGTGCAAGAACAACTGGATAATCTCATGCAAAAGAATAAAGATGGACCCTAACTTCACACCATGTAAAAAAGTTGACTCAAAATGTATTAAAGACCTAAATGTATGAACATAAATGATAAAAGTCTTTCAAGAAAGTATAGGGGTCTTTGTGCCTTTGGATTTGGCAATGGAGCCTGGCAATAAATATCACCTCAAATGCACAGGCAACAAAAGAAATAGATACCTGAACTTCATTAATATTAAAAACTTTTTTGCTTCAAGGACACTTTTTAAAAAGTGAAGACACAATGAAAGAAAACTACAATAAAGTTGATCCAAACTTAAAATAAAAATTAAGTAAATTTTTAAAAAGTGAAGACAACTCATAGTATGAGAGAAAATATTTGCAAATCATGCTAAGGAACTTATGTATACAATATATAAAGAACTCTTACAAGTCAAACATAGAAAGACAAATAGCCCAATTACAAAGTGAACAAAGGATCTGAATGGATATTTCTCCAAAGGAGATACATAAATAAGTACATAAAAAGATGATCATCATTATTCATCAGAGAAATGCAAACCAAAACCACAATGAGATACCACTTTACACCCACTAGAATGGCTAGAATAAAATACAGGTATACCTTGTTTTACTACTCTTCAAAGACGTTGTTTTCATCAGCGAGCATCAAGGCAAAATGCAGTAAAAAGATCACAACTCACTGAAGGCTCAGATGATATATTTTTTAGCAATCAAGTAGTTTTTTTAATTAAGGTATTACATTGTTTTTTAAAGACATAATGTTATTGCACACTTAACAGACTACAGTATAGTGTAAACATAGCTTTTATATTCACTACGAAACCAAAAAATTCATGACTCGCCTTATTGCAATATTTGCTTTATATTTTATATTGTGGGGGTCTGGAACTAAACCCACAGCATCTCCAAGACATGCCTATAATCAAAATAACAAGTGTTGATGAGGATGTGGAGAAACTTGAACCCTCATACACTGCTGAAAGAAATATAAATGGTGCAGCACTTAGGGAAAAGGTTTTTGGCAGTTTTTGAAAAAGTTAAACCAAGCTGCCATCTGACTTAGTAATTCCACTCCTATATATACACCTGAGAGAAATGAAAACAAAATCCACAGAAAAACTTTTACACAAATGTTCACAGCATTATTCATAATAACCAAAGGTGGAAATCAAAATGTCCATCAACTAATGAATGGATAAACAAAATGTGGTATAGATCCATACAATGGAGTATTATTAAGCCATAAAAAGGAATGAAATACTGATACATGCTCCAACATGGATGAGTCTTGAAAACATGCTAAGTGAAAGCAGTCACAAAAGACAATATGATTCCATTTATATGAAAGGTTCAAAATAGGCAAATACATAGAGAAAGTAGACTACTGCTTAGGTTTGGGGGATAGGAGATTTAAAGCGGTAGTTAAGGCTGTGTAGTTTTTGAGGTGATGAAAGTTCCAAAATTGACTATAGTAATGGCTGCATAATTCTGTGAAAATACTGAAAGCCACTGAGTTGTATAGTTTTAATGAGTTTGAAGGCATATATATCAATAAAGTTGTTGCCAAAAATAAAATAAATAATAAAGGTATGTGGAAATTCCACTTATAATATAAACAACAAAATTACCTAGGAATAAACATAAAGGAAATGTGCAGAACCTACATAAAGGGAAAAAACACACGAAACTTAATAACAGAAACATAGATTACATAAATTAAAAAACCCATTATACTTCCTGAACAGGCATATTCAATACTGTAAGATGTCGACTCTTGCCCCTATTTTTAAAAATTATACAATTTCAAAAAAATTTCCAGTAGGATATGGAGATGAAGAGGGCAATGCAACAAATAAAAGGATACGTAACTCATATCAAGGAATAAATAACTTTGCACTAGCTATGTGGTTTAATACCACCAGATACTAAAATATATCATAAAATGACTAAATAAAAACCAGACAATTAAACAAAAAGCATAAAAACTGACCTCTAGGAACACACTCAAGACTTCTGTATAAAACAGAAGTGGAATTTCAAATCAGTGGAAAAAGATCAATGCTAAGACCACTTAGTAATAGTTTGGAAAATCTAATGTTAGATCTCACTTCATAGCTTACACCAAAATAAATTCCATATGGATGAAAAATTAAATCCATAAAAGCTAGAAAAATTTTAATTAAATATCTAATCCAAGTGGGAAAAGCCTTTTTAAATAATAGACTACTTATTATTAAAACTCAGGAATCAAGTATGTTAATACAAATAATGCAAAACCCCTCAATATCCTAACTATGGCAGGAACCAAAAAATTTAGGATAATGACTGCGTCTTTTTTCTCCTTCCTATATGGATTTTTAAAAATAGAATATCTAACGCAAATAAAAAGGCACTCTCAAATACTGCTGTTGGGGTATAAATTAGTATAAATTCTCTAGAAAGCAATTCGGCAAGCGTAAGCCTTAAATATTTTTACCTTCTGACCCAGGACATGTCCCAGGTTTCTATGCTCAAAGATTATTTTCATAATTTTGTTTAAAGAAAAACACTAAATTTGTGTTACATTCAAAATACTAAAAGTAGACTGCCATTAAATTCTGTTCTCAGATACACATACAAATGTGAGAAAATGCTCATTAAAAAAAGCGAGCATTGTGTATGAACTCAATTTTGTATATATATCCACTGAAAATTATCTGGAATGATATACCGGTGTTCCCCCTTAACTGAGGAGGATACATGCCAAGACCCTCAATGGATGCTTGAAACTGTGAATAGTACCAAGCCTTACATATACTACGTTTTTTTCCTATACATACATACACTTTGTGGCTTGTCTTTTGCATTCCAAAATGCATCACTCTGGTGCTTTGGGGCCATTATTAAGTAAACTGAGGCTTACCTGAATACAAGCACTTGTCTTGATAACCAAGATGGCTACTGAACAAAGGGAAGACTGACATCCTGGGAGGGCCAGAGCAGGAAGGTACAAGATTTCATTAAGCTACTCAGAAAAGATCATAATTTAACTTACAAATTGATTATTTTTGGAATTTTCCATTCAATATTTTCAGACAACGGTTAACCACTGGTAACTCAGATCACAGAAAGCAAAACTGCAGCTAAAGGGGGGTGTACTATAAAATTTTAACAACAACAAATGTTTACATCAGTAGTTTCAAAGCTTTCTACACTGATCATATATATTACATCAATAAGCAGAAAATAAATCTTTTTAAGTGAAACACAAAGGGAAAGCACTGGTCAATGTAAAAAGTTACAGAGAAAACCTCTCCATTTGCTTTGATAAACAGGAGGCCACTGGTGTCATAGTACAATATAGTTTTTAGTCAAAAGCAGAAGCCAGATTTCAGAAGCTTGAGGAGAACTTAAGGCTATGGAGGGAAAAAGAGAGAGAGCTAAAGAGCAGAATCCTAGGGGAAATGGAAAGTAACAAAACCAGAGACAGCACTTTATGAAGTCTCAAGAAAGACAAACTATGCTTACTTTTCCTACAAAATTCTTTTTACTAAAATAACCATTTCCCCAATTCCAATAATTTTTTTTAAATTGCTCAAAGATCAACTTAAATTCTACAAATTCCACAAAGCCTCCAATCTTATCAAAAACTAAATTCCTCCCCCTGTGCTTCAGCTACATATATTTTAGGAAATTTACCATTTCCCCTCTTACACTGTTGTTTTTTTTTAGTATTTATGCTAGCACTGTGTTGTGTGGATATGCATTACCTTCTTTAATCCTCACGAAATCCCTATAAGTTTTCTATTTAGGGTATTATTATCCTCATTTCCAAATAAGGAAGAAGGTAATAAGATATTAGGGAACTTAACCAAAGCCAGAGATCTAATAAATGACAGCAACGGGAACTCACATCAGTCAGATTTCAGAGATCATTCCATGAACCATCCTACTGCCTCATTTGTACTGGACTCTAACTTTCCTTAAGGGAAGATAGCCAGCTAAATGTATTTCTACATCTACCACAGGGTCCTGCGCTATGCTTTACATACTTTAAACATTCAAAATATTTGTTATATACTGAAAAAAGTACTTAAACATAAAGGGTAAAACATACAAAAAGTAATCAATTCAGTAAACATAACGTTAAGAAATGGTTTTCAACTTTCCAACCTGGGCCTGGCAAAATGGCTCCTCCAAGAAAGGTGGGAAGAAAGGCCATTCTGCCTTCAAAGAGAGAATACATCATCAACATTCACAACATCCATGAAGTAGGCTTCAAGAAGCATACCGCTCAGGCACTCAGAGATCCAGAAATCTGCCATGAAGATGAGAACTTCAGATATGCGCAATGACACCAGGCTGAACAAAGGTGTGTGGGCCCAAGATATGTCCCATACCATATTCCTGTGTGGCTGTCCAGAAAACATAATGTATTGGTTACTTATGAACCTGTCACCACTTTCAAAAACCTTAAAACCTACATTTAGTCAATGTGGATGAGAACCATTGATTATCAAATAGTTATAAAACTGCAAAAAAAAAAAAAAAAAAAAAAAAGGGTTTACATAAGAACCAGCTAAAAAAAAATTGTTTTTTT
>NW_006434709.1:8561993-8572538 GCF_000325575.1 Pteropus alecto | reverse complement strand
AAAAAAAAAAAGGGTTTCAGTATAGCACAGTCTAATAGATAACTGTGTTTTTGTTGCCCTGAAACAATTTCACCATCTTAATGGTCAAAACATGCCATATCTCTTTTTGGGAAACACCTACTTTTTTAGCTATGAGGTTTGGGTGAGATCAGCTTCAGCAAAAGGTCATGATCAGTTTAAGCCAACCAAAACCTATCTTCTCTGAACTTTCAGGAATAAGGCCAATGATATATGAAGTGCCATTTGCTATCGAAGTTTTGAGAAAAGCTTCCTTTTTCTTGTATAGTATGTTTTAGAAGAGATTCTCTCTCTTTTCCTGTGTAGTATAAATATGTGATTTCCAAACAGTGTGGTATAAAGATGATACAGCTCCCATTTCTGCTACCATAAGAGCCAAACTGAAGCTTAAAAAAGGAAGCACAGCAGAGCAAGCCATAAAAAAATGAAATCTTGATACTGTTACTAATCTACAGATTAAGAGTAGACCACACCTGAAGATAGTATGTACCTGGACTGCTTAGTTATAGCTTAAAAAAAAAAAATCCTTTTTGTTTCTGCTATATGGGTTTTTTTTTTTTTTTTCCTGGTCCTTGTGACAGAGTCCTAACTGGTTCAAAAGTAATTTCCAATCTAAGATTTTTAACCCGTGGATGTTAAAAAAAAAAATCCCATTTGTTTCTGCTATATGGAGTTTTTTTCTTTCTGGTCCTTGTGACAGAGTCCCAACTGGTTCAAAAGTAATTCCCAATCTAAGATTTTTAACAGATCACAATTTAACTTACAAATTATTTTTGGAATTTTCCATGGATGTTAATATCAAGGAATATCGAGGAACTTTAAAAAAAACCTTGACAAAATGAGTTTTAAAAAACAACAACGAAGCATATTTTTATGAAGGGGGTGGTGAGATGTCACAAAAGCAAGAAATGACAGTATTTGAAATATCCAAGAAAATTGAGAAAACAGGGAAAACCACCACATCCAGCCTACTCTTGTCTTCTTTTCCATTACCCACCTACAATGATCTTAAGATTTTTCAGATATTTTAACAAGTAATGATCCTAGTATGTGTGGGTACTGTGAAAGTTAGTATGCCAGATAGTTGCAAAGAACTTAATAGTCTTGCAAAATAAAGACATTAAACAATAAAAATACATAATTCTAACTGTAGTGCTATAAAGCAGAGGTCCCCAACCACCAGGCTGTGGACCAGTACCAGTTCATGGCCTATTAAGAACAGGGCCGCACAGGAGGAGGTAGGTGAGTGGCAGGTGAAAGAGTGAAGCTTCATCTGTATTTGCAGCCACTTCCCAGCAATAGCATCACTGCCTCAGCTCTACCTCAGAACATCAAGCATTAGATTCTCATAGGAAAACTGGTCCCTGGTGTCAAAAAGGTTAGGGACTGCTGCTATAAAGGTTAACACCCAGAACTACTTTAGATTGGATGTTCAAAATGGCCTTTCTAAAATAACATCTACTTCAAGCCTTGAAGGCATAGAAAGGTAGTAAGTTCCAGACATATATAAAGGCTCAGTGACAGCACAGAACATCAATTTAAAAAGACAAAACAGGCAACAGAAAGAGGTTAGCAGTAGCAATGTCACACAGAGCCTCATAAATCACAGCTGGTCCACTCTCCTCATTCCCAGCAACTATTCCAACCAGTTAAAGGCCCAGTTCAATCTTCCGTCTTCTTTGAAACCTTGCCTAATCCACTTTAGCCAGAATAAATCTCTCCATAGTTCTTTTAAGTTTTTCATGAGTTTCCCAACTCCCATAGGCAAGCTTCTCTTTTAAAAAAAAAAAAAAAAAGAGCATCTTTAATGAAAAGTACACCAAATTCTAATCCTAGCTCTGCTAATTAGCTATGTAACCTTGGCCAAATCATTCTACTTCTCATGGTTTTGTGATATTCAATGAAGATATGTGAAATTACACAGTGTTCAAACAGCTTCAGAAGTAGATCATCATTGTGCTGTATGTAATTCAACACCATACTATTGAAACTGCACAAGCACTGCACTACTATCTCCTGTATTCTGGGCACAATACTTATAGTTGAAGAGTTTCATGTTGTGTTGGCTTTTTGAGCACCCATATAATACTGTTAATGGTTTTCATGCTTATTTATAATGTAGCTACACCCTTTTCTTCCCAAAAGAAATCTTACGTCAAAATGAGCTTTTCATTTTCAAACAAGGGAAGAGTTTCCAAGTCCCAACTCCTTTGAAATAGAGCTAATTCTACTCCAAGGAACAGTTTATAAGCCAAGGATCATTACTGAAGAGGAAAGCATTAAGGACAAGATCCTATGGCTTGCTACCAGTCAAGTCCCCTCTAGGTTGACCAAAAAATACATCCCATCTTTTTCACAATTATAGCATCAGATTCTGTCATGTGCGTTAATATAGCCAAAATATGTCACATCTATAGAGGCATTCCCATGTTTTACCATATTGGTCTCTAGATCAAAGAAAAAAATAAGATTGGTTTAATGTAAGTTACTTATTAGAGCTATCCCAATTTTTTACTATTTTTTCACTCTGTCTTTACTAAGTGATTAATTATATAATAGTGGCAAGTTTCTTTTGTAGTTTCCAAATTCGGGGTGGGGGGGGGAGTCGGAGGTGGGGAATAACCTAAGTAAGGCGATACTTGCCAATTTCTGCTCTTCTGGAAACTTAACAGCTAAAGCTTCACAATCACAAAACCAAAACTCTATCATCTTTACTGGATGGAACTTGGATCAGACCTGGAGATTTTAACTCTAAACACCATTCATAAAGCTCTCATTATTCCTCACCAATCTGGAGGTTAGATTCCCTCTTAATATATGATTTATCCTGCTTATTTGGGGACTCCTCTTAGAGGAGAAAATGGACACAAATTATTATTATAGTAAAACAACATTCTGCTAACCACCTCATTCTATTATACCACTCTACTAAGCAGTGGGCCCACTGCCTTCTTACTTAACTTCTTACACAACTTCAAAAGTTATTACACAACTTCAAAAGTTGTACTGTCTTAAGCATTTTCTTAAGTCTCACTCTTATCACTGCTCATATACTTTTACATTCATAATTGGTTACTGAGCCTTCCTCAATAATGGTAAGTCTGGCAGCAAAATTACCCAGAATAAAAAGTACTTTCCTGTTTTGTCTTACGGTGGTTTAGAACCAGTATATTACCACATCAGCCCGACAGACCTAGGAGTCGAAATAAACACTTTATAAAACCTAATACTAGAAGATAAAATTTTTTAAGTTTTATCATATTGCCAGATTTCCTTCCAGATATGCTGTGTGAGCTACTCAACAACCTGATTTCAAAGACTATGTATTCAAGGTAATAATCAGACAATTACAAAGTCATTTAACAACCCAAATGCACATCAAGAGAACTGGTATGACCAAATAATGGACTATTACATTTAAAGCATTAAAAATTATAACAAGTGCATATTACCATGGAAAGGTGTTTATATTTTATTAATAAAAATGATACAGTAATATGTGATTAGTTTATTTACATAGTGTGTCTGAGGAAAGAGAAAAGAATGACAGATGTTTACCAAAACAAACAATTTCTTTGGTAAGCATAGTTCCAGATTCTCCCATTTTTACTACTTCTGTACTATTTTATTTTTTCCTAAAAATGCAGGTATCCTTTTTAGAATAAGAAACAACAAAGCTACTTTCATTCTTTTGAAAAAGACTAAGCACCCTGGTAGAGAGACAAGCAATAGATGACAGGGATTCCTCAGATGACACTTGACAAACATGTTCCAAAACCTAAACCAGATTATAAAGAAGCACTCGTAGCTAAAGATTACACCAAATCTCCAATAAAAGAGAGCTCATCAAGGGCAATATTGGAATCAAAACTCTTGGGTGCATACTAATTCAAATGGTATGACGCACAGTGGAGACATCTCTTAAGGAACTCTAGCTTCCTTTTGGAAAAGCCACCAGGGTATTATCTTGTCTCTTTATGGAGCTTTGATGTCAACTGTTTCCACAAATTTGCCCCAATTCTCTTCTGCAAACAGCCTCCCTCACTTGCTCAATAATTCTGTTCTCTCACATCAGCTTGCCAAAGCACTCACTCTAGTTCAGCTGCTCCAGTTACCTGGGTCTTTAGTTCAAACATTCTAACAGGAAAAATCTGATAGTGATCAGCAGCCCCACCAATTCATGGTCAGGCGTCTAACTGGAATCTACACGGAATAGCTAGGTTGTAGGGTCTTCCAGGGGATCTAAGCAAGGTAAGTTCTTTAGGAGAGAGTACAGCCAAATGAGGAAGAAAAACCTGTCTTCTACCACAGTAAGGAAAGTATAAGAGGAGGCTAGGTTTGTACTACATCAATTCTCAATTAACTGAGTAACCTACATTTAGAGATTGTTTTTAATTTCTATTGAATTGAAAAGAAAAATAACATTATCAAGTGTTAAGCACATCAAAAGGTAAAAAGTCTAATTATTTTCCTGGTGTATAAAGTCCTAAATAAAAGTAATTTAAACAAATTTCATCCCATATACCCAAATCTCATCTACAGAGAAACAATTTTCACCTCTTTGCCTTGCCTATTAATTTAGAACAAAGTTAGGGTAGATTTTTTATAAGCATATACCTATCAGTTTATGACTAAGGTAATAAAAAGCAGTATATATAATATACAGCTATAGCATACTTCATCCAGAAACTGTCATATCTAAATCACTACTGACTATAGATCCAAGAACACCGATTTACCTAGGCAATCACATTCTTCTATGATTAACTTTTTGTTAAATGTTTACTAAGCACCAACTCTCTACAAGGCACTGTATTAGGACTGGGAAAAGAAATAAAACATGGCTCCTGACATTAAGAAATTCACCATCCACAAAGAAAGGGTGATGTTAATTTATAAAAGAAAAGGGGTAAGGGAGGCTATAACAAAAGTATGTACTCTAAACTCAAGGATATCAGTCATTTTAAGAAAGGCTGACAAAGATTTAAGAAGGCCTCACAAAAAAAGTGAGAAGTGAGGCTAGAAAGATGAATTATGGCCAAACTGCTATGAGAGAGAGGGGGGAACTTGGGCTGCTTGCTAATGGAGTAAAGCAACTGTTCCCCATCTGGCGACTGAATTATGGCCAAACTGCTATGAGAGAGAGAGAGAGAGAGAGAGAGAGAGAGAGAAAGAGAGACAGAGAGAGAGACAGAGAGAGAGACAGAGAGACAGAGAGAGACAGAGAGAGACACACACACCCACCCACTCACCCCCAGGCTAAGAACTTAGGACTTTATTCTCCAGGCAATGAAAAATTATGATGGTTTAAGCAGATAATATGATAGTCATATTATTGTGTTTTAGACAAGCAA
Organism: Pteropus alecto; assembly: GCF_000325575.1. NCBI lineage: Eukaryota > Metazoa > Chordata > Mammalia > Chiroptera > Pteropodidae > Pteropus > Pteropus alecto. The sequence goes on along the minus strand of NW_006434709.1, from coordinate 8,567,166 downwards.
CTATGAAGAAGCTTCACAATACAAAACTTGTAAAAACCAGTAATTAAAAATACCAAAAAGAAAAAGCAAACAAACAAAAGCAGGAAAAAAAATGTACATGACAAATATGACCAACGGTTGATACACTTAATAAATGAGACACTCTTACAAGTCAATAACACAAAACATTAAAACATAAAACATTTACCCAAAAAGTGAGAAAAGAACACGGGCAATGCATTAAGGAAGAAATGCAAATAGCCAATAAAAATATAAGTGTTTAAACTTACTAGTAATTGGTTATTATATTTTTTGCCAAAATAACACTTTTTAAAAGATAACATTCAGCAGAAGTGAGAGTGCCTAAGTTGCACAGACATTGCTGAAAGAACGGAAATCGGTATATCCTTTCTGGAAAGCAACTGACAATATAAACAAAAATATGTTTATGTTTTTGACACAATCACTTTAATTATATCACTTTCTTTAAGATTCTATCTTATTTATATACCTTAAGATAGAATCTTAAAGAAAGTGATATAATTAAAAGATTTATATACCTGGATGCTCATTTGCACCAGTTTATTAATGTGGAAGAACTGGAAACAAATAAACAATAGGAAAATATTAAATTGTATATAAAATGGAAAAATTACATAGACATGAAATGTTTTCAAAGTTAATATGGGAAATGACTGAACATAATTTTAGGTGAAACAAGCTAGATATTAAACTACACATACCTCATTCTCAATTTTAAAAATGTAAATGTGTACCAAAAAATAAGAGAAAAACATTTCAAAGCATCAACACAAATCTCGCTGGATGGTAAGATTATGGGTGAATTAAACTTGAAAAGCTTTCAGTATGTCTACAGTGAGAACATGCAACCTTTATAATTAGGAAAATAATAAGAGTAAGCGAAAAAAAGTGCCCCAGCCCACTTGGGATACGGTCTGTCATATATTGATCAAGTCATTATTGGAAAGTCTGACTTTATTTTTCTGAAAATACAAAAATTCTTACTAATACACATAAGAAATACTTATAGATCTATAGATACTATCATTATTAAACATGTAAAAAATAGTAACATACTTCATGAATACAGTGCTAAAGCTAGTTATCAATAGTATTGACAATGCAGACGACCTTCATATTAATAATCTACTATACATGTTTGTAAATTATTATTTTATGGACATTTGAAATGAAATCATGAATACTATTATCTTTGAAAAATAGTATTTAAAATCTTAATTGGTTTAAGAGGATATATACATAGCAAGATCAATAAAAATCCATAATTTGGGACTTTGTGTTGTAGTAAAATGAAATTTCCAATTTTAAGAATCGGTTCAAATTTTAGAATTAAATATCTACCAAAAAATGTTATGTTCCTAATAATTTAATTATTTAGTACCTGCATACTTATCTAAAAAACCCTAGAAACCTATAATTAAAGGGCTCATTGTTGACATTAAGATAGATTCCCAATCAGCTACATTTACCACCATAAATTCCTACTACAAATACCATGGAATTACACCTGAATTTATAAAAATACATAAAAATAGAGTAATTTGTCAACCAAACAGTATAGCCAATAATGTCCTCCACTTGAATATATCATCATTAAGTTTATACAGCATAACTGTAAAAGAGCATGGGCTTTTGGCTTGACCTGGGAATGAAGTCCTGTTCAAATCCTGGCTCCACTGAATAGTCATTTGACTCTACACAAATTATGTGAACTCTAAAGCTTTGGTTCTCTTATCTGAAAAGTGTGATGGAGTACCTACCTCAAAGAACTGATAAAGTACCCAACACAAACTACTCGATAAAGTTTTCTGCTTTAAAAATAAAATGCAAACAGAATTTTATTCTGCAAATACCGAAACCAGAGTATCTTGAGTTCTAGTTTAGACATGACTACTAAGCAGGTGACAGACGATTTTTAGCAAATCACTTGGCCTTTCTGAGGTTCAATTTCTTCACCTTTAAAATTGAGACACCAATACTTCCTCTTGACTATTTCAAATGATAGTTAGGAAAGACAAATGAATTGTCCATTCTAAATAATTGGTAAACTGTAATTCACCTAATACGTAGAATAAACTCCACAACATACAAATGCTTTAAAAGATATGCATGTTTAAAGCCATTTTCACTCTGCTCTCAGAGAAATTTACCTTACCAAGGCAAATAATGACCTCAATTTACAGTAAGCTAGCATGATGGCCCAAAGCATAACTTCAGTCCTCCAACTTCTCATCAACATCCAGAAATACCTTGGACTTAGTAAACTGGTTCACAAAAGTAGCTATAAAAGCAGCAAACATACAAACTCAACAGAACAAGCGTAGAAATATAAACTTAAAAATTATTTCCACAAATTGTAGTGAAATTCACTCAATACATTCCATGCTTTTAAAATGCCTTTCTTATTAAAAGTGAAGCATTAAAAGAAAAACAAAATCAAATCTGTTAGTATTGTTGACTGCTTATTCTAACACTAAAGCCAATTTCAAATTTTAGGATATCTGTCAAGACCGCATTTTAAATGGGATGAGAGAGGCTGTATTATGGGGTATTTAGCCTGGTTCCACAAACAGGCTTCAATGGCCCTTAAACTGCGGGCAAAATGGTGTCTGAATAAGTGTATGTATCCCCATGGTAAGAGTTTACAGCTTTAGATTCTCCGCAGGACTAGAGGTATAACTGGTAATACAAATACTCTCATCAAAAACTGATGAGAAAAAAAAGCTATTTACAACCTTTTGCTACCGATTTTAACTAATTACATTCTGCCAGATTCTAAAACAAACAATTCATATGAAGTCCTTACCCTATTAAAAATTCTGTGCATATCAGATATAAAGCTATACTATCCACATTATGTCTACCCTTCCATTTTAACACAAAAATTTTAAATTACACATTTACTGGTGTGTCCAGGATGACTTCTTTAAGCTTGACCAGTGATTGCAAATTTGAAAAGAAATAGGTTTGGGGTATTTTTTTATTGGTTTTTTTTTTTTTAATACTAACTTGAAACAAACCACCCCAAAATATAGATAATTTTATTTCTTCTTGGTTAAACTGTTTTGGGGAGTTATACTGAGAGATGAATTCTGAGCACATTATTTTGGTACTTTAGTCTGAATTTCTAATCAAGGAACTGATGCTCATCTATGCACAATCCATGGCAGGGGGAGGGGGTTAAGACTTGATAGATTATTGTGAGCCATGTTACAAGAAAGACATATAACCTACATCAAGTTTCATCATGTTCCAAACATCACACTCCCACCTGGTCATGGATAAATGTTAGTATAATGAGATATTGTTAATACCCTCTGCTCTCAGAGAACTTAAGTATCTTATGTTTGGGATACAGAAACTACATACAGGAAAAATAAAAACAACTTTTAAACAGGGAGAAAAAAAGCAACTTGCAATAGCTTGGAGTATAACCTACAAATAAAATTGCTTAATTTAAAAAAAAGAGAGAAGTATCATTGTGAGATTGTATTTAGGAGACAGATTTTTAAACTGCGCCTTTAAGGAAATATTAAGAAGCTGCTTAAGTATTTTTTAGAGATTACTGACTATATACAAATAGAAAATACTTTTTTGTTCATTAAAACAGGTGTCTTAGAGGGTGGCCAGATTTTGTGAACCTGGTTCAACTAACTTTATTTAACTTAAAGGCAATAAAAGCTAAATTCCACTTTGGGTCTCCATATTTCTAACTTTCCATTACTCCATTGCATTTTTGAGTGCTTCTAAACAAAGTTTTAGGGGTTTTTCAATCTTCAACAGAAACTTTCATTACATCTTTTCAAAAGATAATAAAGATTAACAAATTTTAGATACTATGTTCGAAATTAATTTTCCCCATTAAGTTTAAAAGAATTTTAAAATACCAACAAAAGCAGTTTTTCCTAATATAGATTAGATGGCAAAGGTATTCATTTTCGAATTTCAGAACAACAAAGCCATAATCACACAACTTATACTTGAGATAAAATACAGTTTATGGAAATAAGTATTAAGGACTTTTATCAGCATATCATAAACCGCCTGCACCAAAAATAAAAGTATCTCAAAATAAATACAAATAAGCTTAAAATTCTAGGAAAATTTAGAATGGCACAAATATTGGATAAAGTTTAGTTTAAATATGCGCAAAACCCTGTTTCCACCTGTCATTAAGTACTCAGTTGAAAATAAACTGAGCTCCTTTCCACTTTTATTATTGTTTTTAGTCATTAAAGTGGAATTCAAACACATAAAGTAAAATTCAAACACAAAAAACATAATACATTTTATAAATCAATTGTTTTAAAGAATCGTATTAGAAAATAGGTAGTTTGGAAGTCTTTCAAAATATCACACAAACAAAAATCCAAAACCCACATAAAGCTGTTCGTAAATGACCATTTTCTCAACAATCAAGTTTTTGTATATTAACCTTTTATCTAATTCACCTGGAACAACTAGGCCTTTGGGCCCAGTAGTTAACTTGCAATATATTTTGTTTCTTTAAAGGGATGGGAATAAAATAAAAGAATCTGACTAGAAAAGATCAATAGACGCTCTTTAATAATCAAAAGTATAAGGATTAATGCCTTTAATTCCAGAAAATAGGCCATGACTATCCCGGGATGGTATCTGTAGTACAGTATTCTCTTTAATATACCAGAATTTATCATAACAACAACGAATGGTACACTAAGAGAAAACATAATTAACTAATTTTTTTAAATAGGTATGAAGATTCCAAGCATCACTACGATTCATTTTCAGCTATTTAAGGACTGGCAGAAAGGTTTAATACACCCACACATACCCCAAGGGAGGGGAAAACTACCAACCTCCTCCCAGGGAGTTTAATGAAAATTAGCAGGTAAGAGAGGCCTCCGCAGCACGCTGAAAAATCAAAGAGGGCGGCCGGAGGGTCCGGACAGCGGAGGAAAGCCTAGTTCTCGGCCCCACGTCCCCTCACCTTCCCGATAGGAAAAGGAGGCGAAGGTTCATTAGTGCCTTCGTTAATTGACACCTGTAATGAAGAAACTTTCCAAGTGCGGAGACCGCTCAGGCCCGGCCTGGCCGCAGCTCTGCGGCGGCCCCCTCTCGGGCGCTCAGGTAACCGGGCCGGGCTGGGCCCGAGGCGGCGCAGCGGGCGCGC
>NW_006434709.1:8560029-8561313 GCF_000325575.1 Pteropus alecto | reverse complement strand
CCCCTGTGCCACCGCGGGGGGAGTCCTGGTGAGTAGGAGAAGATGGCGGAGGCATTGAGCGGGTCGCGATTGCGCGGCGTCGCCCACGGCGGCCCACTCCGCGGACTCCGAGGCCCAGTGAACGCCGGGTCACTCGCGCCGCCCTGTCCCCCGCCCCTGCGCTTCGCCATTTTTCCTGCGGGCCCAGGAAGCGGAATGGGTTCTGATGCCACCGCGGGGGGAGTCCTGGTGAGTAGGAGAAGATGGCGGAGGCATTGAGCGGGTCGCGATTGCGCGGCGTCGCCCACGGCGGCCCACTCCGCGGACTCCGAGGCCCAGTGAACGCCGGGTCACTCGCGCCGCCCTGTCCCCCGCCCCTGCGCTTCGCCATTTTTCCTGCGGGCCCAGGAAGCGGAATGGGTTCTGATTTCTCCTATGCCCCCCTCGCCCGCGCTCAGGCTTTTAGGGTAGGGGAGACTGGGGATTATTGGGGATCCCGGGCGGCGCCGCAGCCCATGTTGGGACACACGGCCATTTTCCCGCGGGACTTGGTGAGAATGGAACAGCCCAAGGGCCGGCTTAACCTGCATCTGTGTTCCTCGCCACCCTTAATCCTGCAAGGCTCGGCTCATCCGTCCTGCAGCACTAAGACACCGTGATGTGACTAGAAATGGCGGAGTGAAGAGTGTTCACAGGGCATCTCCTTTTTGCCCTGTGGGGTCCCTCACGAGTTGCCCATCTACCTCTCTTCGCCTGAAAAAGTATATTATGCTTCTCAGCGAAGAGCAATTAAAAAGGATATTAAGACGAGGAACGGAGAATGAAGAACAGGTGAAGGAAAGGGGACACGCAGCTGATTGGTGTTAACTAGTTGGCTTTGGGAAAATTTTCCTCGCACCTGCACTTACACTTTCCTCGATGATTTCTGTAGCCAATATATTTAGAGATGTGACTAAAAGTCTGAAAGGTAGTGTACATAATATTTTTAGAACTGTAACCAGAGCAGCTATTAAGTAGTATTTTAAATTTTTTAATTAAATTTATTGGGATGACCAGTAATTCTTTTATAGGTTTTGTCTTAAATTATGTCACATCATCATCTCTCCATTTTATATGACCTTTGTGCTGCTTGAAGTTAATGCTATAAAGTTTCTGCCCAGCCTATTTTCTTCATATGAGCAAGTGATCCTTAGAATCTGTAGAGCAATCCTGACATCATCTTTCCTTCCCATCTTTCCCATGAAATGGGTTTCTGTAGACATTGGATCCTGTAGCAGACATCGTCCATCCAACATTCATTTCCAC
>NW_006434709.1:8542531-8560013 GCF_000325575.1 Pteropus alecto | reverse complement strand
AACAGAGAAGCTTGCCAAATCCAAGTGGGTTTTTTCTGTTTTACAGGTGGTAGCTTAGAGACCTTGGTCTCAGGAAGGAAGGACTCAAGGAATATTTGTTATTGGCTTAACCCATTTCCCGTTTCCCTGAGAATAATCGCCGGTGGCGCTCGCGGCTGCAGCATTTACCCCAAGATAACTCACAGATTACAGTCCTAACCTTACCCCCAAAGTTTGCCACGAAATATCTCTTTTTTTTAATTATTATTTTTGCATCACTCTGGTATATCATTAGTCTTTGGAAACAGATGACATCGTTCTATTTATAGCATTCTATTGTCAGTAGTGGTAGTGCCATTTATAAAATATAGTAATTCTCGATTTCTGAAAAATGTCCAATCCTAGAAAACGTAGCATTCCTATGCAGGATGTTAACATTGTTCTCAAACATGTGTTAGAAGATTCATTAATGAATCCAATTTTTCTGAAATAGACAATTCTGATGATTTTGGGGATAGTGCTTTGGAAGACTATGGTCACGCCTCTGGTCGATTTGGAATCTGGTGGTAATAGGCCTACATTAGCCCTACAGGTCACACTCTGAAGTGGTCAACTCATGATTCCACATCAAAGGTATGACTCCCAGCACACTTGGCAGAAAAGTTGATGTCAGTTATACTACTGACCCACCGCAGTATTTTGAACTTGTTCTTTACTGAGGAATTAGTTTCAAAAATTACTAGCAAAACAAATACCCACATTGCCTTGCTGGCCTCAAAGCCACCTGGTTTGAAAGGATTTTTGTGAATGGTTAAATGGAAAGACTCTGACAATGACAAACAAAGTCTTTTTTGCAATAATGCTACTGCAAAGTATTGTTCAGAAACCTGAGCTAGAGATTTTTTTGGTTGACAAGGCCTCTTTGAGAAGCACCCTATCTCAGGCAAATTATGACTGGTGAAAGATCTTTTTCTTTGGTGCCTGCTAGTCAATCAAAAGCCCAGATGTCATTGCAGAAGATCGATCCTGTGTTTAACTTTCTTGTAAATAAGTTTTCAATGTATATACTCCAAACAGAAACATTACAGTCATTGAATCACTGATGCTTTTCAAGGGGTGGTTAGCTATGAAGCAGTACATCCCGACAAAACAAGCACAGTTTGGTCTCAAGCTATATGTACTTTGTGAAAGTGAATTTGAAAGATTCAGCTGATGGTTTGAAATCGTCACGCATTGTTCTTACCTTGGTCAATGACCTTGGCCAAAGATATTGTGTCTTCCTTGATAATTTTTATACATCTCCCATGCTTTTCAGAGAGTGACATCAAACAGGACTAATGCAGTTGTACAGAAAACATGCCAAATGATCTGAAAAAAAGAACTGCAAATGGATGACTGTAGCCATAATCTGTGATGAACTAAGAAACCATGTGTCGTCGTGGGTTGTAACGAGAATATGGGAGCAATGGATTTGACTGATCCGATGCTCGCTTATCCAACTAAGCACAAAAGGCACAAGTTTTGGTGTAAAATTCTTTTGCCACCTTCCAAACATTACAAAGCTGAACTCCCCACATTCTCTTCAAAGAGGACAGTCCTTAGCACATAGCCATGTAAACTTCAGACTGACATTGATTGAAAGAATGCTGGAAAAGCATCCCGAGCCAGGGCAGCAACGTCTTCAAGACTGTCACACCTCTTCACCTGTCTGGAAGACATTTCCCCAAGAGCATACCACCAACATCAGGGAAACAATCCATCTGGCTGCTGCAAAGTTTGCTGCTCGCACAATGACAGGATGGCAAGAAGATCCCGAGAGAAACTATTTTTGTGCAGAATGATGTTCAGCTTTGTGTTCCATGCTTTGAAATTTAAAAAATAAATAAATACTGATCGTCATATATATTTCTGTTAGGATTAGATACAAGTACTGTTTAGAAATAACTCCAAGGACAGTTTTTATATTTTATTTTCACATTGAAAACCAGATTTGCTTCAGCCTCAAAGACTATGTTTATATAAAATTAACACTGGCATCAAGCTGCACTTTTTTTTTTCTAAATGGAAAATGAGTTAAAACCAATTATGGTAAGGTTTCTCTAGGCCTGGCCATATGTAAGCGGAAATCTGCAGAGTGAGTCTTTTGGAAAGAATTGCCCATTTCTAGTAAAAGGACAAATTCAGCAGATGTGCTTCTTAACCCTTCTTCCTGAAACATGCTCTTGATACACAAGTAAAGCAGCATCCATTTTGACTTTTTTTAACAATGAAACCACAAACAAAAGCCAACCATAAAGTTTGATAATACAGAATAATGTGTGGATGGGTCCCTGATGCATCTTTGAGCAGCTGTCTACTCCCAGACTGCTTAAGAAAAATCCCTTTTAATCTACTCTTAGTTTTCCATTAGTTGTAGCCAAACACATTCCTAACTAAAACAGGTATTCTTTTGATAATTATTTGTGTCTGTCAACTATGCTTTTAAGGCCACAGAGGACCGATAATTGCTCTTGAAAATAGAACAACATTCTGATCTTGAAACTTTTTTTTAAACAAATCAGTTGCTTCCTAGTTTTTTTCTTTAAAAAGTTATGTGAAATGTTTGGTAAAAATGCTTTGAGAATCTAGAGAATTATTGTCATAAATGATCACTGCTCTTCAGTCATCACTTCATTGCTCAACAAACCTTTGTAAAGGGCCAGATGATAAATATTTTAGGCTTTATAAGCATTCCAAATCTCTTATCACAACTATTCACTCCGCCAGCAGGAAAGCAGCCATAGACGATATGTAACTGAATAAGTGTGGCTAAACTTTATTTATGGACACAAATTTGAAATTTATATTATGTATCAAAATACTATTTTAATTTTTTTTCAAACATTTAAAAATGTAAAAATTATTCTTAGCCCATAGGCAGTACAAAAACTTGTAACTAGCCAGATTTGGCCTATGGGCTGTAGTTTACCAACACTTTATCTACTCCAGCTGCTTGTTAGTAGATAAAGGCATAGAAGCCAATAAAAACAAGGTTGCCTGCCTCCTAACTTCACTCACTGTCTGCGCTAACTTGGTATATGCGACAACAGAGACTTTAATGCACTTGAAAGGCGTGTGTTCTAAAAATATAATGGAGCAAAATCTCTGGTAAAATGTGCCCTAAATTTTTGTAAATCTAGATTTTAAAACCAATAATCAGCAATTAGCAAACCTTCAGTAGGCAGATTGATAAAGATGACTTCAGTATTTTGTATACATGTCACCATCTAGTGGTAGAATTATGCTTTGAGTAAAATTATACAATATGTGAAATTTCAAATTTCTCAAGTTTGTAGTGTATTACTAGGTACTTGCCTGGAAACCAGTCCCACATAAACAGCTTTGTAAAATTAGTATTGCCATGGAAATTATTTGTCTTAACATTCTGGTTGTTATTATTGAACATACGATTTTTGTCTCTAGATTTTGAGGTTAAAGGTCTGGTGGTGGTAATATCAGAGGCCAGAGTTCCTGCAGAATTTACTCCTCCATCAAAACTCCCACATTTATCACGGTTTGTGAAACTTAGGGCCATTATTAGAAAGGCAGGATATTTTATCCACAGCACCCAGTTCAGCAAATTGCTGTTTGGTTCAAAAACTGCCAGAGTGATTATTCTTTAAAATTGGATTCTATCACTTCCCTGCTTAAAACCCTTCAATATTTCCTGTTGCATTTAGAATAAACTCTCCCCAGTTTTTAACATTACTCTTATTACATTCCAACCACACTGGTCTGGTTTCTAAAATAAAAACTTCCTGCCCTGGATCTTGGTGCATGTTTTTTCTTCCTAGGACATGCTCTCTATTTTGAAAAGGCTAACCTCTTATCCTAAAGGATTCAACTTAAACATCTCAAAAAATAACTCCCCTCCCCTCTAATATTCTATCAGAGTACTCTTTATTTTCTTAACAGCTTTTACTAGAATCTATATTTCCATGTTTACTTGTATAGGGGACACATTGGACTGCAGGTAAAAAAAAATGTTCAATTAAGAATGGCTTAAACAAATAGAGCTTATTTTTCTCTAGTAACAAATAGGCAGTAGACAGTTCCTGGCCAGTACAGTGGCTCAAGCTCTGTTTTCTTCCCACTCTACCCTCCGTATATTGGCTTGTCACCTCCCAGTTATAAGATAGCTACTACAGCACCAACTTTACAGCAGTCTTCAAAGGCAGGAAGAAGGGAAAGTGATGGTGGCCTGTTTTGGTTTGCATTCTCCCCAAAGCAGGTCCTGAAACACACAAATAGAAATGGTTTGTTTATATCATCCCAAGAAACACTGGTAGGACAGTGGAGCTATGAGACAGGAAATGGGGGTGGAGGGGGTAGGTAACCAATAAAAGATTCATTATCGAGCCCTTTTCTCACTCTGGAGGGTAAGGAACCTAACCCCACAGGGAAACTACAAACCATTATAAAACGTGCCTTAAAATCATCCTACCCAAGGGACAAGGAACCTAGGTATTTACATCTACTATCTTTAGTCACAATTGAGTGTTGGTAGGGGGAAGAGTTGTAAGCAGCAAAGCAGGCTTCCCAAGCACCCAGAGAAAACCTTCAGGCATAGAAAAAGTTGCTAGCAGCTGGAACCCTGACCTCTGCTCTGAAGTGATAACTAGGGGCAGAGCATGGATGGTATCTGGTACAACACCCATCTGCTTTGGATACAGATGTGATGTCTAGAGAAGCAGCAGCCATTCTGAATAAGCCTATAAGCAAAAGCCAAGGCATTGAAGATAGCAGAATGGAAAGAGAAAAGGCTTGGGTCCCTGGTGGCATTGTTGAGAAGCTGGATCAGTGCTAGCAACTGCCTACATGTTGCTATATAAGACATCTGGTTATATAACAAAAATAAAACCCTAAAGTAACTATTTAAGTTATTATAGCTCAATGCAGTTATTTAAAAGTGTGGTAGGCAGAATTGTGCCCCCAAAGATGTCCATGTTCTAATTCCCAGAATCTGGTACCTTAGATGGCAAAAGGGACTTTACGGGTAAGGACCTTGAGATGGGGAAATTATTTTATTCATATGGACTCAATTAATGCAGCTTTAAAATTAGAGAACTTTTCCCAGCTTTGTTCTGAGGGAGCTATGACTACACAAGAATGATCAGAGAAATATAATGTTCCTGGCTCTGAAGACAGACGGAAGGGGCCATGAGCCAAGAAATGTGCTTGGCCTCCAGAAGCTGTAAAAAACAGATTCTGCCCTTCAGCTTACAGAAAATGCAGAACTGCTGACACCTGGATTTAGCCCAGTGAGACCCATATTGGACTACTTATTCATAGAACTGTAAAATAATGTTTGTTAAAGGAAATTTAGTTTTAAGCCACTAAGTGTATGGTAATTTGTTACAGCAGCAATAGAAAACTAATATAAGTAGCATACAGATATAGGGAATAGCATATGCAAAACCCCTGAGACACAAAATTGCTAGGCAGTTTCGAGGAACAGAAGTAAGGCCAGTATAACTAGAACATGGTTATGGAAGAAGGCCTTTTGCAGAACCCGCAAATGTTGCTAAGATTTTGGCCTAGATCCCAAAAGCAACTGAAGTGTGAAAGCAACACAATCCGATTTGTATTTTAAAACAGTTTTGACTAATCTGTAGAAAATGGATTGGAAGTGGAAACAATTGAGGGTTGTTAATATTAATCCACAAAGGTGAAAGCTTAGACTAGGGTAATAGGAAATAAATGAAGAAAAGAGTCCATTCTAAAAATATTTTAAAGGTGAAAAGACAAGAGTTAGTTGATGGTTACGGGGAGAAGAGAAGATGGTATCAGGTTATCTCAAGATTTGTGATTTGTACAACTGGTTAAATAGTGGTGCTATTCACCAAGATAGGGATCACTTAAAGGAGGACAAGGGAGATGGTGTCAATAATGACATACTATTTTACAAGTGCTCAGCGTGAGGTGCCTGTGAGATAACCAAAAAGAGTTGAGCTGATAGATGTTTGAATCTAAAGCTAAGAAGAAAGTTCTGGACTGGAAATGTAAATATGAAAATGATCCTGATTATGCTAGGTTTTTGCTTTATGTGGGGAAAGACAATTGCTACACATTCAGCACTACAAAGTTCCAAACCTGAAGAAAGAGAAAAGTTCCCTCAACTGTTCTCTCATCAGGAAAGCAAAACTCCAGAAAGCCCTACAGCTAACTTACCTTTGGTCTCATTACCCAAAGCACTGTCACATGGCCACTTTTAAGCCTCAAAAAAAGCTTAAAATCCAGTATTTCACTTTACAGCCTCTATGGTAGAATGAAAAGCTAGCTGGCAGTGGGTATTGAGTTTTTTACAGTACCTGCTACAAACAATAAATGAAGCCATGAGATCATACAGGGGCTGGATACTGTAGAGTGAAGAGAAAAGGACCAAAAACAACCTTGAGAGACTCAACACCTAAAATCTTCCTTGTCTGTCACTTAGTGCTTTTCTATAACCTATCTCCATACCTTTACAACACAGGTGAAAGATCTAAAAATGTTATCACCTCCCTGCCACAAAATGATTTTTCTAAGCAATCATGTATTGAGTTCATATTTTTAAAGGATTGTAAAAAGATGCAAAGGTTTTATCTTGGTATGAGGTTAGGTGTGTGTGAGAAAGACTGGATGGAGGGGGTTGTTTTTTTCTCTAAGGACAGTTCAGTGTAATCAGGACTTTAAGTGTTTGTTTCACTCCACGACTTAGAGTGTTTCTGAGTGGCCTCTTAGCACCACATTCATAGAACTCTAAGTTGGAAGAAATATTAAATATCAGATTTGAAGTCCCCTAACTCTTTCAACTGCATTCCACAAAGTAATTTCGAAAAAGTATCCCTTGCAGATTCTTAATTTGGCATTTAACATTTTTCATCATAACCTTAAAGAATTTCAAAAGATATAATTTATAACAGAATACTGACATTTTAAATAAAACTGTTTCATCCCTTTTAAATGTTTCCAAAGAAATCTAAAAACCCTAACAACTTGATACTCAAAATCATCCATTTTCAAAGGTACACCAACAAGCTCTTCATCCTACTTTCCCCACAAAAATTTTACCCTAATGTAATATAGTGCCTAAATATATAACATTCTACAAGACAAAAAACAAGAACATTCTACAAAACCATGATACACAAGTCTTATACTCAAGAAATTTAACAACCATGAAGTTTTAAGTGTTAACATTTCCAATATTAAATTACTCTGAATACACAGTTTATCAAAATAAAAAATATAACAATTTGATAAATTATTAAATATAAAAGTAAAATATCGGTTAGGATTTCACTTAGGGTCACCTTTGGCTTTTGTCACAACTGAGGTTGCAGATTAATTCATTTGCTTTAAAGAAAATATTGGCTATGTTAATGTAATTGGCGAAGGCAGTCCTCACTGTCAATTGAGTCAGCCAAATCAAATCAATAAAATGTCTGACTTCATTTTTCAATTTAAATTAATACATCAATGTATATTTTATAGATTTTGATACTTTGAGGAATATTAACAAAAACTACTGAGAAATACATTTTGGAACACATCTTACAAGGTAGATTATTACTAAATTAGTAAAGTCAGATGACAATTTTTTTCATAAGCCATATGATAAAATGTTTCCTTTATAATAAAAAATATGTGGCCAAATACGTTTATAAGAAAAATGTTATGGTATACCTTCAGTAAATGTATATATTTGCATATATCAAATTCTTATATTGAGTTTTGGGAATTATTAAGAATATATGTAAAAATCAGAAATAAATTTTGTCAGTTCATGATTCAAGCTGTTCCTATGTATTTAATGAAACAAAGAAATATATATTGATTAAAATCAAATTAGTTTGGTAACTAACATAATTTTATTTTTTGTTAATGGAAGTATGAAAGCATTTAATAAGTTGAAATAAGATGAAAATTGAATATAATTTGAATTAAAGATGTTATATGATTTGACAAACAAGCTTTAATTACCTTATTGATTTATATATACCTTACCTGAAAAGAAGTTCCATAAAATATTTAACCTTGATTTTATTTTTTATATCTGGTGATACTCTCAAAATAAAAAAGAATAGCATTGTCTACAGCCATGCCACCCTGAATAAGCCGGATCCCATCTGATCTTGAAAGCTAAGCAGAGTCGGGCCTGGATAGTACTTGGATGGAAGACCACCTAGGAAGACCAGGTGCTGTAGGCGTAAAAAATAAAAAATAAGGGATTGTAAACTGACAAGGTCCTTGAAATCTGTGAAGTCAACCAAGGGTTGCCTCACCTTAAAAAAAAAAAAAAAAAAGAATAGCATCATCACCAGCCAATATACTGCTTCTGCTATTCAAATGTGCTTTTCCTTTAGAAATAATAGAATAGCTGAAAAAAATTGCTTACCTTTAAATACGGGATTGGAGAAGCTATTTTTAGGGTTTGAGGCTTTCTTTGCTTTACTTGTAAGGGTACTCTCTCAAGAGCTATTCATTCCTTGATGATTGTTGGGAATGATAGAGGTAAGTCACTCTGAAGAGCCCTATCTATGTATTATGTGATTATAGGCCAGTGCTTGACTTTTTAACAAAAAAGTTTATATAACAGGGAAAAAGATCCCATAAAAGTATGTGGTGATTTAACTAATCTTAAAGGAGATTTTCCCAAAACCGAAAATTTGAATTGTCCCTTTGCTTCCCGCCACCCTTATTTTTACACATTAATGCCTTATAGTAATAAATACAGAAGTTGACGATCTAGAAATTGATAACTCTAAAGCTATCCATGTTTGTGGTCCTTTGGAAAGTGTTCATATAACCCAGTATGTGTACCCTAATCTGAAAAACCACTGCTCTGAAATCTCTGCATTGTTGCCTAGATGAGGCATAAAGACTCTCCATTCACTGGGTGTGATCCTTAATGTTAGTCCTGAAGTTAAAGACCAGAGGCAGTTCATACCATTTAAAGGATTTTTTGTGTAACTACCACTATGTGACTTTGACCAAATTACTTAATCTCTCCATGCCTTAGTTTCTCTATGAGGGTTAATGATAATACCTCAGAGTTGTAACGATTGCGTAAATACAGATGAGGTGTGTAGAACAATGTCTGACTCAAAATAAGCACAGAATTAAAAATAAGGATTATTTGATAAAGAAAAAAAATGCCTCAGAATTTCTGTTGTCTGGTGTTACTCAGATTATCTGCAGTAATTCTTAAACTTTGGTTCTCTTGAGAATAGTTTGGAGAGCTTTGTTTTTAAAGAAAATACAAAGCATATTCCTTACCTATTCCCCAGAGCTTCTGATTCTGTAGGCCTGGGTTGGGGCCAGAAATCAACTATTTTAACAAGTATTTCAGGTAATTCTGGTACAGGTGGTCCTTGTCCGACCCTATGAGAAACACTATAGTCAGGTTTAATCCCTTTTCTTCAACATACTCCTTTCTATATTTGAAAGCAAGAAGTCTGGTTTCCATTGTGACTTTGTTTTTTGGCCCAGAACATCCAGAGCTCATTTACCTCTTCATCATGTTAATATGGTTTCAGGTCTATTCATGTTCCTAATTGAGAAATTAAGCATTGTCTAAGAATAGCAATGTTTTCATAAAATATGATATCTAGAAATACAGTCTGACAGCAGAGTAGACCATAAAATTATGATCTCTAGTTTTAGACAACATACTTCAAATACTGTAGCCACATACTATTTGGCCATTCTAAACGATACTTAATTAAAATATTTAGGTCTTTTTCATATGTTCTGCTGGTAAGCTAAATCTCTCCTATATATATATTTGTGCAATTTTTTTTTTTTACCTACTTGCAGTATTGTAATAAATTACAATAATTTCTTATTATTGTAAACTCTTTTCTGGTTATAAAAGTAATATTGTTCATTGTAAAAACTACAGAAAAACATAAACTAAATATTGACCAGTATCTCATACTCAGAGGCACTATCATCTTAATACATGTCCTTTCATTCTTTAATAGATATGTAAATCTTTTTTATTAAAACAGGAGTAAAATGTTCAGATGAGACAAGTATTAAATATTTTTCATTGTTAATATGTATAGATACATCATTTTTATTGTCCTTAGTATAGCATTTCATTGTATAGATAGATTCACAATATGTAATTTCATTAAACTGTACTCAGTTGACATTTAAATTCTCATTTTCCCCTCTTAAGTAACACCACAATAAACACACACACACACTTGTGTACTGTTTCATTTATTCTCTTAAAATAAATTCTTAGAAATGAAGTTAGCAATATGACCATCTTTCTCTATATATTGTCCCTTAATTGAAGCCTAAATAAATATTTTCTTCATGTGAGCATAACCAAAGTTTTCTTGTGCTTCCACAGATATGAGACTATTTCTCCGTTTTTTCTGCTTATTCTGTTAGAAGCTTAATATGGATTCCTTCAATCTACTGCTTTCAAAAAGGTTAATATCCAAAAATGTTTCTCATCAACTCATTTGTGTTTGTTGTATGGGGTTGGGTGGATGAATGGAAGCAAAGCAAGCAGAGAATTTTAGTCAATGAACTTAGTAAGATCAAGCTTCTTGAGGTATCTTTTTCTTCCCTGGAGTCAAGGCAAGTTAAACAGGAACCAGAGCAACTGGAAAATTATAACAAAAATCCATATAAACATCCATATAAAGGTAAATTTATGCTTATTGAGTCATCTGATATTTAAATTGTCATAGGCAAATTTTCCCACCACAAATTTGCCTGTATTGACCAGGACATAAGAAATACTAAGATGAAAAATAAAACATAAAACAGCAGTATGTATACAGGAATAAAAAACAAAGTTATGAAGTAGAAAATCCAAAAACAGAACTTGTATATATGACTTTATCATAAAGATGGCTTAAGTCATTTATGAACAACTGCTTAGTCATAGGGAAAAAATGTTTCCTATCTCATATCATTTGCCAAA
Organism: Pteropus alecto; assembly: GCF_000325575.1. NCBI lineage: Eukaryota > Metazoa > Chordata > Mammalia > Chiroptera > Pteropodidae > Pteropus > Pteropus alecto. The sequence continues at coordinate 8,549,065 of NW_006434709.1, read as the reverse complement.
AATACAGAATTAAAATTGTAAAGATACTAAAAGAAAATATAGGGTAATATGATATAATGTTGAGTTGTAGAAGGCATGACCTGAGAAGTTGAATCCATAAAGATAGATTTGACTACATTAAAACAATTCTGTATACCTAACCACCATAAATAAAATTGCGAAAAAGACATACTGAGTAAGCTAGTCTATCTACGAATACTATCCCACACATACAAATAAATATAAGTACAAAAAAACTAATAGGACAAAAATAGGCTGGCACAAATTGGAAAATTTTTTTAAGTAAAAATTCAACCTTATTAGGTACCGAAAGGAAATTTTAAATAATAATTCCTAGGTAGAAAGAAATCATAAATTATAATACATTATTGGTGAAAATATAAGTGAAATATTGGTGAAAATATTCAGCTTTTTTGGAGAAAAATGGCATTATGTATTCGAATCTTTAATTTTTATATATGCTTCAACCTAATATTTTCATGTTTAGTAATTTAAGAACAATTAGAGAGCTAAGACTTAGTTATAATAATGTACATCAAGGCTTTGTTTAAATAGTAAAATATCAGCAACCATATAAATGTCTAGTAGTAAGGAAATTATTGAGTAAATTATAATGTGTCCAATCAATAGTCACTAAAATAGATGTTGCATAATATTTAATAATCTGGAAATAAGTTATAAGTAATGGCATATAAATTTTAAAAACCAGTATGTACTATATGGTTCTACTCTGTTAAAAAAGACTGGGAAACAATGAATTAACAATGAGTTAACAGTTAACTTTTGTTGGAGAGATTATAGTTAATATCTTTTTACTTACCTGCATTTGACATACTTTCTGCAATGAAGATGTCTTACCATTGTAATTCTAAAACAATAAAAGTTCTTGTTAATACTTAAAGTACACTAATAAAGTACATAGCTCTATCAAGGTTCAATTAGGGGAGCAGAACTACTATGAGTATAATAAACTAATAAATTCATTATAGGAACAAGACTATCCATAAATGTGGGAGGTGGGGGGAAAGCTGTTGACTCTGCATCTGGTGATAGAACTGGGGTCACCGTTAGTCAGCAGGACTAGCAGGTGAGAACTTAAGAGTGCGTTGGAGAGAACAAAGGCAAGCTGCAGTCCCTATCTCTCACCACCTCTAAGCCTTCAGAGAGCAATTGTTGCTCCCTCAATTCCACCATCCAATTCTCACCAACACTTTTTTTGACACTTCAAACTGAGAATGATAAACGTAAGAGTCATGAACACTTTGGGGGTAATTTATAGAGTACTGTCCTTATAATATGTCAAAGGAATATAATTTCTAAGTACTCATTAGAAAGTCTCATCTATGATACTCCAAAATGCTATTTTACAGGAAATATATTTTATTGTTTCTTTGTGTTAATATTGAGAAAATCTGGTGCATACTGTAGGAATTCCATATGGTTCAACCACATATCATCTTTTTCAGTTAGGGCAAGTTAAAGTTATTTAATTTGTGTCAGCGTCTGAATATGTAAAGTGGGAAAAATAATAGAATCCATGTCCTAGAGGACTTGTGAGATTTAAGTGAAATAATACATGTAAAAAAACTTAACCTGATAATTAGCATATTGAAAGTGCTCAATAAATGGTAGTTCTTTCAAGTAATCATAATCTCTAATCTAAATTTGGCATTGTTCCACACCCACATGTGTCTTTATATTATAATATAAAGGACTATATTAATTTAAACCACATAGCATAATTTGTCATATTTTTCAAATGTTAGATGGTATACTACATGTATTTTGCAAATTTTTTTACTCAACATAGTTTAAAAATGTATTATTCATTGATATAACTTAGTTCGCTCATTTTAACTCATGTATGGTATTCCCAAATATGGATATATCACAGTTTGTCAATTCTCCTGTTGGACATTTAGTTTATTTCCAGTTTTTGTTACTAGAAATAATGTTGCAACAAACATTCCTGTACCTGTTTTCTTAAATACACATGCAAAAGAATCTCAGGAATATATACCAAGAATTGGAATTGCTGGATTGAGGATATATACTTCTTCAACTTTTCTAGATATTGCTAAATTGCTCTCCAAAGTAGATGCACTAGTTTACACTCTCAGCAGCAAGCACGAGATTTCCTGTTTCTTCTTCTTCTCACCAAACTTGGTCTTATCATACCTTTTTAATATTTGTGTGAAATGCTATCTCATTGTTTTAAATTGTAGGAAGTTGAGGAACAGATCATTCTAATAGACAAAATTTTCCTTCTGACATCAAAGTATTATTATTAACATTGTATTTGTATTCCTGTTAGATGTTAATATATCCCAGTCCTCCTCCATTAAACTGCATTATGTCTACCTAACAATAGTGGAAAGTATACAAGGGACCAGAAGGCCTGGATTTGCATACTACCTGTCTATTGCTCCTTAATTCTGTCACAATGGGCAAGTGAAAACCTGACCTGCCCAGATTCTTTCATCTGTAAAACAGGGATGACAGCATTTGACTGGATTCTTGAGAGGATTAAATGTAATAACAGGTTATTACTCATCCCTGCAACTACAGCAACCAACAGGACCCAGTACACGATAAGCAGATTATAAACATTTGTAGAATTGAAAACATTTATCCACCAAGCTCTTAAACTTCACCTCCTCAGGAATCCCAGGACTCATAATGCTGCCATAGTGGTCTGGCTACAACCACAAGACCACCAACCCACTCCTGGATTGCAGAGAATGACAGCAACTTGCAGTCCATTTGAGAAGTTCAAGAAATAATATGAAACTATGAATTAGCTTTTGATGTGTGCACACTACTAGATATCAGTAGATTAGAAAGATTCCACCAAAATTAAAATAATAGCAAAGAAATATATGAAAGATGAAATGCACTATTTGAAAAAAATTATCTTTGCAGCTGAGTCAAATAGATGAAGCACTCAATGAAAGTAAGGTAAACTGTATTCTTTATTAGGCTCACTTCTGTACTTGAAAACTTCTCAGATCACTTCAGCCAACAAAATACTTTTTAACAAAAGAGAAATAGGCATTTTCATAAATTGCTTGTAAAGGAAAAAAAAATATACAATCTTTATGGAAGTCAGAAATAATACTCAAAATTAATAAATTTAATTAAAACTCCTTTTTATTCACTAAACTAAAAAATGCATATGAGAAACATTACCAAGTTAAGATACAGATTGCTCATCAAATTATTCTTTTTTAACATTTAATTTTTCAAATTTTAATTTTTCAATTAGTTGACACTCAATATTTTATATTAGTTTCAGGTGTATAGCACAGTGGTTAGACATTTATATAATTTATATAAATTAGTTTAGTACCCACCTGGTTATTACAATATTGTTGACTATATTCCCCATACTGTACTTTACATCTCCATGACTATTTTTGTAACTACCAATTTGTACTTTTTAATCCCTTAACCTTTTTTTCACCCAGCCTCCCAAACTCCTCCCATCTGGCAACCATCAGTTTGGTTTCTATCTATGAATCTCTTTCTGTTTTGTCTATTTGTTTATTTTGTCCTTTAGATTCCATATATTAGTGAGATCATAGGGTATTTGCCTTCTGATTTATTTCACCTAGCATAATATGTGCTAGTCCATCCATGTTGTCACAAATGGTAAGATTTCATTATTTTTATAGCCAAGTAATATTCCATTGCCTATATGTACCACTTTTTTTTTATCCAGTAGTCTATTCATGGGCACTTAGGTTGCTTCCATAAAATTAATGCTACAATAAATATACAGATGCATGTCTTTTCAAATTAGTGTTTTGAATTTCTTTGGATAAATACCCAGAAGTGGGATTGCTGGGTCATATGGTAATTCCATTTTTAATTTTTTGAGGAACCTCCATACTGTTTTCTTGGAAAATTTTTCATGTGCACTTGAAAAGAATGTATATTATGCTGCTTTGAGGCGAAATGCTCTAAAAATGTCAATTAAATCCATCTGGTCTAATGTATCTTTAAGACTGTTTCATTGTTGATTTTCTGTCTGGTAAATCTATCCATTGATCTACCTATTCAAATCATTAAAAATAAAACTAAAGTAAAAACTTAACTATTTAGTAGTAGTAGCAGCTACATGATTAAAAGATAGAGATAAACAAAGATCCTCCTAGAGGGCAGGCTTCCTATTACAATATGAATTGAACTAGCATAAATGCTCAAATGTTTCTCATATGTCACTATAGCCACGAGACCCATTTATCAATGATCATTATGCTATCTTAGAACAATTAGTTTAAACTAATGAGTTTATCGTAGAATTTGTATCATTAATTTTATCACATCACAGCAACTAAGGTTGTATTTCAACCCATATATTTATCCATTAAAATGCCAAAGGCACAAACCCTTTGGTCCAACTATTTTGCTTCTAGAAATTTATCGTTTGTATATACTCACACCTGTGCTATTTTCTTTAGGGTAATAGCAAGAAATTAATACTCACCTCCAGGCCAGATACTATTCTAAATGCTTTAGATATATTACCTCATTTTATCGTCATATGAGGTAGGCACTATTCCCATTTTACAAATGAGGAAATTGAGGTTTAAAGAATTAAATGATTTGCCTAAAGTCAGACACTATTAAATGCTTATGGGTAGGTTACCACACCAAAATGAAGTAAAAGTTAAGGATGGGAATTTTGGCAATCTGGTAGGCCTCTGTTCTGTCAGCAGCTATACAACATACTAGTGAGATGGAACAAAATATGTTGCTCATAATATGTCTATAGTGTATTACTCAGTCATAAGTAAAAATTAATAAACTTATGGGTAGGTATTATTCCCATTTTACACATGAGGAAATTGAGATTTGGAGAGGTTGATTTGCTTAAGGTCACACAACTAATAAGTGCTGAAGCTGGAATTCAAATCCAGGAAGAATGGCTCCAAACTCCTTTAATCACTAGATGGTATTATCTATAAATTCATCATGGTACTATATGGATACATTAATTATGGTATATTCATCCAATGGAATATAATGCAGCCATAGAAAATAATGAGAAGCTCTTTATATACTGATATGGCACAGCATGCAAGATATATAACTAAGTGAAAAAAGCCCAGTATATAATAAGCTCTTGTTTGTAGAAAAAGAAGTCAGAGACCTGAAATTATATACAAAATTTGGAATATATGTGCATTTGAACTGAGGGGAGGGTTGCTAACTTTCATTATATTTTCCCCAAAATGGTTAAGTATCTCTAGGCTATGAAAGAAAATTTAGCCTTACACAAATTATATATACAATAGTTTCCCTTTATCTGTGGAGATACAGACCAACACCCCTAGTGGATGCCTGAAATTGTGGATAGTGCTGAACCCTGTACATATTATGTTTTTCCCTCTACATATGTACCTATGATAAAGTTTAATTAATTAGGCACAGAGATTAAAAACAGTAACTAATAATAAATTAGAATAATTACAACAACATACTAAGTTATGTGAATATAGTGTGTATATGTGTATGTATGTGTCTCACCCTCTCTCAAAATATGTTGTTATACTGTAATCACCTTTTTACTTAAAGGAAGTACTTTATGCCTTCTCTTTGGTGTATCCAAATTGCCAGCATAACCACTCTTGCACCTTGGGGCCATTATTGAGTAAAATAAGGGTTACTTGAACAAAAGCACTGTGATACCATGATGGTTGATCTGATTATCGAGATGTTATTAAGTGACTAATGGGTGAGTAAGGTATACAGCCTGGATACTTTGGGCAAAGGAATGATTCACATTCTAAGTGGGACGAAGAAGAATGGTACAAGATTTCATCATGCTACCCAGTATGGCGCACAATTTAAAACTTATAAATTGTTTATTTGGAATTTTTCATTTAATATTTTCGGACCCCAGTGACAATGGGTAACTGAAACTAAGAAAAGCAAAACTGCAAATAGGGGGGAACTACTGTATACACTATAACTATATCTATGGATAAAAACATGAATAGGAAAAGACTGAAATAAAAATGCATTAAAATAATAGCATCTTATACTAAAATACTAAAATTCCATATGGATCAAAGATTTAAATGATTACAAAGAGAAAAATAAAAAAGTGATTACTAGAGAAAAGATAAGGGAATGTTTTTATAACTCATTAAGTATGAGCCTAACCCCAAATACATAAGATAAAAGATAAGTTCAACTACATACATACAAGAAAAAATTTCCTTGGCAAAAGCTAAAAAAAAGAAAAATATAAAGAAAAAATACATATGCACGCGCACACGTACGCGCGTGCGCACACACACACACACACATAGTATAGGTAAAGTCAGAAAAAGAAAGAGATATAAATAATATCTCAGATGAAAGACTAATTTTTGTAAAGAACTCCTACAAATCAATAAGAAAAAGACCAGCAACTCATTAAAAAAAAGTGAAAGATATGTTTAACATAAAAGTAAACACAAATGGCTTTGAAGCATTTAAAAATATTCTCAACCTCACCAATACTAAGAAACCATTTTTCACCCA
>NW_006434709.1:8446161-8542480 GCF_000325575.1 Pteropus alecto | reverse complement strand
GAAACAGGCACTCTCACAGCTGCTGGTTGAATTGTAAATTAGTTCCACATTTATAGAAAGCAGTATGTCAATATCAAGATTACAAATATATTCTTCAACCCAGCAATTCCACCCCTAAGGATCAATCCAACATATTACTCTAACATGTGAGAAGTGAAATATATAAACATTCATTGTGGCACAGTTTGTAACAGCAAAAGACCGGAAACCTACAGGGTCATTATTAGGGAACTAAATTAGGATACATTTATCAGTAGAAAACTATACAGCTATTACTCCCGAATAAACAGGGAATTTCTATATACTAACATGAAAATATCTCCAAGATGTATTGTTCAGTGAATAAAACAAGTTGTAAAATGGTATGTGCCATATACTACTATTTTATCAAATAAAAGGCAGAGGAGAACATATCTACATATTTTCTGGTATGTGCACAACATATCTGTGGTAGTATTTACAAATAGTAACACTGGTTTTCTCCACAGACAGGAAATATGGCCGAAGGATTGAGGTAGAGAGGAACTTCCTTTCTGCTATTTCCTTTCTGCCTTCCAAATTTTGCATAATGAATATATTATCTATTCAGGATACTACATTGAATGTTTTTTTTAATGTCAAGAATCTCTGAACTAATAATTCTTGACATCCCCTCCATCCCTCTCTTCTACTCCACTTTCTCGCCTTTTCCTACCAATCACATTCCTGTGAGATAAATTAATTCTTGGGGTTACTTACCATCATTGAGGGGTTTCACTAGCAATCAGGACATGCCACTCTTATACTTTATTCTAGAGACTAATTGGAGACTCCAAGGTCCTCCTCGTGCAGAGGTTCTTAATTGTTTTTATGCCATTAACCCCTTTGGCATCTGCTGAAGCCTTTGGACTCCTGAGAAAATAAAATATATAAAATTATTGTAAAAATCAATTATATTGAAACAATGTTATAAAAAGATTTTTAAGACATTGTGATATAGTAATACATCATATTTCTTTATTAATGCATTAAATAAACTATTCCTGGGAGAGTTAATAAATAAGAGAATTTTAAAATAGTAATATCTACAATAACTATAATATGATATGTGATGTGACCTACTGCATCAACCATTCTATCAGTTTCATCTTCCTAAGAAAGTCCCTCCTAGATCTAGACATATTGCCCTCTGTTTCTTGGTCATTTGAGGATTTCTCTTCACCATCATCCTGGAGGATGCCTTTGCGCCACTCTGTGGTGTCAATATCCTGTTTTCTGTATCCTATGTCTCATTTATTTCCTTGTTTTGGTGGAGCACACCCTCCAGCTCTTTCTGAGAAAGTATGGGAGGAGAATTATTTAAATTTCAAATATTTGAATATGTCAGTAAAAATTATTCATACTTGATTGATTTGCTGAGTAAAGAATTCTAGTTTGAGAATCTTTTTCTTTCCAAATTTTGAAGACTTTGCAGAGTTAACTATTGAGAAGTCTATTCTGACTTAGGGTCCTTTTTATGTGACATGCTTTTCTCTCTGGAAATGCACAGCTTAAGTCTTTGTCCTAGTGTTCCAAAATTTTCCAACATACAGTGTTGGGATCTATTTTCATCATATGGGATGGATATTTCGTAGGCCCTTTCAATTAGCAAATTGATGTCCTTCCATTCTGGGAGGTTTTCTTGAATCCTTTCTTTGATTTTTTTTTTTCCTTCCCTCCATGTTCTGTTAATGCTATTTGGAATTCATAGAAATTTTTAAGTGGTCCTCTAATTTTTTCTATAGCTTCTTTTTTTTTTTTTTTTTTTTTTGTCTTTTCACTCTATTTGGGGGAGATTTCCTTAACTTATCCTTCATCTCTTAACTTAAGGTCTTTATTTCTGCAATTCTTTAATTTATAGAAGTTCTTTTTGGTTCTCTAAATTTATTTTTAATGTAGTATTCTCTTCTTCTTAGTTGCAATAGCTTCTCTTGACTTCTTTGAGGGTAATAGTGATAGTTTCTTGCCTATGCATGGTCTGTTTTCTTCAAGTTGTTTTTTCTGTTTCTGTTTTATCCTTAATATTGAGGTCTCTCCAGATGCCTAGTAATTCTTAGTTGCCCATTCATAAAGTGCAAGAATAAAAAATTGACTGGAAGCCTGGGCCCATCAGTGGGGCTTGTCTACTGTGAATTTCACACTTGGCAGTAAAGTGGTCTGACTGATCGATTTAGTTGGAGAACTTCTGCCAGTACTTTTAGTTCCTTCCTCTTGAGTTAGTCAAGATTCCCAGAGAAGATTCTTGTAGTCTCCTGCCAGAATCTTGAGGGCCTAGCAACTAGTTTTCCTAAGAACCAAGAAGGAAAAGAAAATGGGAGAAACATAGCATCTAAAATGCATGGGTTCATTTAATTTTCCTGTTTTCAGTAGAGTAACCCTGACCCCAAAGGAACAGTGGGACTACAGGAAAACAAGTAAATACAAAATGGTGAGTAGGGGTAGATCCAGGTTGTATGTTATCCAAAGCTTACACAATTAGGGGGACCTGCATTAGGAAAATACAAAATGGCAAATATAAAATTATGTACACAAGTGAATACTTAAGTTGAAGGAGAAATAATAACAATCACACATTTTAAAAATTGACAAATACTACAAATATCACACTAAAATCACATATAGCTAAGATCTCTGAAGGGCCTTGGAAGGAGCTTCATGTTAAATTCTCCTCTAAGTGCAAGACAAACTTGGAGATGTAATAGGTATGGCCTGAATCATGCTGGCTGTTGAAGACCAAGTCTTCACATTAGAGTACTTGCCCCTTGAGGGTACACAAACATTTGTTAAAGAGTGCTAAGTATCTTGAAGGGAATCAACTTCAGTATGGACTCTCTTTAACAGTGATTTGTCCTCAAAATGTTTCAGCCATTTGCCAGTTAACTCCCACTTTACAAAAGAAAATCATACCTTGCAGCCATTCTATTGCCCCATGATGTAAAAATTTCCAAGGCATAGCTCAAAGCAGAATTTTGAAAGAGAAGGATGTGCCTTTATCACAGTTGGTAAGGTTTTGGGCCCTATCATCTGTCTGTCTCTCTCTCTATTCTCCCTTTTAGAATTCAGAAGTGAGAAGTGAGAAAGTTGTCAGAGGAATGCATGTTTATTTGAAATTTAAATGCATGTTTATTGAATTAAAAAACAAAATCAGACTTTTTCTTAGAGTCAGTAATCTGATCTGAGGAGGACTAACCAGCTTCTAATTAATATTCTGGACATTTCCCATAAATTAATGAGCTAACCTGGCTGTTCCAAAGTTTTGTCAAAAATATAAAGTACATAGACAAATACATTATGCTTAAAAATATTTGCAATCGATTAAAATTGATTAAAATGTTAGATAAAATTAAAATTTGCAAGTGGCAAATAACTTCAAAATTATTTTAAGGAAATTTGAGCAAAATCATTAAAGTCCCTATTTCAGAGAATATTAGGGATTTTAATGTCTTAAGAAAATATGTATAATTATGAAACTCATAAGCAGGTAAGTAACAATCACATTTGCATTTGGAAAAGATTTTTTAATATACATAGGAATAATGTAGAGACTTCTTAATTAAAATACAAGTTCTGATTCAACAGGTCTGAGCTGGGGCCTGAGATTCCTATGTGATGTGCATACTGTCAGCCCCAGACCACACTTGAGTAGCAGGAGAGAGAATGGATTGGGGAAGAATCCAAATGGCAATAAATGAGACCTATTAGGAAACTATATCAGAAGTCCAGGAAAGATGATAGTGACTTAGACTTAGGTTGATAGCCATGGAAGAGATTAATTTGAGATCTATTCTGAAGTAGACTTGAATAAACTTTGTGACTGAATATGAGAGAGTAAGGAAGATGTCAAAGATGACTGAAAACTAAATGAAGGATGTTGGTGCCGTTGAGATATAAACAAACAAACAAACACACGGAAGGAGAACCAGCTTATTTTGAATTTTATAGGGGTATGGCAGGAAAAGTTCAGTTCCTGTTAGACTGAGCTTGAGATACTAAAGTATATGGGTCTGGAAGGCAAAAAAGTCTGAGCAGTAGATGTAAATTTGAAGAAATATTTAGATCGTATCTGAAACCAGAGTAGATGAGACCTCCTGGGTAGACTGAAAGGTGAAATGAGAAGGCCCAGAACATAATGGTGAGGCTGAGGAGAAATTGCATATTTCAAACTTATCTCATGGCTTTCAGCTTCTATTTCAGAAATTTGATAAAAAATATGCTTTCACAGAACCACAGCTGGACTATGCTGTTTAAATGCATATTTAAAAATATTGTGAAATTCTTCTCTCCAAAATTCCAGGGATATTTTGAAATGTCATTTTGACAGAGTAGATGACTGACAATCTAGGCACATTCTCAAACTTATTTTGCAAGGGCAGCCTGAGAAATTTAAAGCATACTTCAGACTTACTAAAATCTATGAATTTTCCCTGAGGTTGTCATTTTACATGTAGTAACCCTGTAGCTTCAAAAGTTTTAATTGTTGAATCCAGGAAATGCACTTAATCTTAATCATCAATTTATTTTGTGATGACTGAATTTAGAAAAACTCTGAAAGTTCCTTTAACTAACATAAGCTTCATGCAGCTACATCATAGAGACAAAACGAAACTGTATCAGAAGAATCCCTGAGTATATTTAGCTTTGAAGAATTAAGAAAGCAAAATAACAAACTAGTGAATTTACAATTTAGGTGAATATTAAGATACGATTTATGAATTAACATCATTTCCTACTCTAGATACGTATTATAACTTTATGCAATTATATAAACAAAATTTGTTTTAAATTAATACAAACATTTAAGTTAGAGTTGCATTGTTAAAGATGCCTTTCTTCTTTACATTGGCTGCCAAAAAGCACAGTGAATTTTAACTTGAGATAAAGCAGAGCCTAGTCCAGCACAAGCAATGAAACTTAGCTAAGGGTCCATAGAGGGCAATTTACTGCACAACACCTCAATGAATACTAAATACAAGTATCCTGGAGGAGCAATATAGCTACTAAAATCAGGATTTTTTTTGGTGACTATGCATAGATGAAATCTGTTTATATGGTCTCTATTTTTACCATAGCCTCTTAGCTTGTGAACTAGTTGCAAACTCTCAAAAGCAGAAAATTTCCTTCCTGTGGGCTAATAACTGGTTATTTCTGTTCTGAGTCTTTTTTTTTTTTTTTTTTTTAAATAATCACTATAATGCTTAAGGTAGCCTAAAGGGCAGGTAGGACAATTTCAAAGCTCAGGACATTGGTTCAAGTGTCCTTGATGTAGGTGAAGACCCAGACTTCATGTGAACTCAAAGGATTTGTGGACTATTATCAATAATCTTGAAAAGATGGAATACAACACTTCTGTGTTTAAGAGCTGGATGAATCATAAATAGGTAAAACATATTTATGAAGTTTGCTCTTAACTGGTTGGGAATATTGAGTAAGCCTGACCTCATTTTGAATATCTGTCTCATCTCACAGCATAAGACCAACATGTAAGAAGCCTAGAGTTTTTCTTCCTGTTATTGGGAAAGGACATTCTGGATCAGGATTTACTAGGTAGCAAGTACAGAGAATTAATGTTGATACTGTATCTCCTATGTCCTACTGGAATACAATAAATAAAACAGTATATCCCAGCTTGCATAATAAAACTATGGCCCTGTTCTAGTGGGCTAACAGAATAAATAGAAACTTAAGTGCCTGTTGACTTATTAGGCTCCAAAGATATTTTCAGGGTATAAAGACAGAAGGATTTTTAAAGTGGAGCAAACACTTCCACATTGAGGAAAGAAAAGGCCTACTTTAGTCAGCAAACTTTAAGGAAAAGATATTTCCTTGGAAGTCCTAACAGAGAGGTGAGAGCAGTGGTATTGTCTGGGCATTAAGTAAATTAGAAGTAGATCAAGGAAAGGACTCTGGAAATTTAGATATCGACATTTTCCCCAAAACCTTTTTTCACAATGGAAATAGGTTTTCCATGTAAATTTTCCCCACTCAAAGACATGGCCTTTCCCCCTCAGCTTCTGTTTGTTCCTCTCCTTTATTTAGGTTTTTAAGGTTCATTTGTTAAGTCTGGATATTAGTTTCAGTTTATCTTAAAAGTCAAAATGATAGCAATTAGTAACAAAGGAGTAAATGCTTGTGTGCCACCCTGTACAAATACTTTACCATTGCCATAAGCAATTCTATAAGCATTTTCAGAACTTGCATGCTTAGACTTTTCCCATGTAAATCAATTGCTTTTTGTCCTTTATTTTCACTTAGTCTTTGTTGAACTTGTGGTTAAAACTGCTAGTTTCCCTAATCCACTTTACCTCTTTCTGTGTCAATTTGATTCAGAGAAGCAGTGCATCAAACCTTAAGATTCTATGTTTCCTCTTTGGGTGGGGCTATGGAGATGTACTTAAAAGTGTTGAGTTCTAAACTTCCAAGTCTTAAAAAGAGCAGCTTTTTTTCCATCCTGCATCTAGAATGCAGATGTATGGCTGAAATTCCTGCAGCCATATTTGACCTTAGGGTACAATCCAAGTGCTAGGGAAATATTCCTAAATTGCCAGAACTGTAGTGACATCATAAAGCTGCAGAAATCCTATATCCATTAACTCTAGACTTTAGTGACCCAAGCATGAAATAAACTGTCAGTTACGTTTTTTTGTTACATGAAGCCAAAAAAAATACCTTCCTTGAGATGTTTATAAAAATGTTCTTAAATATATAACCACTTTGCAAGCTAGTGAATGTTTATATCCTAGGGCCCTCCAAATAAAATTTTAATCAAAGTAGTATGTGGGCTCTGAACCCAATGTGGGAAGGAGTTTTTTTCAGACTGATAGAATACAAACTATGCTTAAAGCGAATGAAGACTATTAAAAGAAAAATGTTGAGAAGTAACCAAATATAATTTTAAATAGTAAAATGTTATCACTACAAATGCAAACAGTGAACCTACACTGAATTCCTATTTGTAAAACACACAGGCCATGAAATACATCCTTAGGATGGGGAAAACTGCAACATGAACTAGATATATTATAGAATTAGTTTCCTAAATTTACCCAGAATGTATCACAGATAGAAAACAGGAGATAGTAATAGAAACTTCACCATAGTAATTGCCACAAGTACTATCTGTAAATATTAACTATACATTTTTATGTAAATTTTCTTAACTCAAACCTTTCATTTAATGACAGCACCAAAATCAATTCATTGACTTATGTGACCATTTTTTAATGAAACTCGTTTTCATAAAGACTTGACATCTTCACACTGTTACTGAATGAACTCTGCTAACTTTTTTGGAGGAATAACCAACACATACGTGACTAAATCAGACCAATTAGTTCTCAAAATTCTAATGTTTTTCAAACTCCATCCTTGTCTCTATTGGTAGCAAGCCACAAAATGCCTGTATCCTAGGTATGCTCATCAAAATAGGTTACACTCAACTGGAGTAAGGACAGCCTATAAAAACTGAACTCACTTGGTTTACCTACTGATTTCAAATCTACAATGAAACCAGTTGCAAGAAGTGCCATTATCTTATGTATGATCAAGAATAAGAATGCTGCCAACTACAATTTGATAGTCTTGCAAACCACATAAATTGATTACAGCAGTCTCTTTGAAATTTAATTTTCCCAGTGCTTAATTTCATGAATAAAACTGCATCGTTTGGCATTTAGTAGATTAATTCTTTGCAGTATAGCTTATAGGCATCCCTTACTTGATTCAAAGAAAAACTTGGTTGCTCCTTTGCAAGAAAATATGGAATTGTGGTTATCCTCCCAATATTTCCTCCCTAATATCTTTATGTCCTGTTGCTCCTGTGTGCTTTTGCACTACAGTAACATTTCTATGCTGAACCATAATTTAGAAGACAATTAAAAATAACAATTATACTATCTAAAGCATACCAACAGCTATAATTGAGTTCATGTGTGGACAAGCAAGAACACGTCAGTGATATTGCCTGGCCACCAGAAATTTTAAGATACCATGGGTTTAAGATATACCCCCAATTCCAAAGAAGCTAAAATGTGGAGGGGGGTGGGGAAGCACCCAATAAGGTGGGATATGGTGCTTGGCATCTTGGCAAAGATTTATATTTAAATCCTCATAACCATCCAGGACTTAGCTTTGTGATCCCAGTTTTCAAATAAATTCAAATGACTTGCCCAAAGATTCCCCATTTAATCACAGTGCCTATATCAGGATTCACACTCACTGTTAAGACAATTTCAGTTCTCCCTAATACTAATAATCGAGACATTACCCTATTCTGAGTTAAATACCACTACGCCAAAAAGTTGAAATGTGTGCTTTGCTGTCAAATAACCTTGTAGCTGATTCATATTAACTTTCAAGTAAACAAGAAACTGTCTATCCTAGATTGTTGCTAACACTATTGTTTTCTGTAGTTTTAGTGAAATCTTTTTGTTCAACACTCCCACAAAATAATCTTCACGCAAAGGATTGAACTACGGACTAGAGTATACTGCTGATGAAATCTATTTTAAATACAAAAAACTTAAAACTCATGTTTCTGGTTCAATTTATAAATTTTCCTTGAATGCATCAAGTTTATACATTTTAAACAAATGAAGCTTTTTGCTTACAGCTATAATTACCCTTATTAACTTAAAGGTATAAATTTACTTTTGGCAGTGGTTGAATCCCCAGTTGCCAATCATTTCTAATTCAAAGTGGACTATCTTGGTTCCCAAGCTAAAGCTTGGTTTCTTGGAACATCCAGAACATATCAAGAGTCCAGTGTGGCTGTAGGAAGATAAGAAAATTATACATGACCATTGTTGTAAATGGTGATATTATAAACTAACGATATGGACTTTATATAGCTAATTAGAGCACATGATCTGGACATAAACTCTAAGAAAACCTTGTAAAACATATTTTTAGGCAAACATCAATTAACTAAGACTGAATCAAAGATTTTAAAGGTAAAGCTTAAACAGTCTTCCAATACCCAATACTCTAAATTCTTACCATTTGCTATCCTATGTATTCTACTGAAATGATGGCAGGTTTGCCACAGAATGATTTAGTGTAGCAATTATACAAAATTGTTTATTCTCCATGAATTCAGGGTACTTCAAATGCTTAGGCTTTAATCTAGTTGATAGCACATTAGTTTATCCTCTAAGGATAAACTAATAAACAGGTTCGCCCAAACTGATTTCCTTTTTCTCTTGCCTTAGTTCTAAAACCCCTTTTCATGTTTTATAGGCCCTCTATACACATTTCCCCCCTTGCTCTGATTATTAAAATAAGACAACTCCTAAGGGCTACAGTTTACAAGAACATAGTATCTGCAGTAGCTTCTTGTACCTGGGTTCTAAGACTCATCTTTGTAACGCTTAGGCTCCTAAACAGAGGAGACAAGATACTCTTTAATCACAAATAAAGGTAAATTGTGTTAAACAAGAAATGTTTCTTGGGAACAGAAAGTATCTAAAGAAAACATTCATTTTATACAAACTGCCTTTACTCCCAATAACTTCACAATTATTATTTGTAAGTCAACAAGTGTCAAACATCATCTTAAAATGTTACTTAACACAACCACTTTCATTAATATAGTAATAATTTCGAGCCAATAAAGGGAAAATAAATGTAAACCAAGTTTATTTTGCCTTTTAAGTAGTGTATTTAAAGCACTACAGCTTGGTAAACAATGTAAATTAGTATAAGTCATCTCAAAAGCCAGTTTTGTTTTGTTTTTTAATGAGTTGTTAAAAAGATGCAGCCTACTCTAACAGGATAAATATTTTTAACCATTTCACTTCGAGTTAATGAAGGCTCACAAATGAGCAACACTCCTCATTGAGGAAAACAAAAAGCTGTTGTCGACAAGCGACAGCACACACACACAAAAACAAAAAGAACTGTGTAAAAATAACTAACTGTTCCCATATTTTTTGAAGTTGCTTTACAATGGGATGATATGCACATGATCTTGCTGCAAACTTGCCATACAGACTTGTAATACATGTAGTCTAGACAAACGATTCAGTCCAAGAGGTGCTAACTTCAGACAATGCAGCACTATAATCCTTTCAACAATGCAATTTGTTTTACTCATTATCTTTTCTTCTAGGCTGAAATGCAGGCTAGAAAGAAAATGCTCCCTAATTAAAAATTGGTATTGTTTACAGGAAAAATTGTATAATTTTGCATTAGAATTTACAAGTATATGTTCAAATCGAATTCGCCTCTTCCCGCAATCCCAGCCACAAAATGGGCATGAAGTAGAATTTTAAAAAATGCCTTAATTTTCAACTTCATGCAAACTAAATAAAGATGACCAAAACAAAAGCTTAAACAGTTGGAAGGTATTTCACAGAAAATTTCTTATACAAAAAACACATAAGAAAAAGGGCCACTAGGTGACATTTTAATTTACAAATTGGCATCATTTTGGTCGACAAATATCCAGATGCTGTTTTCTTCTGCTAATAAGAGTTGCAGAGGAAAAAAAAAAACCAGTATGACTTTTGATTTTAATCACACATTTCTTCTGGAATTTCATGTGGATTAAGGATGCCAGGGACAGACATTTGAAGTTTATGTTTTTCTTCCTGAGCCTGTCGAAGGGCTGTTTCTCTTTCTTCCAAAAACAGATCAGATGTATCTTCACCTGCAAACTCCTGTGAAACAGACAGTTGAAAGGTCAACATAATGTTTTTGATTTTGAAAAAATGACTAGCCTTTTGGGGGAAAATGTGCAGATAAGCAAATTCCTGTTTACACAAGGGATATAATTTTTCTCAATTGGTTGGATTTAAATTATTGTACATTGATACAATTCTATGTGGCTGAATTAAAAACCAACAGCATGTATATGTGTGGGTGGGTAGAGCTGTTACAAAAGAGGCATAGTATGATATTCTATATAATCTACTAGGTAAAGCAAAGATATCAAAGCTGTTTCTCCCAAGACTTATGATCAAGTTAGCTATATTATCATTGTCTCCATAGCTATATTGCAGGTAATTTGCATTATCCCTTTACTTTGAATTCAATTTTTTACACTTAGCTAATATATTTAAAACTACTTGTATTTTGGAGAGAAAAAAAACACTGAATGTTGTATGTGACCAATTCTTAAATAGTAATGAATGAGATAATTCATTACCACTTACGGGTTTTATGAAACTTTTGAATTTTTAAAAAATGAGGTAAGAAAAATCTCTCTTTCCCAGTTTGATGGAGCACTGTATAAAAGCAGAAATATGCTGATATTTGCTAATTGTCATGGTTGCCCCTAAAATGAATTCCTAACAAAATAGGTATAAATCCCAAAGGGAGCTACCAATGTGCTTTCTTCTCTCTTACTGCACTCTTTAAACAATACCTATGGGAGTCAATCCCAATACTGCAAGAGGCATTTAAATTATATAAAATGAATTATGTTAATAACAAAGTTGACAAAAACATTTCAAGCCTATCCTCTTCCTGACCTTGATTTAATCTTTAATTCTGTAACCAGTCTCACTAGTAAGATTGTACATTATTTTTAAAGCCCAAGGATTTAAAAATACAATTCCACGATGCAACACTTAAATCACATATAATCAATATTTTTGCAACTACAAATAAAATGCATACCTTTATTTGTACTAGGAAATCCCGAAGGTGTTCCTTGAAAGCAGGAATATCTTGATTTAAGCTGAAAAGCCCTGTCACAAAGAGCTTTACTTGAGCGCTATAAATCAGAACATAATAATTAATCACCACCTATTTTTAAGCAGAAAAATTTACATTTATTAAAAAGTATACATATTTACTCTTGTAGATGAGGGAATGCAGACTTAAGAAGATTAGCCACATATTCCTGAATAAACATTTGGTTGTTAACTGGATTCCCAGGATTTAACGGTGTACTTATTTTTCCTTCTTCGACCAAATTAAACATATATGCAAGTATTGATGCATGCATTGTTAAACCTGTTGATAAAAATAACATTATTAACTCTAAGATGTAATAACTACTGGAACATTTAACATTTTTATAGATTTAAATTCTTACCAGCAGTATGTGAGGTGTCTGTCACAACAGAGAAGATATGCTGAAGAATATCACAAAAATAAGTTTGATAAAAGCTCTGAGCTGCAGCTTCTTCTTGTGCAACATTTTGTAAGAGTGTAAAAAGTATCTGTAAGCCTAAAATACAGAGAACATGAAAAAATTACAGACTGATAACATTCACGATAGTATTTCAGCTATTCAACTACTGATTCAAAACTCAGTCTCCCTGTTTTCCTGTTTGCCTAAATTATCCTGAATCAGCAATGGAGTTCCACTAAAATCAATGCCTGCTTACAGACTATAACATAAATGATAACCCTTACTACATTTCCACTGTTTCAAAGATGGGTTTATTCTCTCAACCTTCACTCCCAAAACAGCACAACTAAGTAGACATTTCTATTACATAAACCAATAACTATTTAAAAACACAACAAATCAAAAATCCTCCAGCTAAAAATGTTTAGTTTTATCCTCAGTGGAGCCTTAGTGCCACAGAGGAAAAGCATATGGAGAAAACACTGGTGAAAACATGGATGTGATGTTCTCCTTATCTTGAATTTTATGCCTATCTTCCTATAACTCAATCCTGCCTATGAACTATGTCTAAAACAGATGATAAAACTGTTTTTGGACTTTGGACTTAAGACTTATATCTATGCAATTGATGCGTTCAAAATAAAACTATGACAAGTGTTATTTACCTAACTTTTCAACAACTATACATTTATTTGTGTTTATACAGTTTGTTGATTAGTAGGAAAATAAAAGAATATTATTTCTATGCATTTACCTGTATCTGCAACATTCCTCATAGTATGTTTGAAAGCCCAAATAATAGAATCCAAAACAAGTTTAAACTGTGCAGGTGGGATAGCCAGGAATGCTGGGAAACAGTGAGAATTGACAGCCTGAAGTAGTAAGAAAAAGTTCGTTCTGTGTTCAGGATATTCTTCAAAGTCCTAAAAATAAATGGTGGGAACAAAATAAAGTTTAAGTGCCTTAATTATATTTTAAATGAGAGAAAAAGCAAGCCCCAATTCAGTATAAATGTTTGCAGTTGTTAGTGGCACCCATTAGATGTAGACTGCTAAAAGGCAAACCCAAAGACAAGGTAATTCACCTCTCATGGAAGATGGAATAACCACTTATTAAATAAATAAACTGCCAAAATGAGGGAACACAAGGTCACATTACAAATGAACTCATGCACAAAAATGCTCAAAAAGAACACATTTTCTAGTAACTGACGCTATTACCACCACTTTAGTGACTGAAACCATAATACAAATTAAAATTTGTTAGCTGTGTAAATTTATATACTTACACTGGCATTTGTCTTGGTTAATGTACTTCCCTATTTTTTATAAGCATGTACTACACTTATATAAATAAAAATGTAAACCTACCTTTTAAACAAATACAACTGAACTCTTAATGCCTAAAATGCAGCAAGTTTTCAATAAATGCAAGCTGCTATTTGAATGTTACAATCTATCAAACTTACTTTTTGCTTTTAAGATATTTTTGTAGTAAATTAAAAAAACTAGTTCCCTGATTTAGACGTTCAAAATATTTAACTCCAGAACCTAAAAATTAAGCTACACTCACAGATACCATTTATGCTTTCGAGTGTTCTAAAGACATGTGCAGAATTTCCATTTTATAACTGAAATGAAAATCACATGCCTTATTTATCATATTCAATGTGCATTCAAAAACAGCATCAAATATTTGAGGTATTTCAGCTGTTATATGTCCTCCCAACTTATTGACGATGATAGCCATAGTACTAAGCACTTCTGGTTCTCTAGCAGCTGGGACATTTCTCTGATAATCAATGAGAACTGCATCCAACAGAGGAGGAACAAAATTTTCAGCTACCTGTTAAAGAAAGAAAAAAAAAAAAAAACTTTTAAGTTTCAATCTAGGCACTTGGTCACTATTATAAAAAGGTAGGTCACTGCTGTCTCTAAGATTTAGGTTGATTGTCTGCTGAAAACTGGAAAATCTTATGCATTGAGACTAGGTTTTTTGTACACTAAAACATTTTACCAGAAGAAACCAAGAAATCAACAGCAGGTTGGTAAAGACCAAGAAATAGTGTACTTCAAATCCATAATTACTAAGGAAACTGAGGCCCCAAACCAAGTGATTGCTGTAAGTTACTGTTGCAAGATCAGGATTCTAGGGATATTACATATGCAGGATGAGTAACCTAAAAGGAAAAATAGTCTTCCTAACCAAGATTTTATCAGTTTCTTCAATGAGTATCTATAAAAACCCTGGGTACTCAAATCTAATCAAAAGCAGACACCCACTCACAATTTATTTTAATAAACAGAAATAACAACCGCTTAAAAGAAACTGAATTGCACCAAAGAAACTGCGGGTTTCCAAACTCTCAATCGTCATATTAAGGTATAATGTCTTGCTTTTAATAGGTTCTCTCTATTAAGACGTGTACAATAAATACATCAAATGTAGATTACTAGTGTTAATAGTGTCTTACTGCACAAAAAAGGTCTAATAAGATTTGAAGGATAAAGCACGGAATTATTTTCCCAATTACTCATTTGGTGTCTCAAACTAGAACTGGTTCTCATTTCTACTCTTAACACTGACTGAAATAATTCTTTCCCAACAAACTGGATCAGGTGTGTTGTTGAATATTTTTGAACACACTGCTCCAAACCTCAACATAAACCTTAGCTGTAAAATATGATATTCTGTTATATCATCACCACTGATGCTCCTGATTTGACCAAGCTATTGTAAATTATGAACTTCACAATTCTTTCAATTTATCCCTTTTACTTTCTAAATTTAATACAGTTCTGACCTCATACTACACGTGTTCAAATCTTTCAATATTTAAATCTATACCTTGAGAATTCCATTATTGTTTTCTGAATAAATTTCCTGAAAAACATTTCCTTATCAATAAGAACTATTGAAATTTCAAAATCATCCAGTAGCACACTTGTCAACTACACAGCAGTGTTAACAGGATAGAACTTTTTGTAGTGTTCCAAGGACCAAGAGCATGAAAAGGGTAATAATAATAATCCACATTTTTCCAAGTTGAGGCATATAGAGCTGGTTTAGTTTCTGAAAACCATTTCCTTTCTGGAAATGATTTAAGACTAAGAGGAATAAGCAAGTAAAAGACTTTTCAAATCTTCAAGTGAGAAAGCACTTACTTTCACTGAAGAGGCAAACTAATGTCGGCTTTGTAAACTGCTCTGAAAATCATGAACACAAAAAATTCATCTCAACTCTTATCTAGCCATAAAAATAAAAAGACAGCTTCTCAGTTATCTTGTTACATATCACCACTCCCTTCAATTAACAGCAATTTCTTTAGAAGATGGTTTATAACCACATTTTAAAGTACTCAAGGACTCTGATAAATAGAATGCTATAAAATAAACCAACGTAGACATCTAAATTACTTTTAAATTAGCCAAGTGCACACAGAAATAAAGCATATTTCAGAGAATGCAGTTTCAACTTAAACAAAAAGCACATCTCACTTACCATCTGTGGGTCATTGGACCGGCTCACCCAACCAGATATTAACTTTAAAGTTTCCCTTTTCACTGTTCGCATACTTCTAATCAATGGCTGCTTTGTAACCATCTCACCTAAAAAATATAATTAAGTGGAATCCAACTTGACAATTAAAATTCTACATTGGTAATTACATGTGTTTCAGACACTGTTTTATTTACCGTTAAAAAACCTAAAGACATTTTTTAAAATCCTAAGACGAATTTATTGGGAAAATAAACTAAGACTAATTTTACAAGGAAAGGGGGCATGCAATTAGTTTAAAAAATTGTCGAGGGTTATCTGGAACATGAGAGGGGAGTTGATTTAAATCTGTGAGCAATAATGAATGCCTACCGTAAGGAATGTAGAACTGATATACAACATTCCAATAGAATTCAAAATCACTTACCATTAGCTTGGATAGCTGCAGAAATATTTTCACTGAGGCACTTGTATACATTAAGCATATCTAAATAAATTCTCCCAAGTTGAATTACAAAGGGGTGTCCAACAGCTTTGCAGGCTCTCACATTTGTTTTTAATATGCTACCAAGCTGCTTGACTGTTTCAGGATCTTTAAGTATATCCACATTCTGTGAAGGACAAAAAAAGAAATCCAATTATCATATGAATTATCCTTATAATCACTAAAGCAAAAAACACTGCCCACCTTATTCCTAATTTATAATCACATTTATAATTCCAAATAGTACACGCAAAATAAGTCTTCATTACCATGCCTATAACTAAGAATAGAGTGAAAGTCACAATTTACCATCAAAACAGAATAAAAATTTACCATGTATTTTTTAATGTGCAAAAACACAGATAAAAATCCTTATAAATCAGGCAAATATGTCAGAGGTACTGAATTCTGGACTTTTGTAAATAACACAATTCTTAAAATCTACTAGAACTTTTACAAAAAGTACTATAACTTACTTTGGTTGCCTGCTGGATTATGCTATCCCAAACTTGATTAGGGAGTAGCATATATTTTTCTATCAAATGTTCTTGTACTGTTTGGTCTGTTTGTGCACCAATCATGTATCCCACAGCTTCATAAAATGTATGGACCTATGTTAAAAGGAAGACATTTTATATTTACGAACCATGATAAGGAATGCCACACAAACAATTCACATCTGTAACTTAAACAAATTTTAAGTGTCAGATAGGAAAACAGCCTAACAAACTTCTAGTTAAATTTCTATCTCACTATGAAAACATAACCACAGAGATACTTGAACTGAATCCAGTAGCAGTGTTCTTTCAATTCCCATTAATGAATTCTGATGAAAACAGTAGCTACTTTCTAAGAAAAATATGCTAAGTGCTCCCACCATACCTGTTGAGGCTGAAGATCACAAATTATAGTGTTAATGTTGTTCAAAATCTCATCAATAAATGGCATTACTTCTCCAACCTGAACCTGAACAAAATGCCTGCGGCATTTCTGAGCTATTTTAATGAAAGTATCACAAGCCATGTCCTGGACTCCATCATGGGTCTCTAACAAAATAAAAACATTTATCAAAAAAGTTTGAAGAAAAATTGTTTTTGTTTAACAAAAATATCTAAATATAATATATTAAATAGAGAGGATTTACCATGCATGAATTCAAACAGCTTGTTAACCACAGTCTTCAAAAATTTCCAGTGAGCTCTTAAAAATCTTGGATATTGACCTACTATGTACATGATATTTGATGCAATGATAGCTTTATTATCTTTGCCTCTTTTCTGTTCACATAATCCTAATAGATCCTATGATACAAGAAAAATTTCAGTAATTTGTAATAAAACTTATATAATGGTTCCAGTTCATACAAATCACTTGCATACCTTTATAACAGTAACAAGAAATCGTTTTTCATCCTCTTCATGCATTGCTCCACTAATGGAGCCAATTGCCCAACACAATGTATTTAAATTTTTCCATGACCACTCTGTACCATTCACTTGATTGTGAAGCTTCTCAGTCATTATTCTTTCTGTATCTACATAATCCAGATGAGTAAGATAAACTACAAACGAAGGAAAAAAGTTTCAGATATTTCAAATGCAGAACTTAGCTATTAACAGATTTAGAAACTAAGTATACCACATTTCCTAAAATATTTCTACCCCAGAACAAAAATTATAAAATAAAAATTATAGTATTAACTTACCTAATGTTTCTCTCATATTCTTATACAAATTTATGGAATCTGTATCCTTCATGAATTCTCTTACAACTTCTCCCTGATCATTTTCTACAACCAATACTTCCTCTGGTTTAGCCATACGACTAACCATCAATAAACGGACCTATTCAACAATAAAGAAAAATCTGTTAGATCTTTGAAATAAGCCACATCAAACACAGCAATAAAAAATTAAAATATACGCACTTCACACCAACATAACAATACTATTCTCATATAAAAGAATAAACATTATGAAAATGTTATTCTACAAGCAATGATTCTGAAACTTTATCATGAATAAAAATCAACTGTTAAATTTCCAATATCTTCTCCAGAAACTGACTGATATGGGGTGGCCTCTTAAATCTGCATTTTTCTAACAAACTCATAGGTGGTACTGCTTCTAAAAGGACCACACTTTCACGAACCATAGCTCGTATATGATCTCTTTCATGTTCTGGTTTTCAACATGCATGAAGAAGTTGTTGGACTCTTTTTGCAGCATATTTATTTGGAAAGATTAGCCAAAAATAAAAGCTAGTACTTGCATTTAGTCCTCAAAAATCACAGCAATAACAGGAAAAGCATTCAACCACCCACTTTACTGTTACCTTGGATAAAACGGGCAAATACAGTTGTCTCCTGGGAGGAACATCAAAATGTTGACTTCCAGATAGTAATGGAGAGGCAGATGTAGAGAATGGACTCTCTCTATAGAGTTCAGCTGCCAAATGATTCCAGTACTCGAGACAAATCTTAAAGATTTCTGTTTCCTCCACTTCTGATACCAACAACATATAATGAAGGGCCTACAATGAAAAGCAAAACTATTAAAATAGTCCTTAGATATTATTAACCAAACTGCTTTCCACTCATTACATTAGAAATAAAAATCCATGTTGTATTTTACACAACTCTGAGGATTTACTATTCAGAAAAGACTGCAGAAATTCTCTAGAAGCAAATTCTGCTTTCTTCTGACGTGTCCTAGAACAACACTTCAAAAACCTTATGCAATCGTTGGTACCAACAATGAAAAGGTGGAAATGATCGAAATGTTCATCAAATGATGAACACACAAAATTAAAATATGCATACAATGAAATATCATTCAGCCATAAAAGAGGACGAAGTACTGGTATATGCTGTAACACAGATGAACCTTGAAAACATGGTAAATGAAAGAAGCCAATTATAAAAGACCAGATATTATGATTCCATTTACATGAATGGCTCAGAATAGGTAATTTCAGAGACAAAGAGAGGGGGATGGGGAGGAGAAAAATGAGAGTGACTGTATTAATGGGTACATCATCGCTTGTAGGTGATGAAAATGTTTTGGAACAGATAGATGACGGCTGATAACAGTGAATTGTATACTTTAAAAGAGATGGTTTTGTTATGTTACTTATACAGCTCAATTTTTAAATAAGGTTGTTTCTAAGATGTAGACTTTTCATCTTAGAAATGACATGGATACCTTTTAGAAATTTAATTTTGATCATAAATTAATGTTATTACATAGAACACAAAATCTGTAAACTCTGCTTAACCAGAATTTGGAACTGATAACATACATTTATAATGGAGAGCAGTAATAGGTAAGAATACATGTTGAAAGGTACATACATTTTAGAGCAAAGACACTTATTATTTTGCACAGAAGAATTTCAAAAGCCAAACGCTCCGCAAAGCCTACCTCCATGAGTGTTTCCCTGAGATTTAGTCTTTTTTCTATAAGCTGACCATGTTCCTTAAGAAACGTGCAGAGAAACAAACTGAGATTTTGAATAAAGTTCTGTTCATCATCTTTTCCATTTGAATATGCAAGTCGAATATTGGTATTTAAAGGAAGCATCTGAAAGTTTAAATGTGGGCTGTTAGTCTGCATTTTAAAACCAATAACAAAGAACACTATAACTAGCGTTAAGATTCCACTGCCATTTTACTATTAAAAAGAAAAAAAAAAAAAAGTTAAACAGCTTCTTCATTAGAATTCTCGTTATACCCACGCTTCTGTATTTGTGTGTCCTAGAGCTTTTGATGTTTCTTTTCCCCTTTAATGTTGAAAGTACTAAAATTTCCTCAAAGACTATCCTTTGAATTTTCCCCTGTATCAAATGTTTCTCTCCTTGATATTATTAAAAACGTAAAAATATTTAATTCAGATTATATATACAACATGTAGCATTATGATTAACCGTCTAGGTAATTTCATATATACCTAATCAAACTAGGACTGGACAATGCTTCGGTTCCGAGACATAAGGTCAGAAGCAGAGCTGATTGATATTAAATCCCAGATTTCTAAGCTTCTAAATTCTGTGGAAATGAATTACCATATTTTATATCGAGGATTTTTTTAAAAATGTTCATAAAAATTTCTAGTTTACTCTTAATTTTATATAATAAACACATAATCACATTACAACTGGTCTATTATGGTAAGTTGTGCTGAAATGGTTCAACTCCAACCCAACTTTTTCTAAGACACTAAAAGATAGTTTTTAAGCATATTTATTACCTGTTTTAGTTGCATCATTGTCAGTGTGAATAGTGTTACAAATTGTTCTTCATACTGGCTTACACTCACACCAGCAATCTCAGTGAGGCACTTCAGAGAGACATTTCGAAACATTGGAACATTCAAGAACTATTTTAATTAAAAAAAAAAAGGCAGCATAAAATTAAACGGCCTGAGACACTTTACTTAAAGTTAGTATTAAGAACAAAGAGTTTAATATCAGAAAGAGAAAAAAATGTTATAAATTGTCTATCAATAAAATGATGGCTCCAGTATTATAAATTCACATGTTAAAACACAATATTGCTTTATCAAGCCCTGAACTACAAAGCTCCAAATGTAAATTATAATTGCCTGTTTTTACAGAGCCACAATTAAGTACATAATTTATTTATTATAACAGCCAAGAAAACATCTGGAAAAATAATACAACCAACTGATGGTTATCTCTGGATAAACAATTATTAGACCTTATATAGGTGTTATATGCTACTGCTTTTAAATTATCAGAAAAAAACTCCCACAATTTCCATTTTGTAGAAACATTCTTTTATTTAACTCATTGTGACACATATATTGAACTGAAATCAAATCAAATCCGTTATTTGTTCACATGGAATTTGTGAAATTACACGATATAAGTGGGTAACAAGATTTTGACACTATTTTGAACAACTACTTGGAAACTGGAAAAGTTCTTCTGAGAAGGTTCATCATCTCAGAAACAAGGTTGGTTATGGCTATGAATGTCAAAGATTTTTCCACATGAAAGAGCATTACAAATTGAGAGTATATGCAACTACTCAGTGCATAGATAAAAAATTGAAATGTATTCACTATACCTTATAAATTAATGTGCTGATTAACTTGGTCTCAAAAATATATCCCAGTGGAATCCAGTTAAGAAATCTGAGCAATGTTTCCAAAGTTGCATGTACAAGTGGAGCATTTTGGGAATTTTCCTACAACAAAAACATACCTATAAATAATTATCTTCTTATAATTTTTATTTTAAAAAATAAAATTAAAAACACTTACCATCACAAACTGACACAACTGAAAGATTTGTGAGAATTCATTGCACATGCTAAAAAAAAAAGTGATCAGTTTAGAAAACAAATAGGAAAAACACTACTTACATATTAACAAATATTAAAAATTTCAGCAATTGGTCATTAAAAACAAATAGCACTAACATCAAAAGCTACAGTTATTAAAACTACATGTAATATCACTTTTAAAACTCATCTATAAAGACTGCTATACAGAAACTTCATTTCTTAGAGGTTTAGTATTTTTGTCACCATTATTGTAATAATATAAAACACTCTAGTCTTTATATAATCAACATAGATGACTCAAACTCTCCAAAATAAGTAGTGTTAGATCCCAAATCCTAAAATGTGTTTATACACCAAACCACAGGAAAAATGGTAAAGTCTGAAGCTAGTCTGACTACATTTAAAGGCATAAGGGTAATACATACTGTACTCCATTGACTTCAACAAGTTTTTATTATTAAGTGGAAAAAATAAAGTCTGGCATGTTTCTAGGGTTAACAAACAGGGAACTGATAAGATGCAGGACTAGTAACAATTCAGCTGACTATTGGATACAAGTCATTTTCCTTGGAACCTATAATTAAGTAGTCACCATATAAAATAGATCCAAAAAGTTGTTTCTGGGAACTCTTAACCTATATTCCTTTAACATGAGAGGTATGTTATTTTGCTGTGACGACAGAAGTATAATATCTAATCTTTGACACCACATGTACTTTTCAAGCCTCCAGACTGAGAATTTTAGACCCACTGTAGCACTACTTAAATTTATACTCAGAAACAATTAAAAGTAATTTAACATATCGATAATCAGTTTCTCAAAATTTTATCATGTATCTCAAAATTCCATTAAAAAGTTTGAGAAATTACTTAAAATTCTAAAACAAAACAATTACTTGCCTGTCTTTTAAATGCTTAGCTTTCACTTGGGTTATTTGTCCACTAGAGAAATCAAATACTTCTTCACTCAAGAGTTTAAGAATCACCATATTATTTTGACAAAGACTTTCACTGGTCCTACTTGCTCCAACAATGTCACTGATAAAAGTTGGCCAGTGTTTTGGCCATTCTTGTTTCAGTATCTAAAAAAGACATGTTAATTTTATTTCACTTTGTCAATGGCAAATAAACTTCAAAGAAACTGTATCATTCGAAAAGCAGGAGTATCAACCACTTTCCATTTTCTCCTTTGAGAAAAACAGAAATGTGCCATCCTTATAGAACACAATGGTACAAAGTATAACAGATAAAGTCCTCTCTTTCAAATGCCCCCATGACTCCTCTCAATTATCCCAACTGGTCTAATCTGGCTTTAATGTATATTCTTATCAATATCTGCTAGATAGCTATGTGCAAATTATCCTAGAAAACGCAAAGATCTAACTCTAACCATAAAAAGATGATGGACAGGGAAAGACGTTTTCTTGAAATATGGTAGAGTTTGGACATATAAACTTGGAAGAAAGGAAACATTAAACTTTGGGATACAGTCACTTTTGACCAAAAGCCTAATGACTACATTAGATTTTTAAGTCTATACTGTATACTTGGTGTACTAGGGATTTCACAACAAGATATTCTGTAACAGCACATTCAGACAGGCTTACCAACAAAAAGTCTTAGTATAAAAGCCAATCTAATCTAGTGACATATAAAAATACGTAAATACAAAATTTCTAAAGTTAGACTATATAAAGTTTGAAAAACCAACTAAGTATAGAGATTGATTTAAAAAACGTTGGATTCAACAGGCAATGGTTTATGAATTAAGACTGGCATACATGACATGAAAAGGAAATATGCACAGTACCAAGCAAATAAAATTTTAAACAAGTCCAATCCATTCTGGAGGCACAGAAGTGATGGGTTTACTGTATTTGATGTTTCCTACCACAGTAAATTAATAATTTCAAATGGTATAGTAGATTAAATATTATAGTTACTGTAAAGGCTACTATCACTACTTCTGTAAGATGTTAGTCTAGTTATTCAAAGTAGTAGGTTCAAATATTTTGTTCAAGTAATCAGCCTAACTGAAGCATTTAATTCTTCTCAGGAAAAGAGTGGATCAAGTAAAAGCTTACCTGAACAAGAATCATATTCAATTTCCCAATATACACCTTTTCCTTCTAAGAAAAGAAAAAAGTTTAGATTAAATGAGGGCCTAAAATAGGAGTAAAAAGAATATAAGCACAGGCAATCTCTCAAGAGAATGACTGCAGATCTATTGAAAATGATTGTGGATATGTGTCTGTAGGTGTTTGGTATCAGTATAAAGTTGAAAATTCAATGTTTAAATGATTTTACATCCTCTTAAAAAAACTCTTACCTCTACACAAGTTGGGTCAGATGACGTCTTGATAATGAGGCCAACAACATATTTTTTTATTCCTATGAAAAAAATTATTCAACACTTTTATAGCATGCTAATAAATCTCCAGGAACAAAAAAAACTGGGGAGGAAGAGGGCAGAGTAGAGTCAGATAATATACCCCAATCCCATCACCAATTTTGGCATTTTTGGAACATATTTTAATATACTACCCATTTAAATTTTTAGGTTATTTTTTGTTGTTAACCATTACAAAATAGACTTAACAATTATAAATTATTATCTTCTAAGATATTCTTTAATGCTATACCAGTCAAAGTACACAAAATCCGTGACTTTTAACTTAAAATACCACAGGACTAACATGTTATTTATTTAAATATAAACATGCATCCACTTATTTGTGGGTTAAAAATGCAAAAACCCTGATGTTTAACTTTGTAAGCACTATGATTAAGTTTATGGAAAATATTTCTAAATCAAGGTCAAGATATTGTTATCCCTTTCCAATTTAATAACATTAAGCTAATCCTGGAAATGAAATTTTAACTTCTTCCCCACTATACTGGGGGAAAAAAGAATTAAGAAGAAAGTTTGTAATGTTTTTTACTTAAGGATCCCTTAATAGTACAACCCAGTCTTTAAACAAGTAAGACCTCATGCTTTTGATTTTAATTTGCATCATTCAGAATTTACAGAGGATCTACCACAGGTCGCCTTAAATTTTAAAGTAATGTGGTGTACCTACATTAACACACTCAAAGGGTCTGAAGCAGGATTCCTAATCAAACAAATTATTTTCCACTACACAGACTATTCTCACATCTATTTAATTCAGACTTTGTCGTCAAATGATTTATGAAGATTTCCAATTTTCAGAGCTATCTGAACTTTGGAAATACAGATGTGTTCCAAGCCTCATCTAACAAATCAGAACAATGGACTCAAATTGTCATCAAAAAGGGATCTGCTGAGAAATTTACCTATAAGAATCAACAGGAAATATAGCCAACTTGAAGGCAGCAAAATACTCATTTGATTGTAAAACTACCAAAATATAGTAACCTTCATAATTTAAAGTATTAAATTCGCTGTTTTACCTATGGTTCCCCTTTATTGCTACTAAAAAAGTTTCTATTTAATACGGTGAAACTGGCCATTTCCTTTCATGTCCCAAATAAAAACCTTAAAAAAAAAAAAAACACTAATTAGAAAAATTTCCCTAATTGTGGAAAAAATTTATTAGAACAAAGCCAAATATAATGAAATCAATGAAAAAATGTTAAGTTGTATCAATATTCATGGTTTAAGAAATATAAAAACAATGGTTGTTAGTTTTAAAAATTTTCTTAACTAGTGCATACAAACATAATTTAGTGAAAACTATCTCATTTCCATTTCTAAAAGTCAGTTTATTAGGCAAAGACAGTACTAACTTCTATAGGCAAGACCCACCAATGAACACTAAAATGAATGGACAAGTCTTCAGGAGAAATGGGATATCTGCATAGTCTTAAATCATCTCCCCAAGTTCTTGATACTTATCACTTTCAAAGTGAAAAATAATAATTTTGTAAATAAAAAACCAGCAGGCAACAGCATAACCAACTGATAAAGGTTAATAAAAGAACAGTTAAAACATATTGCTATATGGACCCCCAGGTTTGGTGAACTGAGGAGACAACATCACTTGTAAATCTTGCTAAAAAAAAAAAAGTGAAATTCATTCTAATCATGAGAAAATAACCTAAATTGAAATACACGATACAAATTAACTGACCAGAACTCAACTGTCAAAGGCATATCAAGTAGGAATCAAGAACTGTCTAAGAGACTTAATGAAAAATTAAATAATTTGTAGAATAGAAAGAGAACATAAGAGAGAAAAACTTATGAAATCTGAATTAGGGCCCATGGTTAATAGTACTGAACCAATATAAATTTTTGGGTTTTGATCATTTTACTATGGTTGTATAAGTTAGTATTTAGGATAAACTAAAACGTGTAAATGTATTCTATACTTTTTTGGGCAACATTTCTATTCTAAATATTACGAGGCTTTGTGGACACAAAATAATATCAGGTCTAGTTTTTAAATAAGATGATGTTTAAAAATCAAACAATTAGAGGAATCAAATTTATTTTAAACCTAGTACTAAATTATATCATTTAGGATAACCCACACAACAATCTCATGTGCCCTTAATCTCCATCAGATCTAATCAAAACATAATTCTGGTACCACTAAACTTTCTGTTCTTTATACAAAATTAGTCATTGAGGCCCCCAAAATAAAGGGCAATTCTAAAAAATATAAAAAGTATCCCTCTGAAACCTAATCCAGGCAACACAAGTTTTAAACCAAAAATAAAAATACAGCCTATTCTGATTAAATGACTGACAATACAATGTTAGTAAGAAATTCTGTAGCTTTTTTCTAAACCTGTCCTAAGCAATAGACAATGTCTAAAACTACTGCTGCTGTCTAGTTGGAATATTTGATTTGGAGGCTTCTCTCAGCCTCAAGGAATACAAAAGAGGATCAAACAGATCCTTCAACTTCTGTTACTGATTAAGTCATTAATTATCTGTGTCCTCTTCAGAGGCTTCTAAAATTTGCTGGGGGGGTAAAAGATGAAAATAAGATAAAAGCAAAAATAAGTAATCAAAAAACGGGAAGGTCCCACAGACAACGAAGTTTCAATTTAGTGTGTTCACTCTACCAAGATCATAACTTCTATCCTTTCACAAAAGATTGGAACTATATATAACAACACCTTTTGGATAAATACTGCTGCCCTTTTAATGTGTCTAGAATCTCCCACTGTTAGGTACCAGAGCTTATTTAATCAAGTACCTTAACTCCTTCCCCAAATTCCTTCCTGTGGTTTATCCCCCCAAAATTTTAAAAGCAGCTGCTCAATTAAGAAGTGTTTTAATTGTGAATTGCATCTTTAAAAAAAAAAAAAAAAGGAAAAGTGTTATTTATGCATATCAAGGTAGAAAAGCCAAATAAGCAACAGAAAAAGCTCTGCTTGAGATGTGACAGAAAATCAGCTAAGATTTGACAGAAAATGGCACATTCCCAGTGTTATTCTTTGTGACAAATGAATTATTGTCCATTAGTTGCATACATGACATTTATGTAAAACAAATTTCTTTTAGTACTCCTCTTTAAAGATTTCATTCAGTAAAAAAAATATTAATCTGAAATTATGTTTCCAATTATGTATATGTGAAGAAGCTGAGATTATTTATTCCAGCAGCTTTCTAAGCTCTTCCTTGGGAATCAAGATACTTTGATTGTATTTTAAAAATAATCAAGAACATTCCACTGACAAGATCTAAGTTTTACGTCTTTGACAAGTTCAATTATGTTCTTGTATAGTTACTATGTCATCACATTTTTCAAAGGATTCATATGATGATTTAGCATTCTTATTTTCATATTCATAGGCCCCCATTCTATTCCCAATAAGAAAAAATTCACCTCCAAACTTTTAAAACTAAACCCTCAAATTATTTATTAAAAAGTGTTACTTTTTAAAAGAAATCCAGTCATGCGTAATTTCTTCAAAACAACATATGCTAGTATAAAAATGCCTAACTAGTCACTGGAAGGCAGCTTATGCTAAAATTTTCCAAATCCAAGAGTTTATGGCATTTATCTTTTATAATCCAACTTTCTTTTCTCAATGTCAAGAAAAATGTCATTGACAGTCTCATTTCAAATAGAGCAATGTCAAAGAGTCAATACAAACTTATTAAGTGGACAATATCAAC
This sequence comes from Pteropus alecto, assembly GCF_000325575.1. Lineage (NCBI taxonomy): Eukaryota > Metazoa > Chordata > Mammalia > Chiroptera > Pteropodidae > Pteropus > Pteropus alecto. Next base: position 8,514,981 of record NW_006434709.1, on the reverse strand, counting down.
TTCAGCTTAGCTAAAAAGGTGAGATTTAATAAATCCCACACTGACCTACAAGTTACATATCATCCTGCAAGTTATTTACACAGCAATATTAATCTTATCCCCCAGGAACATCTTTCAAATACTGGATCTACTTAAAGATAGAATGAAGAAATGCATTACTGAACCTGATTTTCATAAAGAGCATTCATTAAAACTCTTCAAAACAAGAATTTAATAACACTAACTACAACATATTGCAAGTGACATATTCCCATGGAAGCAAAAGCCCTGCTTTCAAAATTTAAACTGTAAGAGTTGAACATTAGCATCTTATCTAATCTAAGGTTAGATTGCCAAGCAGTAAATTTTCAACCAAATACAGGATTCTACCTATTAAGAGAAAACTGCATTCATAGACAAATATGTACAATATGTGAGTAAAATAGTTGTACATTCTGATTATTCTTGGTCAGTGGCTAATTTTCATATATGACTAAAAATAGAAAGCCTTATCTTAATACACTATTACAAAAGTAAAACCACAATGACAAATTGAATTCAATTCAGTTTCAATCACTATGCAATATTTAAAGTATACAATTAATTTCAGTTTAAAATGTTTACTCTAATGAAAATTTGGTATATCCCTCCATCAAAGCCATGTAAAAATGAAAGGCTCTTTTCCTGTGTCAGAAGACATTTATTACGAACATTTGTCTATTTAAACTACCAACACTGAATTATCAGAGAGTAAAATATAGTGCTCTAAAATATCTCCTCTTTCCCTCTTATTGTCCAAAGGGATACAGAATATTGTCCCTCACTCAGTAACATACTTGTGACAACAGCAAAATAAGAGACAAATAGCTAAAAACAATCCAAAAGCAGCGGCTCTTAACTAAGGGATCTCATAGGCTAGAATCAGACTAAAATAGTGCCTACATGTTTAGTATTTTTAAGAGGAATGATCTACAAGAACATTCACCATTTTTAAAAGGGGTTATGGCCTCAAACAGATACTGAACTCTAAAAGATATGTAGAAATTAAAATTTTAAGTTTATAGCATCATTTAAACAGCCAAAAGGTGAAAACAGCCCAAATGTCCATCTGTAAATGAATGGATAAAATGTAGTGCGTATCTATATAATATATAACGGGATTATTATTTGACCTTTAAAAAGAATGAAATTTTGATGCATGCCACAACACAGATGAACCCTGGAAACATGCCAAGTAAAATAAACCACAGAAACAAATATGGCATGAATGCATGTATGTGTTACCCAGAACAGGCAAATTCAGAGATATAAAGTAGAACAGTGGTTAACAGAAACTGGGGATAGTGCATAATAGTGCTAATGTTTAATGAGTAGTTTCAATGTGGAATGATGAAAAAATTCTGGAGATGTGATAATGGTCGTGCAATATTGTGAACGTAGTTACTGACTATACATTTAAAATGGTAAAGAGTTATATACATTTTATCACAATTTTATGAAAAAATTAATAATTTTCCTCATAACAAAAATATCAATTTTATTAAAATCCACCCTCTTTGAATAAAGTCTGCCTGTAAGTGGTTTCTATTTCCTACGGCTATGTGCATGCAAGCTAAGTATTAGGTATTGTTAAGTCTCAAGTAATAATCTCTTATGGAAAACCAATACAATTGGGAAACTTTGGAGAGACCGAAATGTTACCTTAACCAGAAGTGGTAGGAAATTACTTTCTGTCAAATATGATACTGAACCAGAACATTCTGAAAACTGCCTTGTTTTTTAAGATATAAAATATATAATTAATATTAGCGATCTTCCTTTTATTAACCCATCATGCTGTAAAACTGGCAAAAATTTACAAGTAGCAACACCTGTCAGATATGAGATGAGACTGAAAATACATATATTGCATTCGGGGTGAGAAGGAGAAGGAATTTCTTAATAATTTACTTTAGACACAAGCTTAAGAGCCCTAAAACTTAAATTTTTCTTTTCATAATTATGAACAAAGGAAACAACCACCATCTCTGTTCATTAGGGAGTAATAATATCAACAATGTGAAAGAATGCTCAACAGCATTAGTCATTAAAAAAATGCAAATTAAACCCATGAGAAGCCATTGTACAGACTATAATGCTCAGAATTATAAACAATGACCATACTGAGCATCAGTGAAGATGTGAAGCATATTCATATACTGCTAATGAGAACGTGAAATAATACAACCATTTTGGAAAACAAAACAGTTGGATGGGCAGTTAAACATACAGCTACCATATGATTCAGCCAGTCTACTCTTAGCTAAACTGAGTGACAGAAAGCAGATTGAGGGGTGAGAGAGGGAGAAGGTAATCATAAAAGTGAAGTTTCTGATTATAGTGGTAATTTCACAGGCGTATGCCTAAGTCAAAGCTTATTAAATTGTACCCTTTAACATTTGTAGTTTATTATGTATGTCAAATATACCTCAATAAAACTTAAAAATAAATAAATAAATGAAAAAATTTAAAAGCCAGCATTGCTTCAAGGTAACAAACATATTAAACATGTGATCTTCAGTATGAGACATTTTAAGCATGGGAGTGACCTGATTAGTTCTGTTTTAAAAATACGCCAAATCTGTTGTGGTGACCATAGTATAAGGTACACACAAAAGTGAATATTAAAGAGTCCAGTTAGGCAACTATTGCAGAAATTTTTTTTCAAGATAACTTGAGACTAGAATATGGTTATTTCGTGAAATGGAAAGAAATGGAGATATTTTTGTGCAAAAAGAAACTGACAACACACATTCTGTGTTTGTTTATACTTATCGCCTAGAAGCACATTACATCTCTTATATTCCAATAACCTTGGCAAGACAGTCAAGACTCAAAGAGGTGAAATAATTTAATGCAGTATCATACAATAAATTTACCATGTGCCTCATTCCAGAGGAAACACTGTATAAAACCTCATGGGTAATTAGTTTTGGTCTGTCAACTCCCTAAATTGTAACGGAACTGTACAACTCAGAAACTTTAATTGTCCAACTATCTTTAAGCAACCAAACTTCCAAAATGTCCAATTACGACTTTACCACTTTGGACTATTTACTTCATTAATTCGCCATTCCTTTTTCAATGTCAGCAAATTCATATCTATCTTATGAAATGATCTATAAAGATATGCTCTAACAGATTAAAACATGATCTGTTTTAAATTTAAAAATAGAGATACTTTCACAGAGATAGTTTCCCCTCCCCCCACCAAGGAGCAATAAAGGAATCTTAGTATCTTCCTCCATCCTTCTTTATGGTTTGAAATTTTCTAAACCAAGTACAAAAATTATTTTTAAAAAGGGAGGGATGTACCTGGACAATGAAAGCTGATATGCAGCCAAAATAAGAGATTCAACACCAATGACAGTCCTAGTGTGTTGTGTGTTTGTGTGTGAATAGTAAATATGCCATCTGGAAACTAGTCTACTTCACATGAGGCATCTAACCTAGTCCACAATTGTTAGGGGTTCTCCTGACAAAGTGCTTTACACAAGAGGCCTAAATTAAAAATTTCATTACTCTAAAAGAACATGTGAAAATTAACATGTGCTTATGGACAAGAACCTGAGATCAAATAAAAGTGCTAAACTGGAAAAAAAAATGCAGGCAGCTTATTTTGGCTTGCTGTTTGTGCAGCCAAACTTGTTTCCTTTAAAATACAACAAGCGTTGCAATTTGTATGAATGAGCTTTTCTAAAGGGCCCAACCTGACCATCAGTCCCTTCTTTTAGCATATGCAACACTCGTTATACATACCTATTTAATGCTCATATTATTTTTACATACATTTCATTTTTCTACGCATAGCATTTTGATGTAAGGATATATATTTTTAGTACTTCACAGTCCTTTGTACAAAGCAATATATGCTCCAGGTAAACAAATATATATACTAAGGAAGTTGGACAAATAGTAACAAGTGGTAATGACAGCTTTAAAAGACATGAGAATTATAAACAAAAAGAATGTATACAGTATTTGGGGGGTTATACTGATTCATTTCCAATACCAAAGTTATTTAAGGATGAAGGAAAATTAATATTTGGTAATGTTACTATATTTCCTAAAACACAAAATCTTAAGATTGGGAGAAGCCCCCAAGATTGACAATGTTAAAAAGAATTATAAAATTAGTAAAGTATTGAATTTATTTTCCGTTTTACAAATGAGGTCAATTACCTTAAAAACAAGATTAATAAATCCATCATAAAAAGTTAGAGCTGCATATCTAAATCTAAGGCTCACTAACATTTTCTGGGAGCCATTATGCATGCTCTTCCAACAATAAGCCTCTGAAAGACCCTAGAAGTTGCACCACACTCCTCCATGTAATGACTTCATGGAATGACAACCATATGTGGGTGACAAAGTAACTTCAGGTACTTTGAGAAGTTCACGCCCCACTAATCTTCACACTAGTGTTGAAGGGAAATGCAAGGAGTAGGCAATTTTAATAGGCGTTTTTAAAATAACTATTGTTTGCAGAGAAACGAAGAAATTATTTCACCAACACCAAATAAGAACACATGAATTAAACAGAATTCTCAAGTCAGGCAGAATCATCACCCTCCAGTTTTTTTTCAAACAAGATGACAGACTTAAAAAGGAAACAGTCTTATACCCCTTGGAATACTGTATATTGGATACTCACATGTTAATATATGGGAATTCTTATGACTTTATGATAAAAAAAACAAACTATACCACTCCCATTCATGTAGAAAACTAAAAATGTCAAATCCTCAGGGAGACCTTTAGCCTCTAATTCTGTCAGTAACAAATACAACCGTGACTTTGATAAACTAGTATAATTTTAAACTGCTTCATTTTAAAGCTAGAAAAGGTCAGAGAAGATCATCTAGTACAATCCTTATGTGTTAATAAGCAGAGGTCTAGGTGTTTAGTAACAAAAGAGGAACTTAAATTACACTATAGTAAACTGGTACTGAAGTAAAAAAGAAAACATCTTTTTTTTGGTATGGTAAGCCAAGGCCAAAGTAGTTTGAGGCTCAAACCACACTGAAGTATAAAGAATAAGGACTGCACTGAAGTTTCCTAAAGAGCAATGAAGACATATGAAAGATCTATTTCTGTGTCACAGTCAAACTTATTATGAGTTTCTAAGGTCACAGAACATGATCTAAAATGGTTTCAACCCCAAATAAAACATTTAAAGAAATAGAAAGCACTATTTCCTCCTGCACTATCGTACTTTATGTTTGGTTTACAGTACATTACGAATGTTGCCATTAAGACTTGTCTCATTCACCTTTAAATATGCTAGAAAGATGTCTAGATTAAATCAGACTGAGTAAATCCAGGACTATCCCACCATAAAGATAACATGAGAAAACAGGTGAAAAACAACATTTTAAAGATCAATAGTCAGTCAAAGAAAAGGAACAAATATGAATAGAAGAAAACGCCACCAAAAGCAGTATACCCCCAACTCCTATTTATATTTTTCAGAGCTAAACAAGTGACATAAAGTAGGTAATATAAGTAGTATGTGAAAGACGTAAGTAGCTGAACTCTAAGGGACTAACCTTGTCCCAGGTTTTAAAATGACTATATTTACCAATATAGTACAAAGGGTAAAGAACCTAATAAACATCCTGCCCTGCCACATCACCACATCTTCATTTTCTGATCTTTCCTCATTTTAGATGTCAATCTCTTATAAGGCATACCCAGAATTTCAAAAGGGACTGTGATTTTTAAATTTTGTTGTTTTTTCCTTTGCTCTTTTAAATTGGTGTATTATTCCATGTGTTACATGTTTATTACTTGTCAGTTACTGTCTGGTGAGCTTAAAAACAATGTTCAAGAGTACATATTTGAATTTCATTCACTTCAGATATGGTTCACAATTACCTATGAGCTGATATTTTTCACGATACCTACTATAAAAATTTTGACCAGTCTGGTCTGCTCTTTCCCCAAAAAGAACCTAATAAACATCCTGCCCTGCCACATGATGAAATCAGTAATCTCCATTAGAGCGTAATAAACTACCAGATTCAATACACCCACTACCCAAATACTCAACTATAATAAAAATGCCAGGAATAATGAAATTCTGAATTTACAATTCTTTAAAACACTTTCCTACCTTCACACTGGTTCCTTGGAAGAATCTTCCACCTTGTTTTTATCACATTTTCCAAAATTTGTAGTCCATAATACTGAAAATTGGAGAATAGAAGCATGTGAATATACTGCTGTAAGACTGGCAACTTTCAGGATTCACAAATGGACAGACATTCACACATTTACATCTAAAGTTTCAAAAACATTATGCTACCAAGTTTAATTACATATATTAAACAAGAATCTATTCACCCATATACTGAGTTTTCATGCATTTTCCTCATTTTATTGTTTACTACTCTATTTAATGTCCTGCTGTTTATACATGCTCACACCAGGAAGAAAAACCAAATAAAAAGCCCTTTAGCAGCCAAATGGGCTTATCTGTAGAAGGAAAAGCAGCAGCCAGATATGAATTCACAGCATAAATGACTGCTCATAGTCATAAAGGCTCACGTACTTTAACACAACCAGGCTCCTAAGAATTTAGCAGCTTGGATGCTCTCAAGCTTCCTACCATCCTCTAGGAGTTGTAAGCTCTCAGCCAAGCATTAAAGTATGGTCACAGATACTTTCTATAAAGTGTTTACAAACATCACTGGTGTGTTACTTAAGGAGCAGCAAGACAGCCCATGGGTTTAATTTTAAAATTTCACCCCACCCTTACAGTTGCTATTTCTACTAATTTAAAGATAAACTTTTGTGCACAGTCAAAATAATACACAAATGGATGTTGCAATCTGTATCTACCTTTCAGGTATTCCTTCCTAGTATAAAAGTCGTAACTAAAAAAGTAAGAAAGTTAATAAATACAGATACCACTTTCAAGCCATTTTGTCCCTCCTGCTAACTACCCACTCTAAATAATCAACAATGTTTATAACAATATATATAATGCTATAAGAATTAAAACTCAAAATTATTACCATGACCAATTAGTGTGGATAGACAGGAAGAAGAAAAAGGACAAATATGTTGTGGTGTGTTTTAACTGTTTGATTTAGGGAAGAATCAGCTACAATACCTGAAAGGTAAACTCACTTGTATACAGACATATAACCTCAGATTGCAAGTTTTGGCTGAGAATAAGAGTTCATCTTTAAAATGGTTAGTCATCACACAATAAAATAGGAGCATTAGTATTTCAACCAAAGGGATCATGTGAATGCTCATTTTATCCAAAGCACAATATAGACTGTCCCAAACTACATTGTGCTCAAACAGTAAGTGTTTTTGCTGTTTTCTTTCATTTTAACATTTCATACTTTCAGGAAAATTTTGCCATTTCAACTCAAATCCTACATTTGCAGAACATTCCTTTAAAAGACTTCCAAAATAAAACAAGGCCAAAGCAAATTCTGAAAATACAAATTTGATGTCATTAAAGGGTTTCATAATCAGCAGTAAATAGTGAAGTTTTCTATCCTGTTTATACCTCTCTATAGCTCTAGGTTTCAGAAAAATGCAAATAAAAGCAAAAATGGAAGTTTCTGATGGACTGAAATTCTACATTAACTTAAAAAAAATACTACCTTAAAAACTTTAATTTCATACACATAAAATCAGATTGTCAAAAGTTTTATTTAGCAAATCAAAACAATGTACTTTGGACTACACATCCTCTTGCTAATTCTCGACTAATTAAAAAGACTCTAAAAACATTATAAAACAAGCACACATTAAATAAACCAGTAAGTAGTAATTGGAAAATGTTTTTCAGCTTATACTTTTTAATTGAAGGATAATCCCCCCTTCCTTTACTCTTATATTTATTTACTTATTCATGTTTGACACTTTGTTACCTAAATTACCTACTTACTAACCTCTGGTCTTTTTTTCAACTGTAAAACGGTAGCAAACGCTTGCAGAAGGGACAATTCATATTTTCATCTTTCTGCCAAGGGGGCTAAGGCAAGAAGCCCAATAAAAGCTTTTACAAGTTAGGTCAAAGGAATACATAGATCACCATCATAATACCCTAAAACCCAATCTCTCCTACACGGTAAAGACTCTACACATGAAAAGAATTCACGTTTCTTTGAAAATGGGTATTTTGATTAAAAAATCTGAAGTGACAGCCAAAGGTGAAGGCCAATGATCAATGACTACTTTGGAAATAGCCATAAATAATGCAAACAGTATTCTAAATAATTACATTTCTGCTTTACATTTCAGGACTTGAGAAATCCACTGCTGAGTTATGAAGATGAGGGACAGATAACAGCAAAGACTAAATGAAAAAATAAATGCATGAAATGATCCCTATGGTAGAAATTTCTACTGAGCCCTTAGAAATACTCATTTTATGCATTGAATTCCCCTTTCCCCTCCCACCGCCCATGAAACAAAAACAATTGATGAACAGAATTCAGTTAAAGGGAATCAAAAGGGTAGACCTTGTGGAGGCCTGCCGTCAAAGCCTAGCTGTGTCAGTTGCACAGGAAGACACCCCTTTTCTTCCTATTACAAGCAATCAACATAATGGAACATTATGATTAATATCAGGTAGTGTTAACATCTTTAAAGAAAAAAAAATGATTGCATAAAAGCCAAATGTCATAGTGCATAAATTTAGCACCAAATCATTGGTAATTTATGTAAATTGAAGAATTCTTTACCTGTTGCTTTCTTTCTGTTCCTCTAATCATCTCATTTTTCACAAGACAAATTTGAGTTTTTAAAAATACTGTTGATAAATCAACTTAAACATTAGTAATGTCTGTCAGTATAAAAAGCAAAATTTACCAGGCAAGCAAACAGGCAAACACTGTTATGTTACTTAAGGTTAGCACTTTGAGGAAGTTCTGGACTGTATTTTTGCACTAAAATTTACAAGATGTCAAAACTAATTAATATTTTTAAACTGTTAATTAACACAGTCTGATTTAAGAAACAGATGTGAACATGGCCATTTTCTGTTTTAACACAATGTATAGTTAAGTGGAAATCTTATGTGTATTAAACAGAATGCCATGCATGTTATTTTATTACTTTTAAGGCAGTTTAAAGAGAAGTGTGAATCATCAAGCCTAAAACAGTCAAAACACATTTTGATCAACCCTTCTGTTCAAACTTAAGAAAAAAAGGACCCAAATTATAACATTTTCAATTGCAAATAAAAACTGAGTGCTGTCCCATTAAAAGCATTGGTACCACAGAGTAGTAGGGTTTTACACTGCCCATACAACTAACTTGGTGTTGGAGGTGCCTAACCTGTATTATATTGATTACCTGCCCCAAATAATTTCTCTGATGTTATTTTTCATATCTGAATAACATTCAGAATTTATGCTACTTAGATCTGTATACATACTCTAAGAAACAAACCAAAAAAAGACCAAAAACAAAAAACAAAAACAAACAAAAAGATAAAAAAAAAAAAAAAAAAAAAAAAAAAAAAAGCCACCTTGCATACTAGTCCTGATTACAAAACTTCATTCATAATTTTTAGGACTATTTGCAAGAATTAATTCTATGTTTAAGACTAAATTTTGAAATAAGTTAACAATATTAAGTGATTTGAGATAACAAATGTTAATACTAAAAATGAGATACCTTCCTCAAAGTTTATGACTGGAAGAAAGGAAGAAATAATGGATTTTAAAACCACCACTTGCTTACTTTCGTGTTCATATTCTGTGAAAATTCCAAAATCGTGTCAACTCTTGTCCATGCATCAGGATGCTCCTTTAAATGTGTCAGTACTTCTTGAGCCATTCTTTGCTAAAATGTTATACAAGAAGAATTTTAAGCTCACTTGTTCTTCTGAATCATTAAAATGTTATCAGGCAAGACACAAATCCTAACAGGACAGTGATTCTAATAACATTCAGAAATACTCCAGAAAGTCTTTATAGAAATACAACTGTTATTACTCTTATACTTCGAATAAAAATGGGAATATTTCCTTGAAACAAAATAACTTTTTTTGGTAATCTGCTTTATTTGGTATTCTCAAAACTGAACTGAAACAACCAATGCTAACAAAGATCTACTTTGACATGAGTTCTCAGCACTTAATAATCAACCAAAACCAAGAGAAAAATTCATCTACTTAGATTAGGTAAACTTTGCTTTGTAAGAGTCACCAAGGTATCTATAACAAACTTTATAAAAAAACGTTATCTCAAGGGAAGACAAATATAAACGATATAAATAAGACTCAAATACCTATAGATACATACAGAATATTTAGACTCTTAGACCTTTTTTAAATGGTCTCTTAAATTATAAACATACCTTTTTCCCCATTCTTGGAATGTCCTCTGATTTCCTGTATTAAATCCTAGCTTATTTTGAAAATTGTTTCTTTTTAAATGTAAACACAGAAATATTAAACTTATGTAGCCAACATATAGAATTAACGAATGTTAATGTGAGCATTTTGTTGTACTTGAGTCTTTTCCTTTTTAAGATTTAAAACTTATGGAAATCACCTTTTATAACTTTTTCCAGTGCCATTTCTTTCTCTTGTTCCTTCTTTGGAGATAATCACTTTTATGAATTTGGTCTTGTCTTTATTTTCAGAGCCATGCATATAGATTTCATAAATAGTTATGTAATTACTAAATTTTATGTAAATAGTATACTATATAGAAATCCTTCTGCAATGTGCTCTTTCCATTTGAGTTTTATCCCCCTTAGCTTTACTGAGGTATGACTGAAAATGGGCAGTTTTAAAGATCTAGCCATCTTGACATTACTTATCTAGCTTTTTTAAACCATTAGTTTTTCATATGATATGAACACATTTTACCAAAGACTTAATTTTACTGTTATTTTTTTCAAGAAGCGACAGCTTAATCTTTTTTGCCCTTATAAAGCTGTTTTGTTGCCCAACTAGTTTCTCTCTAATTATCTTTTTCTATCATGTTGTAAGCCAAAAGTTTGGTTTTTTAAAATTTGTCAATGACTCTTCCGTTAGAATTAAATCCTTGATCAAGTACATTAGTCTATGGATATAAATAAAGAAAAATCAAAGAGGGAAGAGAATCATTCTTCTTTCAACAATCTGACACAGACACCACTATCTCTAACTTGGTTTTTAATCCAGATCATAGGGAAAAAAGTCATATTCCTATTTTGGCTTTGATGGTAAGAATTCTTTTTCTCAAGTAACAGTTATAATATCACATTCATGATTTTTCCCATTAATTAAACCAGCAACATATACTGCTTAGTGTTTTAAAGAAAATATTTGAGAAATACATACCCACTAAGTTAGGTAGTGTTTCTGTACCCTAACACCAGAAGCATCACTGAATATAAAAGAAAAATCAGCTGCCTGGGTTTCACCTGTGGGTCTGGGGTTAAAGCTAGAGTGTAAGGTTGTAAAATACAATTTTATAAACACACACACTTATTTATTTTTAATTCCATTTCATTAAGGGACTAATAGCTTAAGGGGCTATAACTGAGTTATATAATAACTGACAAAAGGCAAAAAGAATAGTGATGTGAGTTATCTAGGGCCAAAGCACATTTTAATAATGTTTTGATTCTCTCCTTGAGAATATCTAATTAGATATTCATTTCTAACTCAACAGACTTGCTCATGAAATAGTAACAACTAGCAAGGGGATATAGGGTATATAAAAAAATCCATGCCTAGTAAAAGTTATCTGGTCAAGATACTACTCTCAGATCTTTCAAGAGATGAGCATTCCACACTTAAGTGAATACTTCCCACATTATCATCATTCACTTCAATCTGTCACGTTATGTTCTCTCCTTTCAGTTGTCTTTGTATTCGTAATTTTACTCTCTAACATTACTTCTGGCATTTGCATCCCAGTGTCTTTATTTTGCCCCAATCCCACTATCCTTACATAATATTCTTTTATTAACTTAAAACTCCAGGAGAGGTTAAAAAAGACACAAAAGGAAACTAAAGAGGGAGAAAATCTGGCATCTCCCTGTTACCAACTGAATGGTGAAAGTATTCTAGTTGCTAAGCAATAGATTAAGAGTTCAAGATACTTAACACATTAGAGAAAACACCTAACTCTTCCATATCTTTTTTCCCTGGATGCCTACTTGGCTACGAATAGAAAAATGCTTGTTAACAGTAGACAATCCAAATGTTAGAGTGCTAAATATCCTACTACATTCCCCATCTAGGTAAAAGTTCTGTCTATAGATGAAAAGGCCATCCATCTAATAATTTTGTCCCCTAAATTACATATTCTTTTTTAAAAAGTTAGGCTATTTACAGCTGATTTTAAAAGTTTTGTTAGTATAATTTCTAGTTGCCATTTTTTGCATATATTTTATGAGGCCAGTAAAAAAACAAACCATGTTTTTAAAAAATAAGTTTACATCACATGCTAAATCTTCATACTTCCAAAAGTACTCTTTCAACAGAATTCCTTCTAAGTACTGGGCACCATAACATGTGCTTTACAAACCTTATCACTAATCCACCAATCTTTTTGCAAGACTGGTGACACTTTTTTAGATGAGACACTCTGACCAGAAAACTTACTGAAATAAAATTAAGACCTCTAACACTAAAAGCACGTTTTCCACTAAGCTTTCTACTTTTTATTCAAAGTAAGACCCCCTCTCAAAGAGGTGATTATGAAAAACAGACTGAACTAGAAATTTAGAGACATGACACTTTAGAAAAAGAGGGTCTTAACTGACTTTAAGCTCTAAGCCTGTTTCCTTACCTATAATACCAGTTTACTGATTATCTTTATGCAGTTGATTTGTCTAACGGGACACCTAGACATCGCATTCTTTTGGAAAGGTTAATTCTGCCTTTATAAACAGACAGAATTTATAAATACTTTTCTAAATCTACTTTTTGGCAAAAAGTAAAATTTTAAACAAATTATTAAATCTCGATACTGATAAACATTCTAAGAGTAGCATTACAATTTACTTTTCATGATAAAAATTACTGCAATTTCTCAGTCATAAGCTTAGAACACTGGTCTCTTCATTTATTCATAGTTCTTAGAGTCTATGGCCATGCCACTCTGAACAAGCCCAATACTGTCTGATCTCGGAAGCTAAGCAGAGTCGGGCCTGGTTAGTACTTGGATGAGAGACCACCTAGGAAGACCAGGTGCTGTGGGCCTAAAAAATTAAAAAAATAAGGGATTGTAAACTGACGAGGTCCTTGCAATCTAAGGGTTGCCTCGCCTAAAAATATATGTGTGTGTGTGTGTGTGTGTATATACATATATATAAATAAATAATACTTATAAATGCTGTGAACCAGGTTAAACCAGGACAAAGATTAAACAGCAGTAGTAATTGAATGATGTGAGACAAATACCCATTCTCCTAATGGCTACAGATTTGTGCTTCTAATATATCTGAGGATGCACCCAACTTTACTTCATGCATTTCAATCTTCCATACTTTCTTCTAAAAGCAGCTGCTTTCCATACATTCATGTTAGAATGAAATGAAGCTTAAAACTCCATGTTGAAAGCACAGCACAAGGAAGCAACTACATGATATATGTAATAAATAAAGATGGAGTAACTTTCAAGAATGCTTTTGGAGACAAGAACACTGATCAACAGCCACTAGGAGTATAAAACTGGGCTAACAAGCTTACAAAATTACTAGAGTGATTTTTTCCCACTCATACAACTTTCATGGTCCTTTTTCCTTGAAAATTTCTTTATTAAGTTTTCATCCAATAGAAAAGAAACTTTTACTCATTTAACACTCCACGTGATTAACTCCACAGAGTAAATAGTCAAGGTTTCCCAGTTTCTTGTAACTCACATTTAAAAAATTTACAAAACATTCCTGTCTCATCTCTTTCCATTGGGTGTTAAAACAAAATAAAAACCAAAAAAAACCAAAACTTAACAATGAAACATGGATTATGTGTAAGATAATTCTCTACATTAATAATATCACTTTTAAAAGTGCTAAAATTCATACAATGTAAAGATATTGTTAATTTTTAATACATATATCTGTGAAGTACTTCTGTAGTTTAAATGTTTCAAAGATAGACGAATCATATTAACTCCAAATGTTAACTATACACATATTACATCATATATCATATATATTGTACATATAACTTTTAATATCTACAAAACAATACGTCGGGCTCTTTTATTAAATGGGGTAAAGGTTTCTTAAGAACAGAACAAGTATAAGAATATTCCGAAATATCCCACTCTAACCAGGTCAAAATATAATGCAGTTTCTTTCTCCAGATCATTTCTCATTAGTTAATAATTGCAATATAAACTAAGGAATACTTTTTAGAAAGGTGAGAATTTAAAATTATACTCATAACCCAACAACTTCATTACAGTGCGATGTTATAGTACTGAAAAAAACAGCTACTTTACCTGGGCTCCTTCTCCATGGTATAAGCAATTCACTACATTGTCTAAAAGGTTGATATCCAGTTTTTGGCTGAAATCGAGCAGCTGGCGAGCTGCATGGTCTGCTAACATTGTCATAATTGCTGGCATAGATTACTGAAAATACAGAAAAAAAAATTTAAGGTGCTTATGAAGTTTCATATTATCAGTCAATTACTTTCTACTCCTTACTTTATTTCAACCATGTTCACACAAATATTTTCACGAGTAATTTAAAGACTTTAACTAAACACTGAAATAGTAAAAGCAAATATAAGCTGAAGGTACTGAGCTACTCCATAACTATCTTAGTTATTAGGGTCCAACTTTTCTAGGCCCCAGAAAAATCAAACTATTCTTTTTACTAACATTTATATAAAGTTACCCTAACCTGTTCTTTAAAGTGAATCTATTATTAAATATTTATGGCTCTAAAAACTGATATAGTTCAAAGTCTCGATCTCAAAATTTTAAGTACAAATGAAGTTCAAATGGGCATATCTTCCCCCTTCATAAGTAGAATCTTCTATTTCAGTAAAAACTCACTTCCCCTCATTTAATGTTACCTTAATTTTTTAAATGCTGAAAAGTTAGGAAGATGCTAAAATTTAAATGTGGTATACAAGTTTTGCTATGTATATATGATTAGCAGGAAGTCTTAAATCTGGTACCCTTAATCTCTACAAAACTTAAGTTTCCACACTCAATTAAACCATCTGTATTTGTTCCTTTCAACCTTCAAATGAATTTGGGGATTAAAATTATGTGTACAAATTCCCTGAATATATATAGTCTAGAAGAAAGCTATGGTAATACATCAAACAAGATTTTTAAAAAAAATTTCCAGGTATCCATTGGCAAGATAAGTGTAAAAGTTTGCCAACTATTTTCCAAATAAAAACAAATTTTATCACAACAGAAAAGTGAGTTTTTCACCTCAATGTACTGGCTAAAATTGACTGGTTCCTATGCAATGTTTTCCTTAAGAGGATCCCACTCCAAGATGCTGGCACACATTCACATTTTTGTTGCCCAGTATAAAAAAATTTCCTTTGCTTTTTCTTCAAAGTCAGTGCCACTCAAATCTAACTGGCTAAATCAGTACTCCTTAACCCTTCTGGGGTCAAGAAGCCTCACAATCAAACAACAGGATAGCTCTTGCCACATTTTAAAAAACTCATAATTTTGTATACAATTACAGAAAATTCAGGACACTCTGAAAGCCATGCATGAAACCTGTTAAGAACCGATGATTTACTATATTTAGACCCAACAAAGTTGGATGGTCATCTCCAAGTCTCCTTCCAAGATCGGGAAATAGGAGGCTAATTTGATTATACTATGTTTGGGAAAACTAGAATGATAGGATTTTTTGGGTATTTTATAGCAACTGAAGAATGTTCTTAATAACGGCAGCAATTTCTATTTTAAACCAAATGTTTTATTTAATAATGTCAGTTATGACAAATTAGAAGTCAAAAAGATGAACCAGTTTAAGGTACACAGTGTAAAAACCGAGAAATTAAGAATTTAAGAATTTTTACCCCCGTCTTCTGATCCAATACTAACAATAAAACTTTTGAGACTTCAAAAACCTTTATAGCAGTTAAGTGTTTTTAATACTGAATACCTGACATACACAAAAAAATCTTTGATCTAAATACTTATAAAAAAGGAAATATATTCCAAATAAATGTGTAAATTTCCTCCCTTCAAGTGCCAATTTTTAAAGTTGGAGCTGAGAAGCAATATCCACAAAGCACCAAGATCTACATATTAAGTTTTCGATTTTTTGGTTAAAAATTGCACAAACTTTCCCCCCACTCCCTATACCTATAATTTATTAGTCAAAACAAAAAATAAACTATAAAAAGTTACATTTTCAAGTACACTGCCCTCACAAAGTTATTCGAGCTAAATTCTTGCAAAAAATCAGGTTTAGAATAGAAGCTTGTGCTAAATACAGAAGAGTTTGCCATCCTTAGAACTAGCGGCTATGTTCGAAACGAGCTACCTATTCTTGAACTGTACGTAGTACAGAAATGGCGGCTTTCTGGTCAATGCCAAGCACATTTAGTCCCCCAAATCAAACAGCTTCCAAAACATTCTTTCCACTAATAGCAGTGTGCTACACGCTTAAGATATACAATCAGGCACAAAGCAAACAGCCATAGCGAGAGGTGAAAACGCAAACGCTTTTTTCCCTCTGGGTACTCACTCCTAAAATCTACTCACTGGATAGCATATACAAGGGATTATCCAGAACGTGCTGAGCTACAAGTGACTACCAAAAAACCTTCACTGCCACTTCAAACTTAATAGGCAAGCAAACTACACACTGTCAGCTCCTATACAAAAACAATAAAATAACCGTTGCTTAACGCTTAATGATAACTACTATTCAGGTTAGGGGGGAAAAAAAAAGTCGTTACAAGGAGACAGACTGCTACTTAGGTGTGTGGGCAATCGCTTGCTTCATTCAGTAGAAACACACCTCGCTAAAGCCCGCCCTCTCCTCGCTTCCCACCCGAACCGATTTGCGGCACTTCTAACTATAGCATACTGGAGCACGCACTCACCCCGCCCATACTCTGAGGAGGCAAACACCAGGCGCCCGAAGTTCACCGCCCCATTCTCCAGGCAGCATGGCCTCTGCGTGATCAGAGGAGGTCCTGGCTGGACAAATCTTTAATGCTTCCTCTACTACACCACTTCCTCCCACCCACGCCAAACTCAAGAGACATCGGAATGAAGGCGAATCAGGGCATCCACGGTACAATACCAGCAGTAAATGATTCGATCACAACATACTCAAGCCCCCGAAAACAAACTACGGCACGGAACCTCATTTGCAGAGCTCTAAAAAATCAACTAGCCTTTCCTACTTCTAACCCTACTCTGCTAAAATCCAGAAAGATGTTTGAGTTTTCTTGCAGGAAGAGCAGGGACTCGGCAGCCCCTCCCTCTCCCGATCCCAAGCTCTCCACTGAGCGGCCACGTGATGCAGGCGGACGTTTCAATGCTGCTGCACTAAATATTTCTGGAAACTTCCACTCCTAATAATTTACAGAGATGTTCCTGAAATCACCCCAACTTCTCTCCAGTCCTTTGGGCTGGGGAAGCCCTTCCACCCCCCGCCCCGGGGCCCTGCTTCACTATCACGCTCCTTGTCTTCCTCCACCGCCACCCGCACACGCGAATGACCCAGCAAGCGCTCCCCTCCAGCGGCCACCTCCCCGCCTCCATCCCCCAGTGGCAGAAGCGGCTCCATTCAATCGCAGGCTCCGCTGTGGGCCCGCCACCGCCTCCCAGGCTCTCCTCCCGCGACCGCCGCCGCGCCCCACGCCGGCCTCCTCCCGCCCGACCGCGCCGCCGCCCGACCCCCGGCCCCGAAAACACAGTCGACTTACCCAGAGATTGAACCAACTGCTTCTTCCTTCCTTGTCGGGGGATTAGGGCGAGGGAAGGTGGGGAGAGGGGAGAGGGGAGGAAATCAAGGTGGGTTTCACAGTTTTCCCACCTTAAAAAAGGAAACTAAAAAAAAGGATAAAGGCAGAAATACCTCAACAAAATTTACTATTTCAGGGACACCTCCCCCCGACACACACCCACCCGCCCCCCCCAAAAAAGGAGAATTAATCTGAGGAGTAAATGCTCCCGCCTGGCTGGGGAGTGAGGAAAGGGGGAGGGGAACGGGGTCAAGTCCCAAAGATTCAGCCCCAGGGGGACCCTCCAGCCACAGGCGGCAGCAGGAGCGGCAGGAGTAGGGGGTGTAGAGTCCACACGGTCGGGGGACGCTCTGCTGCCAGTTGCAGTCCGACTCCCCCTACCCAAATACGGCTCCCTCTCTCACGCGGCTCCGGCGCTGGGCCCCCCCACCCCGGCTCGCCTAAACTTTCCCCCTTCTCCTGCTCCTCAGCGACTGGTGGTTCCCCCCTCCCCCTCTGGGTGGTTGCACGGACTGCAGCAGCAAAGACTGGAACAGGCACCGCCGCCGGGGCTGTAGCTACTGTTGCTCTTGCTGATGCTGTAGCTCCCGCTGCTCCTGCCGCGGCCGCTGCAGCCGCTTCTCCCCCTCCTCCTAGTGCCTCAAACTCGGAACCGGTTGAAACCGGTTCAGACTGGGAGATTCCATCTCGGTTGAGTTTTCAGCCCATGGCGCCGCGGAGCGTTTGGAACCTGGGCCTCCGCCCCCAGCCCGCCCGCCCATTGGTCGGTTCCAGCCACAGCCGCGCCATCAGCCTACCTCTTATTGGCCAGACCGCCCGTCAATCCCGCCTCAAGTCTCCACACGAGCCCGCCGCTTCGGCCCCCGCCTCTTTCCAGCAGCGATTTGCCCGCAGAGTGGGGGAGGGGAAGAGGGGCGGGTCGAAGAGGAGCAAGGAGAGGGGTGGAGGTGGAGGAGGAGGTGGGACGAAGAGCTGAGCCCAGCAGCGAGAGCGCACAGAAGCCGCGCGAAGAATTGGTTCGAGTGAGCCGTCAATCAAACGCAGCCCGCCCTCGACTTCCCGTCCGCCCCCCCGCCCCTCCCCGCTTCTTCCTCTCCCAGCGCTTAGCCCGCAGGCCCGGCCTTTTCGGCCCGCTCATTGGCTGGGCGCCTTTGGTGACGGAGAGGGTGGGGCGCCGCTCGTGAGCTGGTGGTGGCGCGAGTTTGAGAGCGGCGCGCGGTGCGCGGCTTCTTCTCTAGGCTTCCCGGGACCCGCGTCGGCCCGCCCCCGCCGGCTCCCGCCAACCTGCGGGGCCTTAGCCCGCCGGATTGAGGACCTGCCCCTTGAATGGGGGCTACGTTGCGGAAAGGGTGGGCTCACCCAGTTCTTTTAATCCGGGGTGGGGAGGTGTATGGAAACAAACCAAGAGAACACACCGAGGCCAAGTGTAGGCCCCAGACGTGTCTAATCTATTTTAAAGCCCTGAGGCAGGGAGTTGTGGGGAAGAATAATCGTAAAAGAGGTTGAGGTGAAGTGTGGAGGCGTTTGCTTTTGGCGCCTCGTGATCTCAGCGACCTGGAAAAGATACTTAGTTGTTGGGCAAGTCTTCAAATTTTAACTTGGCGTCTCCCCAGGCTGGAATTTGGCTGCTTCAACAATCAACCCTTCCTCAAAACTAAGAAATTATAGTTTAACATCGCAACTGCCTCCCACCAGGTGCCTTTGATCTGTGCCTACCTTTGGTTTTTCTTTTCATATAGCTGCCCTTCATCACCAAATAATATTTTCTATGAAAGTCACACGCACGTGGACTTTCACGTGGTAGCTTCTCGTTTGTCCCCAAGTGCCCTTAGCTTTACCAATTGTTCTTTGCTTTACTGATTGTTCTTTGCTTAAGAAACAGCAAGCAACCCACCAAAATTTCCTTGGTCCATTCTGCCACCAAGAGGTTGTTAAATGGTTTATTAAATCTACACAATTTTCTTCAGTAACTCTTCCCTCACAATGGACAATGGCTAACACCAAAACACCACTTAAGAAAACTTCCTCAACATAAAGAAAAATCCACTAATAATACTTAAATTTACCAAAATGATACTGGACGACTTTCAGACCTAAGGTTTTTTTTCATTGCCTAACTAGATAATATCAAACCGTAATATATGTATGATATACACTGACCATTTGGAATTCTTACATTTTGATACCAGAAAAACGAATTGTCCTGTTTTTTAAAAAGTTTTTTCCTCCAATTTTCAGCTCTTTGATCAGGTCACTAAATTTTTAGATGGCAGAACAATAGGAATAAAAACTAGATGTAAGGCTTGGCTTTCCTCAGACCTTAGGCCAATCCCTTCCTCTCTTTGGGCCCCAGTTTCTTTCTCACCCACTTAATGAGGTTGATATCATCTATGTCTATCTCATCCATGTAAGAATCAAATGGATGTGAAGGAGCAGTTTGATCCATATAGCACTTTATGGATTGTAAAGTTCAAATGGTCTCAGTTTGCTGTCGTTCCTTTTTTTGGCTCTTTCAATCTCATTTTTAAATCTACCCCCAGAAGGTCATATCTATGTGACCATAGTGAATCAGATATATTTAGCCCATCGTTTTTTTGCCTAGAGTCAGCTAAAATGGAGTATTCAAAATAAACATTAAGAAGTGTGAAAGGAAATGACAGGGCAAATAATTATGTTTGATCACTGTATTTTCAGGAACAGATTCAGAACACAGGTCTGACATGTGTATAATACTTTTTTCATTACCTTCATTTGTTGGAATCAAACAAAGTTCAAACCTTGGAATGGGATAAGAATAAGGAAATGTAAGTAAACTGTATTGAGCGCCTGCCTGCTGTCTAGCAGACTGTTAAAGATCTTTTTGTACAATATTTCACTGAATTCTCACAGCAGCCCTGTGAGATAGTTGTTATTTTGCAGATCTAGCTTTGCTCCACACCCCAAACACGCACATCACACATGCA
Organism: Pteropus alecto; assembly: GCF_000325575.1. NCBI lineage: Eukaryota > Metazoa > Chordata > Mammalia > Chiroptera > Pteropodidae > Pteropus > Pteropus alecto. Next base: position 8,494,113 of record NW_006434709.1, on the reverse strand, counting down.
CAGATACACACTACCCCATAGTAGTTGAGTCAATAATTAGAACCCATGTTTGTGTTTTCTACTAATTCATATTGTCTCACAAAACAATAATATTCATCAGAAATAAGAGAAATAGAACTCATAAATTTCTTTCTATGACTTGTCATGTATTTCTAATTTTTAATAATTTTTAATTTAAAAAGTTATACATGATCACTTAGCAATTCAAACAATAGAGAAAGTTATCTACAGTAAAAAGTGAAAGTTCCTCTTCATATGCTCCCTTATTTACTTTTCCACTCCAGAGATAATCATCATTAAGGGCGTAGTACCTATGATTTGAAATATCTTCTATTTACAAATATATTTACTTTGTGTTTTGTTCAACATACATTTTACTATGCATTTGTTCAGTGACTTGCTTTTTACTTAACAGGTCAGAAAGTTTAAATCCACCTTATCCTTATTAACAGCCCCATAGTTTTCCTTATCTGCTCAGTATCATAAATGATTCAACCATTCACTTACTGAGGACAATTAGATTATTTCCAGTTTCCCTATAACAAATAATGCTGCAGTGAATACTCCTGTACATTTATCTTTGGGCACACTGGTGACTATATCTCTAAGTTAACATCCTAAAAGTGGAATTACTGTGTTGGAGGCCTTGTATATTTGTTATTGTGGTAGGTACTGCCAAAGTGTCCCCTAAAAATATTGTGTCAATTTACATACCCACTACAATATGTACATTACCTGTTTATTCCCTATCAAAGCTCTGGACATGTGCTATTAAGGTTGCACCAGTGTCAAATGAGAAATCTTTGCATTTTAATTTGGACTTTTGGCTCTGAAGGCAATCTTACCTAACTGTGAGCTCTTCAAAGAATATACAAATAATAAGATTAAATGCCATATAATGTAGTAATTTTTTAAAAGAATATGCAATAAATCTATTATTTTAATAATAGAATTGGTTAATTCACTCTTTTTGAGAAAATTGATACCACTTTGCTGTCAGAGATACAGCAGCAGTGCCCTTCAACTTGCACTTCTTTCCACCAGTCATAAAAAATGGGCACTTAGACTGAACATACCATGAGTCTGACTTACTGGGTGTATTCATGGATTGAACACATTCACAATTAATTCCATGGGCTTTTTCTTCCACTGAATCTCTGGGGAATGTGCGTGACTTCGTAAAGCCTGAAAGGAGGCACTGGTAGAAAAATTTATTTGTGACTATCTGATAGAAAATTGTTTTTCTATTTGCTTTTAAAAATGCTCTGTAAAACAGTACATCACATCATAACCTTAGATTTCAAAAACATGACCAATATAACTTGGACAACAGTAAAACTGCTGAAGCATGAGGTGAGAGAGACGGGATACTCTTTTCAATGAAAAATTGACCTGAAGAAGCACAGTCCAGGTTGCAAATTTATTCCCATAAACTTCAATTTACAGTATTGAGAATGTTTATTGAAAATTATGAATACTCTTATTTGTGGACCTAAACTCCTATGAGTCCAAGACCTTAGCAAATAATCTGTATGGCATCTATGAAACCTAAATAGGTCAGGAGCAGAATCAGCAATTGTCTGAAAGTGAGTTGCTGCCTTTTTGAGAACATAGGCTGCGAGGTCTGGGAGTTATAGTTTGATTGTCTGAGAAATTTATACAGTTCTCCGAGGTAACATACAACAATGGGTCTCTTACTCATGGAGGAGTGAGAACTGAAGTATCATTTAACTAGGATCATTCTCAAGCAGGACAAGGAGCCACAGAGTTGTTATTGCTGAAGCGTTTCTAAGCCAGAACTAAAAATAATGAGCTAGGGCTTAGAGTCTGCATATATAAGAAGTAAAAAAAGAAAAAACAAGTTAGGGAAGGTAAAGTTGGTACTTGTAGGTTGGAAAGACATGCGATTTCTTTCACATATAAACATACCATTATGTATTAAGCAATGAAAATCAGAAAAGGAAGTAAAAAATATATATATATTATATTGAGAGCCCACTATTTGCTGGTCACTGAGCATTCAAAAGGGAGCAAATCCTAAAAAATCCCTGCTTTCATTGAGCCTTGAGTCTAATGGAGGACACTGGAAGTATATAACAAATAAATCAGAGAAATAGTGTTTTATATGGTGATAAGTGCTAAAGTTAAAAATGAATCAGGGTTTAGAATAGGGAGTTGGGGGGGTGCAATTTTAGAAAGGGTGTCTGAGGAAGTCACCTAGAAGATAACAGTCAAGATCTGAAGGAGATGAAGAAGGAAGCCCTTGCAAGCATTGGGAGAAGTGTTTTCCAGGCAGATGGAAAAATAAAGGCTCTGAGACAAGAGCATGTTTGGTGTGTTATTTACAGTGATGTGCTAGAGCCAGCTTGACTGACTCCTGGAAGTCAACTGCTAAATTTTCAGGAATCTTGTAGGCTGGTTGACAAACACAACCATTATAAAAAAATTAAATTAAATAAATTATATTAAAAATGAAGGAAATAAATACTCAAAATTCATCACTTCCTAATTATGTTGTTGTACTTCATTACCTATGCTCTTGAGATTATTTATATTAGCAGTGTTTGCATGATGGAAGTACTATATACTGATATGCTACTGAATACCTCTTCTCAACTCCACAATTTGTGACATTGCAGTGATAGCTTAAAATTGGCCATGGTGGGAGTACTTACATTATGGAAGTCAGCTAAAATTCAGGACTTTTTCTCCTGAGAGCCTGTTGTTACATCTTTACTAGCACACTATTGTGCATTAAAGACCATCGAGGAAGCCAGAGTTGTGGTCAGAGAAAGAGGAAGTCATAGCAATTAAGCAGCTGACAGGTACGAGGTGGACAGTTGATGTTGGGCCTCACTGTAGGCCATTGTAAATGCTTTAGCTTGTTTTCTCTGCAGTTTGAGGCCACTCAAGTGTTTAAACAGAGAAATGAGACTTGACTTGACTTCAGAGTTTAACGGGATCACTCTAGATTCTATAATGAGACTAGCCCAGGGAGCAAGGGTAGAAATAGAACTGTTAGGAGATTCTGTGTTAATCCAGGGATTGTGGCTTGGACAGAGTGGTAGTCATGGAGGTATTCAAATTCTGAATATATTTTGAAAGTAAAGTCAAAAGGACTTCCTACAGAATTGGATTGGCATGTGTGAGAAAGAAGATGCAAGAATGACTCCACGGATTTTGATCTCAGTGATTGGAAGGGTGGGGTTACCGTTTTCTGAAATGTGCTGCAGGAAGAACAGGTTGTTGGGAATGGGCGGAATTAGGATCTCAATTTATCATCATCCATAAATTCCTTAAAGGCAGATGCTTTATGCCAAGTTCTTAGTTGTGCTTACTAAAAATTTGTTAGGTTCATGAATTAATCTTTTTTGGCTTTCGTATTCAAATGAAGTCTTGGAAATTAATGTTGATGGAAAGATGTTATGAGGTGCAACATTCTGTGCCTCTATGACTCTGAACAAAAGGAGAAAAGGTACTAGATGCCACTCCAAACTAGGCCCATTTTACTTCCTTTAATTCTCACCATTTAGTAGGTCTGACTTTGCCCTATATCCTTCTATCTGCCTCATACTCTACTTGTTTGATCATAAGAAGAGGTTCAGGTATTATCACCATTAGCAGAAAACTTAAAAGCAATCAAGAGTAATAACGTATTATCAAGTTTGGTAATATCTTATCAAATTTATGTTTCAAAGTCTTATTCTTGTATAATACACTAGATAAAATAGATTCTAACAACAATAAAAAATGTTCAATCACATACTCTGACTTTAGCATAAATGAAGAACCTAGCAAAGTTAGCAGGTCTATTTCAGTGATTCTCAACAAGGGGCAATTTTGCCCGCAAGGAGACATTTAGCAATCAAACATTGTCTGACAAAACAACATTGTTAGCCAATGTCAGAATCAAACAGAGCACATTGTAAGCCAGGTAGATCAGAAGGTGAAGGTAGTAATAAAGACAAGTATAATAATGACTAACACAAAGACATTGTTGGTTGTCACAACAGGCATAACTAACATCTAGTGAGTAGCAGCCAGGGATGCTGCTAAACATCTTGCATTGCATAGGACAGGCCCCCACAACAAAGAATTATTCAGCTCAAAATATCAATCGTGCAGAGTTAGAGAAACTCTGATCTATTCATAAAATATTTGAAATTATCCTGGCCCACTAGGAAAAAAGCTGAACCTCAACTAGATCTGTATTTCCCAAACTTTATTGTATATGTGAATCACCTGGGGAGCCTATTAAAATGCAGATTATGATTCAGTAGGCCTGGAGCAGGGTCTGAAATTCTTCATTTCTAACAAACTCCCAGGAGATGCTAATGGTAATGCTGATAGTCCACGGACCACACTTTGAGTAACAAGGCACTAGATTATTATGTCACTGTGGTTTCTGTTGGAGTGGGATAGGTACAGGGATTCCTTAAGAATTCATTCTGAGAAAGCCCCCAAAATAATGTTTGGGACATTGTATGTACAAGTTTGTACTGGGCTCACAAAAAATATGTTATTTTGGGGTACTATGAATTTTGCAATTTTTTCCTCCAGGGAAAAGTTTTAAAATGTAATTTCTAGGGCAGAAGACATTCCTCTCTGAAGAGATGAGATTAACATCATAAATACATTAGTAGAAAATTCTCAGTACCTCACCCTGCCTTCAGGTGGTACTATGTTTAAACCGTTTCAAGCTGATTTCTAGACATTTATTGAGAATGTTAGGGTCAAACAGCAGATACACCATAAACCCGGAGAGATCAAAATGTGAAGATAATAATAAAAATAGCAAGTATAATAACGGCTAACATTTATTGAGCATTTACTATGTGCCAGGAACTTTTCTAAGCACTTTATGATATTTATTTGTTTAATTTTCACAATAACTCAGTGAAGTAGGAACTATTACTATTGCCATTTTAAGATAAAGAAATGAACCCAGAAAGTTAATGTACTTGAAATAAAGAAGAAAGTATACAAATATATCCTGATTAAAAAAAAAATGAATGAATGAACAAAATGTAAATTTTTCTAGAAAGAATACACTCTTTTAGCTGTTAACTCTTTTCTATTTTGATGTAAATTCCAAAACTTTGGGAGAAAGAAAGAGAAATACTATCACCTGGAAGGACGGTAGATGTCATGTAGATGACTATAGATATCACCTATAGATGTCATGGGGTCATTTAAAAAAAAAAATTTATTCTAATTTTTCTAAATCAGAAACTTTAAAATTCTCCTAAAGCATATTTTAGAGCTATGGTCAAAATTCCAAAAAAGAGTTAGTACAAATTCTAGAAGCTATCTCTCTCTCTCTCTCTCTAATATTTATTTAACCATTCTATTATCTTTACCCTGAGAAATGTTGTAAAAGCAAAATGATTTATTTTAATAACAGTACTACATTTTAATAAATGTATTGTAGGACATAGTACATTTGCTTAGGCATTTTGAAAGTTGCCACAATTCATGGAATATTTTCTTAAAAGGGTGGTCTGGCATGATTGGCCAGTACAATTTTTTATTTGTAATGTAACTAGAACCTGAAGATTTTCAAATGAATGATATATAAACTGCTTTTCATATGAAGAATTTTACATAACTATATTGGCCATTATATTCATAATTTCAGTAATTCTGATCCTTTATCTAAGAAATGTAGAAAACAATATATATGTATAAGCACGAGGTCATAATATCAGTCTTTACAAGTTCCTTTTATAGTCAATTGCACGGAGTATAAAAAATTTGTTTGTACATACATATATTCATTCCTCTTCTCCCTCTTCACACTTTGAGAAAGTTGGAGAGAAAATAACAAGGGGATGCTTGTGGAATTGAAGATGCCCAATGAAAATTTTCGTCTCACTCAACACTTTCTAAAAGACAAAAACAAAAAAAAACAAACTTCCATAATACATTTGGAGGTTACAAAGGGGCTTCCTTTCCTTACAAGGCTCTGAATCTTAGACATTTACTGTTTTTTCTAGTTAGATAAAGTAATCTGCTGGAAATCAAATTGCAGTAGTTGTTTATAAGAAAATTGCCTGGTAAATTTACCATTTATTGGTATCTACTATTTTCCAGATTTTTTTTTATATATAGACAGCCAGAAATAAGTCAGAAACAAGCCAAAGCAAATCCAAATTTCTAAATTTTGAATGTTTAATGAAATAAAAATCAAGATTTGAAAAATTCCTTATATACAGTGAAATTGGGTTGTGCCATAACACCATGAACACAGAAAATGTATGACAGCATAAATTCAAACACAAATGATTATTTCCCAATTTATTCAGACAATTATTTCACTTTTTTCTTTTCCTGTAGAGATCCAACCTATTGAACATACTCTGTACAAGTATTTTAATCTATTTCAATATTTTAAAAAGTTCCACCTTTTCTGAGGTCCATGAAACCTGAAGTATTTGAAAATATTTCTTAAATCTTTCCTATATAAGTCATATTATACCAAAGGACACATTGAAAGTAGTTTGCCTGATAATTCAGCTAGAGGTTTTGCGTAGAACCTAAATATAATTTCTGTACTCATCACTAACACAGTAACATAGACTTTTTTTCCAGATTATGTTTACACCATCACAAAGCAAATACTTCTTTCTTTACTGGGTAACAATAGGATACCCTAATAAGGGTTTTGCAGTGAATTTGGGAAGAGGAGAGCACAGGGTGAGCAAACAAAATGGGCAAGTGTGCATGAAGCTGAGGCAGAGTGACAACACTGGACTACTAGCCACCATAGTGGCGGGCAGTGTGGTAGGGGTGTGCAGTCATAGGCTAGGAAGTGCCAGCTTAGCAGGATCCTTATGTTACCCAGAAGGCTGAGTCAAAACAAGCCCACAGACTCGCCAGACTGAGGAATAGAAAACAGTGCCAGGTGACCTTCAGAGACAGTGAAGTAGGAGACAGTGAAAACAAAAAATCACAGATCTAAGTATCCAGGTGGCAATTTTCACTCTTCCAGGCAAAAGTACCATCTTTATAACAAACCACTAGACTCAACCTAAGGAAACTATAAAGAAGGAAGGAAGAAGGGGATCTTATGAAAGACAAGAGTGGAAACAGTTCCCGTTTCTTCCTGCCTCACCAGGACACAAAGCACCCTATTTTGTGTATAGGTTTCAGTTTTCTGATTGGAAAGAAAGTAGTCCGGGAGACTAAGAAATTCATTCTACACACAGATTAGTTAAGTGTTTTGGAGAGCTCCTAAGGCCCTGCGCCTATTATAGCATTTTCAAAACCAGGGTGGTCTAAAAGGGCCTTAGTTTTCTGAGGAGTTCACGCTTCCCCTGCTATAGCTAGAAAAGACTGGAGGCAAGTCAATAGAATTTGTCACTCAGTTGTGTCAGGAGGATTTGTCCAGTCTTGTCTTATAGTAGCATCAGTTCCGATGCTAGAGAAAGGTACAAAAACATAAAACCTAGTCCTCGAAGAAAGTAAACCTATGACAGAGAAGCAAGGAAGAAGTTGGAAGTTCACACAGCTCCTAATCATTTGTCCATCAGGAGTCCACCTATCCCCCAGAGCTCACTGAGAATATAGAGTATAGCCTGTTTAGCTCTCAGCCTCCTATTATTCCTGTTTAGGAGCTCAGCAGGGCCACCTGAACCTTCTGACTGAATGCTCAAGGCAGGAGATATGAGTGCCCATTTATAGCCTGAGACTAAGAAGGGAGGAGTAAGGCTTCCCTTCCCTCTCTACTGAGGCTGCTCCAGAGATAACCCAAGGAACTGCAGCCCTAAGACCACTGGGGCTCTCCTAGAATTATCTTATAGTCTCTACCTTTAGAGATGCAGAACTGGGAATAGAGGCAGGTGTTATTTCTCCCTTCTAGTTTTTCTCACAAATGAATGGTGTGTGGTGGGGAGAGAGGTTTCAAGCATTTAAGCTGTAGTTAGTGAGAGTGAGAAATCTGCAAGCATATTTCTTAGGCGGTCAGAGTGGCTAAGGGAAGAAAAGACGACCACTAAAGGGACCTAAAGGGACAGAAAGAGGACCAGTGAGGGAAGACAGAGTAAATGGGCTTCAAAGACAAACTTTGCCTGTCTTGAAATCTAGAGAGGGAGGTAGAACTACATACAAATCTGAGAAGTCATCTGGCAGAATGTCAAAATGAGGCTCCTGATAGGAGGGCATGAGAGAATTTGCTTTTATTGGCCTCTGCAAACATGAAATCCCTAAGGTCTTGTGCACAACATAAACTTCATTGGTTGTTGAAGACTGTAGCTGAACAACTTATACTGCGGAAATAACTGGCATACAGAAAAACATACAGGGTTTACTTGAGGGACAAAAACACCTTCATTTATGAATTCTACATCTATATTCCAAATTCTGCTCCTATTGGAGATATATGGCTCTGCAGTAGAGAGGTACATTTAAGTGGTACTAAAAAAAAGTGACTTTCACAAGATCAAACAATATTTTTATAAATGTTGCCACATTTTTTAAAAATTGGAGTTGCAAAATGGGATAATGAAGAATGTATAGAATCAGGAGATCTGGATTCTCCTAGTTCTTCACAATCTGTGAAGTGATTGAACTGTTAAAAGGTCCCTAAGGTCCTTTCTGGCTTAATGACAAATTTTATGTGTGTTCCTTTCTTCCCCAAAATTAGAGTAGACAAATAGAAGTACAGAATTTTATTTCTAATTATGGATTTTCCATATTTATTTAGGTATTTATTCTTTTAACTAATATTTTGAGCCCCAGTATGTGACATGTACTGTGCTGGGGCTGGGAATATACCGATAAGAAAAACCTTTTACTTTCCTAGATAGGAAAAGACCAAATGATAAAAATATTTTCTTCGGATGTATATTTTCCTGTAATTAGATTTACAATAGCTTCTAAGTAAACACACAGTTTCATAAATTTGATCATGTTATCATTAACAAGCAGGGGTTAATTTAGTAGCATTATTAGCTTTTTAAAAAATATACAAAGGAGTTATTTTCATTGAACGATATTGGAAGAGGTATTTGAAGACATTTGAGAGTTGCTTGGTCAAAAATATTTATTGGTAATCTACTCCATGACAGCTGTCTTAGGTTGTTAGGACATGGTAGGGAACAAGTGAAGCAGAAGTCTTATCCTCACAGACTCATACTCTTGTGACTATTAAAATATAAGCAATTTAAACTAGCATGCATTTATGCAATTTAAACTTCATTAGCATGTTAGTCAATGGCCTCAGCTTCATAAGGCAGGCCTGAAGTTTTTCAGATGATTTTTTTGTTCAATTCAGGACTGTGTTATTTAAGCAATTTGTAAGAAATTGCCACTTTTTCCAGCAATACTACTAGAGTATTGATTTTAAAAAACAAATGTGACCATGCCACATTGCTTTTTCCTCTCTAGCTCCCGGTCTCTCACTTCCACTTTTAAAAAATCCTTCAAGTTAAAGAAGTACAAATTAGTAGCTGATGCATGGTCATGGGGATTGGGAGCACGTCATAGGGAATACAATTAGTGTTAATACATTACCTAGGTGGAAGGACAGGAGAAGGAGGGAGCAATTGAGGGGATCATTTTATGAACTATATAGATGTCTAACCAATATACTGTATACTTGAAACTAATTAAAATAAATAAATTAAAAAAAAATCCTTCAGTGGCTCTCCATTACCTCACAAGAAGAGAAACTCCAACTCCCTAGCACATTGCACAAGACCCTTGGTGACTGGGCCCTGCCTCCCCAGTCTCACTCATGCTCTAAGGCTTGCATACCGTCTACTCAGACCACACTGATTGCCATGTCCCAGAATAATAGGCTCTCAGCTCTGGGCTTTTATATATGCTGCTTCCTCCATCCAGACTGCTTTTCACCCGCTTCTTCCCTCCAGTGCCTTTACTGATTTCCTGGACTTGGATTTATTCATGACTCCCACAGTTCTTGGGCCTACAACCATACTGGGACCTGACTACTGCTTACACATCCATCTCTTGACTCAATGGGAAATTTCAGGGTAGTGTACAGGGCTAGATATGTAGACATCTTTAATAAAAGATGTTTTGAGTGAATAAATGAATTAATGAACACACGTCTGATGACATGAACAATGTGAGAGAAGACAAGCATGGTAAATAAGGGACTCTGAAAGGAAATCAAAATGGCTGAAAAACATAGCTAAGGAAAGCAAATGGCTAAAGATGGGAAAAGAGAGAGAAGCAAGGCCAGATACAGCCACTTTGACAATTTAGACTTTATCCTGAGGACAATAGTGAGTCATCAAAGAGTTTTAAGAAAGAGAGTAATTGGGAAAGAGAGTAATTAGATTAACATTTTAGAGAGAACATTGTGAAGAATAGATTTGAGTAAGCAAGACTGAGGACAAGGAGATACGTTGGAGAAAACCAAGGAAGAGCTGGTAATGGTCTGAACTAAGGTAGCAGCTTTGAAGATGGCAGGATGTGGAAAGATTCAAGAAATGTTAAGGGAGTAGAATTGTTGCAACTTGGTGGTTCACTGGCAGTATGTCTTCCCTTCTAATCTGAGTGATAAACTTCTAAAGAGCAGGAACTCTGCGGTATGTCTTTTTATTCTATTAAGTTACCTATGGTACCTACCTGTATATTTGGTATTCAATAAACATTTGTTGAATTAATAGATGAGTGAATGGATGAAACTTTAAAGCTATATGCAAGTTAGAGTTGATAAACCCTTACTCTTAAAAAAAAAATAAACATCAAACTCATGTAATTTAGACTTACAAAAGATTCGAAGCAATATTTATTAAGGTAGTCGCCTTAGACCTGAAAAAGGACAGAAAGGCCAGCTCTTGTCTTCAAAAAAGGCAGATATAATTAATTTATAAAACTTCCTATTACTCCTTGGAAAGAAAGAGTCTCTTATTTTAAAGCAAATGCTTAAAAGGATCTCATTTTACACAATCTGCACAAAGAGAAAAGTCTGCGCAGTCAGCCACTTAGAATCATATCACATAGAGATCTCTTGTCCAAAGCAATGTAAAAGTATATTGTATGCTATTATATACTACATCTGTTTGGAGAAATCTTGTCACTTAGAGTGTCAGAAATGTCAGAAACAATGTTCTGTGCTTTCCATAGAGAAAAATCCTGTATACTTTTCAGATTCCCTCTGGAAATCTTGTAACTCAAAAATTATTAAACAATGATTCATAAAGTTACAGGGCAAACCAATTTACAAAAAAATATATCAGAGATGGTGAAGGAGGTCATTATAGTTAATCAATAGCCCATTACTGGAAATCAGCAATAATCTTAACAGTTAACATAATAGACACATTTAGCCTACATAATGAAAGCTTTGGTTCATTCTTTAACCTTTACTTAATTATTTCCACAATCAAAGAAGTGATGACTAAAGTTTAAATTTCAAAGTTCAGTAGCCCATCAAAAACATTTTCAAACAAGTTCATAATTAATTAGGCACACAAATAAGAAACAAAGTTGCAAAGGTTAATTTATCTTTTCCATTATGAATAACTCTTGGTGATAAACTGGGATGCATAGATTATTTTTCAAAACATGAAAACAATCTACCATACAGTTTCAAATGAAAAAGCACATTACAAAACCTGATTCATAGATATAAAACTAATAGAATCAGTTTTCCAAAAAGAGAAAATATCACAGCTATCTTACTTTACCTGCAAAATTAAACCTAAAAATGTATCAGTCCAAACTTGCTTGAAAATATGGAAAAGTATAAAAAGCACCAAAGATGGGATTAGTTTAAAATATGATGTTCGAAATTTTTTTTTTTAATGCCTACAACACCTGGTATTCCTAGGTGATCTCCCATCCAAGTACTAACCAGGCCTGACCCTGCTTAGCTTCCGAGATCAGTCAAGATCGGGCATGTTCAGGGTGGCATGGCTGTAGACCTCAAATTTTTATTTTAATTGAAAAATAAATGCTTCATGATGAGATCTCAAATTATTAATTTTGTGGTCTTAAATTTTTGTCTAAATCCTCATTATAGGTTTTTTCCTTCAATTTTTAATTGGTCAAGTTTTTAAACAATAGATAAAATTTAAATGGCCTTTCTCAAATTTCTTATAATTTAATTATTTGGGGCAGAGAACTTAATAACTAATAAATTCAATGCCATTGCTTTTGATAATTAAGAAAAATATATCGACCGTATTTCAGGTTAGTGAGCTCAAAGATTTTTTACCTCAACCCAAAGTAAAAAATACATTTTATGTTGTGACTCAATCCATGTGTACTTGTCTATGCATAAATAACTGGTTTCCTTACCCACTGTGAGATAATAAATGTGTGCTCTTTTAAGCTTAAAAAAATTGGACTAGTTCATTTTTAGGTTTAATTTTGCAGGAAAAATAAGAAAGCTGTGATATTTTTCCTTTGTGGAAAACTGATTCTATTAGTTTCATATCTGTGACAATTAGGTTTTGTAATGCACTTTTTTATCTGATACTGTATAGTAGATTGTTTATCTGTCTACACATAAATGACAGTTGTCCTATGAAATCTTACCTTTATTGTGATGCACTCTGATATTTTCTGTTCCATTCTATTTTATTTATTTTAAAAGACTCACTAAAGTAAAGGGCTATGGCCTGCTGCTTTAAAACCTCAGCTTAATCATCCCATATGTAAGACTCTAAGGACAGATGTCTGATTTCAAACCCCAGCTTCACCACCTCCTAGCTCTGTGATTTTGTGCAAGTTCCCCATTCTCTTTGTGACCCAGCCTCCCCATCCGTAAAAAGAGGACCTACTTCCTAGGTTCATTGTGAGAATTAGTAGTTACATATGTAATACCTGTAAAGTTTGTATCAAAGTACCTACCATATGGTAAACACTCCATACATATTATTATCATCATCGTTATTATTCATCACTCACCAGTGTTTTCTGAATGTCTACGTACTGTTCATGTTACCAAGCATTCTGAAGCATTCCAAAGACACACTGTTCTCATGACTAACCTTTTATTTAATTGATAAATTGTGACCATGACAAACTGGCTTTTATATATTAGTGAGATATAATGGTTGTCACTTCATCAAAATAAAATGTTTCCCTGGGTTTAAAAACAAACAACAAAAAATTCAACTTCTATATATTTACCAAATAGCTACCACTCAGAGTCAAAGAATAATTTCGTGCTTATTGATCTCATCAAGTCACTCTGAAAGGAGATTCCAGCGTTCGAGATTTATTTTCAGATGATGTTTACAGTCCCTCCCTCTGGTGAGAAAAAGTGTTTTGATAAGATATTTAAAATTTTGATTATTGTCTTTAAAACTTTTACACATTCAGATTCACTCAGCTTGAAGCACCTCTTTTGTTATCTATAACACTATATATTAAACAATGGCTTTTCCCCCTGTTTTAGAATGTCTCAGGTTAAAAAAAAAGAAAGATGTTTTCTCCTTTAAGTCATAACCTTATGAACAGACATTCTAAATTTTATTACTTAGGAGCTATATAAGCAATAATGTCAAATTCTTTACAAGAAGAAAAACAGAATAAAAGTAATTCCAGAGTTTTAAAATGTGTAATACTGTTGTTATTTTTATTTTGGTAAGACTAATGGAATCTGTTTTACATCGTTTGAATGCTGTTAACTTGGGCCAAGTGTACTAGACAGCTGTTATTAGAATTGAAACTCCCTAATGGCATTACAATTCTGAGAGTACTGCTTTCTGAACAGTTACCCAAACTGATTTCCAGATGATTAAGGCAGCCAAAGAAAGAGTTACTGTAAAAATCACACAAATTAAGATAGAAACTGGCTTTACTCTAATATCCTCAGTTTCCATATTTTGCTTTTCTTCCTCTGCCAGAACTACACACTTGCTTATTTGTCTTGTAAAGTTCTTTGAGGCTTCTCCTAAGTAGAACATCTATGTGATGTCATAGCAGGGATTGATATTGGGCAGTTAGGTAAAATACACTGAAGATGGTTTGGCCCACTCATGTGTGGGCAGATGGAGAGGTCTCCCCAGAGTTAAGATTTGATAACCCTCTACAATAAAATTATATTACTGGGTAATAGGACCTACTTGCAGAGGTAACTACCCTAAAAATGGTTAATAATCTATAACTTGAAGAGATCTGTAAATTTCTTGATCTAAATTAAAGAGGATATGGTCTCAGGGAAATATAAAAGAATGCGCAAACTAAGTAAATTTGTATTAGAGTCTATTTGAATATAAGTGGTAATGAATTGTTGTTTGGGGTTATCCATTCATTTAACACTTAGTCATCTTCATTATCCTCGACAATTATAAAAGCCTCCTAACCTTTCCAGAGCAGCCAGAAAGATTTTAAGAAATTCAAATTTTATCAATTCTTTCTCCTGCCTAAAATCCTTCAATAGATTTGTTCTTTTTCTTAATAATTTTTTAAAATTACAGTTGACATATAATATTATATTGTTTCAGCTGTACAACATAGTGATTAGACATGTATATAACTTAAGAAGTGATCAACCCGATAAATCTATCTGACCCATCTGACATCGTACATATTTATTATAATATTAATGACTATATTCTCTATGCTCTACTTTACACCCCTGTGACTATTTTTATAACTGGCAATTTGTACTTCTTAATTCCTTCACCTTTTTCACCCATCCTCCATAAGTATCAAGCACACAAGTGAGGTTTCATCAAGTCTATCTCCAGGGCCACTGCAGAGGTTTCCCTCCTCCTCACTCTGTAAGGGTCTGCTGACATTTCGACTTTCTAAGGGAAAAAAAACTCTTTCCTTTGGGAAGGCAGTTTTCTCTGGCTGCAACACTTTTTCATAATCTTGGCAAAAGTAATTCAATTTATCTTCAATTCTCTTTTTAAAAGTCAGTTCTTAAGGGAGGGTCCCAGATTAGTCCCTCCCTGCAAGGTCTTATTGTACTTTAGATATACTATTCCTTCTTCACACTCATCCCACTACAATCAAGTATCTTTTAATGTCTGTTTTTTCTAGACAACCAAAAGAACACATCTCTTCAATGCTCAGCAGCAAACAGAGTACCTGGCCAAATGGTAGGTGCTCCATAGATCTCTGCTGAATGAAGAAGTACACATTTATTGTGTACCCACTACAGCCTACTACATGGCAGGCAATGTGTTGGGCACTGTGGGGACACTGTTGAGTAAGATGCCTGGGTATACCCAAAAGGCAGAATGAGCAGGCACCAGAACCCTGCTAAAGCAAATTCTACTTCATAGGGTCAGTCCCTGCACAACAGCTCCTTCACTGTAGCCACAGCCAGTCCTCAGAATCAATCAACCTGAGGGTCAGTCCCACCTACTGATGTGCAAAGAGCAACCAAGGCTCAACTATAATAGGAGGGCACATACGACCCACACAAGGGATATACATGGAGCATGTAGCTTAGGTGACCAGAGAGACTACACCACTGGGCCCCACAGGACATTTTCTACATAAGGTCACTGTACTAAGACCAGGAGACATAGCAGCTCTACCTAATACATAGAAAAACATAAGAAAGCAGCCAAAATGAGAAGACAAATATGTCTCAAATGAAAGAACAGAACACAGCTCCAAAAAAGAATACACAAAATGGAGACAAGCAAGCTACCAAATGCAAACTTCAAAACACTGGTTATAAGACACTCAATGATCTCAAGAAGAACTTCAACAAAGAGATAAGAAATGTAAAAATGGAGATAGGAAACATTAAAAAAAAAAACAGTCAGAAATAGAGAATGCAATAACTGAAATAAAGAATACATTAGAGGGAATCAAGAGTAGATTTGATGAGGCTGAGAATCAGATTAGCTATTTGGAAGATAAGGTAGCAGAAAACACCCAATCAGAACAACAACAAAAAAAGCAATCCAAAATCTGAGGATAGTTTAAGGGAATCCTGGGACATCAAACCTAACAATGTTCACATATAGGGGTACCAGAGGGAGAAGGGAACAAGGAATTGAAGCTTATTTGAAGAAATAACGACAGAACACTTCTTTAACTTGGTGAAAGAAATATATATACAAGACCAGGAAGTGCAGAGAGTCCCAAAAAGTATGAACACAAAGAGGCCTACACCAATGCATGTCATAATTAAAATGTCAAAGGTTAAAGACAAAGAGAGAATCTTAAAAGCAGCAAGAGAAAAGCATTTAATTACCTACACAGGAGCTCCTATAAGACTGTCAGCTAATTTCTCAACAGAAGCTTTGCAAGCCAGTATAGATTGGCATGAAATAGTCAAAGTGATGAAAAGTAAGGACCTACAACCAAGTATACTCTACCCAGTAAAGCTTTCATTTAGAATGAAAGATAAAGAGTTTCTCAGACAAGAAAAAGCTAAAAGAGTTCATCACCACCAAACTAGTATTACAAGAAATATTAAAAGGACTTTTTTAAGAAGATGAGGGAAAAAATTAAAAAATATTAACAATAAAATGGCAGTAAATACAGATCTAGCAACAATTAGCTTAAATGTAAATGCATTAAAAGCTCCAACCAAAGGATATTGGGTGGCTGAATGGATAAGAAAACAAAACCTTCGCAAGAGACTCACTTTGGATCAAAAGACACAGACAGACTGAAAGTAAAGGGATGGAAAAGATACTTCATGAAAATGGAAACAAATTAAAAAAAAGTTGGGGTAGCAATACCTATACCAGACAAAATAGACTTTAAAACAAAGACTGTAACAAGAGACAAAGAAGGACCCCATAATTCCAATTCTGAGTATTTATCCAAAGAAACCCAAAACTACTGTGAAGGAACATGTGCATCCATATGTTCATTGCAGCATTATTTACAATAGCTAAGATATGGAGGCAACTTGGTTGTCCATTAGTGGAGGAATGAATAAAGAAGAGGTGGTACATATATACAAAAGAATATTAGTCATAAAAAAGAATGAAATCTTGCCAGCTGTAACAACATGATTGAACCTAGAGGGTATTGTGCTGAGAGAGTAAATCAGACAGAGAAATACAAATGCCATATGATTTCACTTATATCTGAAATCTAGAAAATAGGATAAATGAATAAACAAAACAGAAACAAGTTCATAGATACAGAGAGCATTTTGATGGTTGCCAGGTTGGGGAAATGAGTGAAAAGGGGAGGGGATTAAGAAGTACAAATTGCTAGTTACAAAACAGTCATGATGATGAAGAATACAGCATAGGGAATATAGTCAGTAGTATTGTGTAACTATATATGGTATTAGATGGGTACTGGATTTATTGGGGTGATCACTTCATAAGTTATATAAATGTCTAATCACTGTGTTATATACCTAAAACTAACATAATATTGTATATCAACTGTAATCAAAAAATTAAAAAAAAATTTAAAAAAAGATGGAGTGTTTAGTTTCAAGGGATCAGACTTGCAAGCAAACTGCTACCATGGAGCATAAGAGCTTTGAGAAGAAGTGAACCAGGTGTCTTGGGAGGAGGGAGGAAGAAGTTACTCTCAGAAAATATGAAAACAATTTGGAACATGTTTGGAACATTCTAGGCTCTTGACTAAAACCTGCACAACATTATCTCCCTCATTCAATCCTCATGACAACCCCATGTGATGGTTAATGATCTTCCTTAAGGCAATAGCCAGTATTTGAATCCAGCTTATCCAGGCTCCGAAGTAGAAAGCTACACAGAGATACACAACAGCTGAGATAATGAGTTCCTGCAACTATGTCCAGCCACTTCATGCCCTGTTAGCAATTTAAAAGAGGCCCCAATTTAAAATTGATATATATTTTTAAAATGTTGAGTATATGTAACTCATTTACATGTTCCCCATATGTTTTTTTTTTTTAATAGTAAATGCATTCTCATGGATCAGATATTTAAAAAAATAAGTAGGTTCAGGTAAATTTCCCCACCTCTGTCTCCCATTGGCTCACTCTCAGACTACCTACCAATGGTAATCCCTGTTAAAAGTACTTTGTGCATTACTCCAGAATTTCTTTATGAATATGCAAATAAAAAATATGTTCTTATTTCGTCTCCTTTTTTTCCCACGAAAGGTAGCATACCCATACCATACACACTGTTCTGCACTTTGTTTTTCTCAGTTAATGATATATATTTTGAAGATCTTTCTGTATCATTAGCTCATTATTCTTTCTTGACAGCATAATATTCCATTTCATGAATATATTACAATTCATTTAATCAATTCTTTATTGATAGACATTTGGGTCATTTCCAATTTTTTGCTATAACAAACAATTCAGCAATGAATGACTTTGTACATAGGTCAATTAACATGTGTGCAAGTATATCTGAAGGATAAATTCCTAGGAGTGGTATTGCTGGGTCAAAAGGTATATGCATTTGTAATTTTGATAGATATTGCCAAATTGCCCTTTATAGAGATTAAATCAATTTACATTCTCACAAGCAGTGAATGAGAGCACCTGTTTTCCCACAGCCTTTCAACGCACAGTGTTAACAGACTTTTGGTTATTTGCCAATCTAAGGGGTGAAAAATAGCATCATGGCATTGTTCTCATTATAAGTGAGGTTGAACATTTTTCAAAAATGTTTAGCAGTTTGTATTTCCTTCTCTCTGAAATGTCTATTCACATTCTTTGTCCCTTTTTCTCTTGTTGATATTTTTCTCTATGTTTGATAGGAGATTTTTCTATACAAAGAAGATTAACTTCTGATTATGATGTAAGTTATAGGCACTTTCCTATACATTGTTAGAAGTTTTAGCCAATGCAACAAAACATGTATTGATATGATATAAAAATGTTCAAATGGAGGTAAATTATCATTATTTGAACATGGTTATATAGCTAGGTAACTTTAAAAATTTATTCAAGTTAATAAAGTTAAAGCTAGATAACTTTAAAAATTTATTCAAATTAATAAAGTTAACTAGAAATAAGAAAATATGATGAAAGAGAGACTTTGTTCACAATAACTACAAAAAAATATAAAGTACCTGGAAGTAATTTTGACAAGGAAAGAGTATGACATATATGAAGAAAAATAGAAAACTTTATTCAAGTCTTTGAGGACTTGAATAAACTGGAAACACAAACAGGTTATTGGATGAGGAAATTACATATTTGAAATAGGTCACTTATCAAATTTTATGGATTTAATGACATTAAAAGGAGACAAAATAATTTTAAATTTGAGAAGGTATTAAATTTATGTATGGAAATGTTAAATCATGGATATACACATAATTTAATTCTAAAAAGGAGAATCATGAGGATAGATTTTTCTCTAACAGATGTTAACACATTTTATAAAGCAACAATAATTAAAACAGTGTAGAAAAAGTGCAAGATTAAACAGATGAATCGGTAGCCCAGATATATAACTAACTATAAATAAGAAGATGATATGTAGTAACAAGAGTCAATAAATATAATTGGGAAAAATTATAATTCTAATTAGAACTAATATTTATGTATTGTATACTCTCTTCCTAGCACTCTTCTAAATTCCTTATGTATGTCAATTTAGTTAATCTTTCTTTCAATCCTATAAAATAGATGTTACTTAACTGATGAAGAAACTGAAGCCCAAAGAGAATAAGTAACCTGTTCAAAGTCATACATATAGCTAGAAAGTGGCAGGGCAGGGCTTAAACCCAGGCAATCAGCTCCAGAGTCTTTGATTTTAACCATTTGCAATTAGGATAACTGCTTGCCAATTTATAAAAAAAAAAATATATATATATGTATATATATATTTGTGAAACATACTATAATATTGTATATTTGAAACTCTACTATAGAACATCATAAAGGCTCTCTCATGTAATTGCTTTGCTTTCTACATTTCTGTATTGTTTGAAGTCTTTTACAATTATAAATCCTTTTATAATTTAAAGTACAAAAGAAATGGGATATTTTAAATTTTTAATAATCTGTGATTATGCATAAATTATTTTTTACCTTGTTTATCCAGTTGAAATAATATGTTATCTAAATTTTTAAAATGCATTTATTAATCTCCTACTGTTAATCCTGAGTAAAAATGGACAAAATAAGTACTATAAATTAGGATTATTTGGCACAATGTGGATGTAGATTCTCAGGCATTTGAAAGTTATTAAAAACATCAGGCTGTTTAGCCAAAAGAATTAAATAAAGGTTGTCAAGAAAAGAAAAATGGAATAAGCTGGTAAACAAACTATTATGTAAACTACATATAAAAACTATTCTAGAAAACTTAAAGGCTATTTATCAGCAACATTCACTTATTTTTAATTTCTATACATATTCCTCACACACATTCTTCTTTTCTTATAAGAATATGCAACAAGTCATTTACAAAACTGAAATAATAGCTCCAACCCATCACTAACATACTGATAGTTTTGTTAAATACCTCAGGTGTGGGTTTGGGCATGAGTTAAAATCTGAAATGAAAAAAGATACTCAGTACATTTATTCAATTGTGGGGTGAGATTTTTAATAAATGAAATATTTAGGGACACCTAAGGCTCTAAAAACAGTATCTGACTGCTAAGACAATAACTCGGTAAATGATAAAAGACCCTTTGAAAAAGAATGTCTTAACCTCCATCACATCAGAGAGACAGAAAACTCCAGCTGCTGAATTTGTTAGGTTTTGATCCCAGTTAGTCCCTTCGAATAAAGCCTCATGGTGACAGATTCATCTCTTTCATTTTTACCTATATAAGAAAGCTTATGGGTTGATTTTTTAACTGTGGAGTTTTAGTAAAGCAAACTTTTATGAGAAAAAAAAAGAACAGAATTCTAAGTTGTTCATCAAATTTATGTCTGCTTTGAATGATTTAACATTGAAAGGGCAGAGGTAGCATACAGAGCACTGGAAGTGGAATAAGAAAATGTGACCAAACTGTGTCATTGGTCAGTGTATGTCTTTTAAATGATCCTGTCTCTATTTATCGATTACTATTTATGAATTAAGGCTATCCTGCATCAGATTGCTTACAGTGACAACTGAACAAAAGTAATTTTAAAAAGATAAAGTGCTCTACATTTGCCTCATATTATGTTTAAGGCCTTCTTGTCAATATTGTTGTCCAGATATATGACTGAAAAAGTTGCTTTGTGACCACCTTCCCCTGTCATTATTTTACTTGGATTCTGCTCTCTATCCTGAGCTACTCACTGCTCCTGAGTCTAGGCTTCCTCACTCCTTACATTTTGGCACAGTAAATAACTTCTTTATCTAGAGCTAGATTCTAGAACATCATTTATGACTGGTTTTCCTCTTATTTATTTCCTTTTTCTAGATCTTTCTCTTTTTCCAGACCTCTAAATATTGGTATTTCCTAGCTCACTTCAAAGACTTCTCTTCTAACTGTACACTCATTTCCTTGGAGATATCATTAAAGTCACAAGCTGATGAATGCTGGACTCTACATGATCTCTCCCTGCATATCTCTTCAATTTAATCTCTTGCTGCATTGCTCTCCCATTCAATCACTCACTCAGTTCTAGCTTCACAGGTGACTTTTGAACTTATTGCTCTTCCTTCTGTAGTTCCTCCCTTACTTCATTCAAGTCTCTGCTCAAACATTATCTCCTTCAAGAGTCCTTTCATTGACTATCTTATCTAAAATGGCACACATCACCCCAGGCCCTCTCTCATCCCTTATCCTTCTTGTCATTCATACATTTATTTCTTTACTTGTTTATTATCTCTTCCCACAGGAAGGCACAGACTTTTCTGTCTTGTTCACTAATACAAATCCAGAGGCTACTGACTGGCACACAGTAAACACTGTAAATATTGAAATGAATGTATAAGTGAATGAATGCTTCTTCCACTGACTGAAATGCCATTCATCTGCCTAATTCCTACTCATCCTTAAAGAGCAACCTATATATTACTTCACTTGAGTAGCCTTTCTTGATTGATCACCCTGGTTTAGTTTCTCCACCTCTGTGAGTTCATAATGCATTTTAGTTATACGAAATCCATCAGAGCATCTTAGCTGTTTATTTGTCTGCTCCCCCACCTTACTGCTGTGTCTTTTGTTGTTCTAATTCAGTGTCTTGCTGGGAATGGAATTGTGCTCAATGAATGTTTTAGGAATGAGTGATGACTGAATAAATGATGAATGAACAAACTTAGAACTTTAATTACTACTTTTGGTAAGCGCTAATTATCATGTAGGGATTTATAGTTTTTACTTTAGAACAAATTTCTGAATAAAATTCTATTCAGCTAAGATGGAGACACCTGAGTTAGATACTCAATTGAATGAAAAATAGAAAGTTAATACTAGAATGCAGACAATTTCATATTCACTCATTCATTCATTCAATTCGCTCACTCATACATTCAAGAAATATTTACTAAGCACCTTCTATATGCCAGGCATTGTTCTAGGCATTGGAGATGTAGTCATGGATAAGTCAAACTCCCTGCCGCCATAGAATTTTGTTGCCATTGCCAAAATACAACCATGTGTCTTAATGGTTTGTTTTGTGCAAAGCATACAGCTTGATTTCATTTAATTTTTTATTTGGCACTAATGCACTTAAATTTCAAGCTCAAAATATTTTTATTTAAACATTTTTTGATTCATTAATATAAAAAGTACTTACATATTTATATAGAAAGAGACATAGAAAGAGAAAAAGAAAGTAAATATAATAAAATGTCAACAATTGGTGACCCTGATGAAAGGTATATGGTTGTTCATTGTACTATTCTGGCAACTTTTCCATAAATTTGAAAATTTTTTAAATAAAAAATTAGAAGATAAAGTGCACATTTCTTAGTATTTTAATCTCATTTTTAAAATTCTGTAGCTATTACTAGATTATTGATTAAGAAGGCTATAGTAACATACATACACACACATACACACCCCTCCCACACACACTATAAATTTGTTTTTACATTTTTCTTTCCAGTCCAGGTTGCTGTTTGATAGTTAACTTAATTTTTATTTTTCTGGCCACAATTTTCGTATATTTGTTGGCTACTTGAATTCCTCTTCTGTGGATTGCCTGTTCATATTCTTTGCCCCTCTTTCTCTTGGTTTGCTTATATTTTTCTTATCAGTTTGAAATGATATTAACTCTTTGTCTGTTGTATGTGTTGCAGATATTTTTAGCAGTCTTGATTTTGATTATGGCTTTTGTGCCTTGTCATTGTTGGTCCTGTTTTATTGACATATGTGATCACATTTTTCTTTCGGGGCTTCTGACTTTCCTAAGTTGCTTAGGCCTTTCTGACTAAAAGTTTACATAAATTTTTTCTTACTTTTTCTTCTAATTATATATATAAATCTTTAGTGTATATGGAATATATTTTAGCATTTAGAATTGAGGAGGTAGAGATATAGTCTTATTTTCTAACAAATGTTAAGTAAGCAGACAGAGCAAACAGAAAACTTACGTTAGCTCTAAAAATACAGAAAATTAGCTCTAACTGCTTCTTTCCTACAGCTGGAGAGACCTGTTCTTGGGATTTCCAAGTGCTAGCTTCTTTGGTGGGTACTGATGCTTTATGGAACTGAATCCAGAATCAACTGCATTTCTGACTCCAGTTAGAACACATTATAAATGTAATACATGTCCACCATAAGAAATATAGAAATATAGAAATGTGCTCTTGAGATGATATCATGACTTTGACAGTAAATATGTGACCCAACATCTTATCAAATTAGGCCAGAATTGTGTTCATTTGATATAAAGTTTTTTTCATTCTCAAAACTTGGATAGTGGTGATACATAAACTGTGTTCTGAGGAGTCTTGGGGTACAATGGAAGCACCCCAGAAATTGCTGTGTGGGGTGTGAAGCTGGCAGAGGGTAGATGGAGCTCTAGATCACCCACTCTGGATCCAACCATGTAGATCTGCATAAAATTTCACTTAAAAAGTTTGAAAACCACAATCTACAAATAAAACCAATGCTCAAAATTGCAGCATATTAAATTTTGTTTTGGGCTGATACTGTTTTTTATACTTAACATGATAATGAAAATTGGGATATCCTATTGTCTGACCAAATCTTCCTTCCCACTCTGTTCTTTTCTTAGTTGCTCCTCAGACCCAGGTTCTTTGATATATTCTCTCCTTCTCTGTTTGGGCTGAGTTCATTCCTTCCTTCTCCACCTTGTAGTTCTTGGTCCTTTACTTTGACCCCGTATTCCCTTGCCTTTCCATGCTTCCACCTGCAAAGAGGCCCTCAGGGCTGCCAGGCTAAAGCTAATATTTCCTATTACCCACAACAGCCTTTTCAAACCTCCACAAATCTCTGACCCTTCCACCTGACCCTCCAAGAATGACCTCACCTTCTCCTTTAGGGAAAACAGAACACTTTAAAAGGAACTCCCTCGACTTCCTGCCTCCAAAATAACATCCCTCCTTTCCACCTATTAAGGCTATTTTTTTCCACCTATGCTGTGGATCACACACACCACCTCCCATTCTCTTGAGCTTTGCACTATTAATCATCCCCTCTCGCTGAATCTTGAATCTCTCTGGCTCACTAGACTTTAATATGGTCAGTTATAACTCAACAATTTGATCGTGTCAGCATGAAGGCTCCTGTCTATTTATAGGCACTTCTGTGATGCTCCTGTGTCCAGAGACTCATGTGTTCTTCTTGTTATCCTGGCTCCTTTTGGCAAGCAGCTTAAGCTTGCTGAAGAAGCAGTGACAAATAGCTAGAAGAAATCTCTAAGCAAATACACTTGACCCTTGAACAACACAGGTTTGAGCTGTGAGGGTCCACTAATACAAAGATTTTTTTCAATACATACAGTAAATGTATTTTCGCTTCCTTATGATTTTCTTAATAACATTTTCTTTTCTCTAGCTGACTTTATTGTAAGAATACAGTATATAATACATATAACATACAAATATGTGTTAATTGATTGTTTACATTATTGGTAAGGCTTCTGGTCAATAGTAGGGTATTAGTAACTAAGTTTTTGAGGAATGAAAAGTTATATGAGGATTTTTGACTGCATGGAGGTTGGTGCCTCTAACCCTCATGTTGTTCAAGGGTTAACTGTAGTTCTTTTCAAGCTTTTTTATCATCACAGAATTGGTGCTTTGGGTTATATTTGTGGAATGAAATTAAGAGAAGGTTATTTTGAGAGTTTTTCAATTGATGTTTTTGGTTACACAGAGAAAGGAAAAAGGTGGGAAAACTTAACCAAGTTACCAAAAATAATATTGGAATAACTATCAACTATTATACCAGGATAACAATGAAGAGGATGGCCCAGCTTCTGGATTTGTTGATGAGTCAGATGCATCTCTCTTGAAGCTAGTAGTTAGTAAGACAGGTTGGTAGAAATTAACAATTTTCAGAGACCCAAGGATCCAAATAACCTACTAAATGACTGGTCTCAGAAACTAAACTTGCTGTTATCTACATCTCACAGACAAAGAAGAGATGACACATAATCCAGATGGCACATAAGGACTTGATGTCCTTAATGTTTTTGAGAAGGCATTTGGACTAGAAGTCATAAAAACAGACAGTGTAGGGTATCCGGTAATTTTTTTTTCTCTATTCCCAACTCCTCTATCTAAATTTTAAAAGATAAATGAAAATATTTGAGGTTTTTTTGGCTTTTAAGTTTTCCAGTTTTTATTCCCCAAATGGCAAGTATCAGCAAACTGTTCATATTTATTTGTTTAGCCTCTTCCATTTAAGTGCACTTACAATTTCTTTTTGTAACTATTTCTTGACACCCTCGTATTAATAGCATCAAAAAGCACGATACCTTGTTGATACTGAAATAGTTTCCTGTCAAGGACCTTTGCTAAATTAAGATTTAATCTTATCCCTTTAGCTTCTATTGAAAGGTGATCATAAGGAATGTTCTTTAAAGAAATATTTCCTATATCTTTTGCAAAGTCAAATCAAAGAAATCCATTTATTCATTCATTTAACAAATATTTATTCTGATTACATACCAGTATTCAAACATGAATGAAATCTAGTCCCTGCCCTGTAGGAGAACACAACCAAAGGAGATACAAACACGAAAATAAATCATAGTATAGTGTTAGAGTGTTTGTAATTACGGTCATGAATAAAGTGCCACGGGAGCAAAAAGAGAGGGAGGAAGTAATTCAGCTTCCCGGTGAAGGAATGTTTCTCAGAGGCAGTCATAAGAAAGCGAAGATTGAGAAGAGCTACCCTGATCAAAAGAGAAGAGAAAGACATTCCAGAGCCAAGAGCCTGAATAAAGAGGGGCAAGTATGGACCAGTTTCATAATTCTAGAGAACATTCACGAGGGTAGAAAAAAAGGGCACTAGTCACTATCTAGAGTTTAGGCCAGAAAAGTAGGTTAGACTTGAGGTACAATGGATCACATTTATAGGTCCTGGAATCAGACTTCTCTGTGTGACTGACTAATTTATCATTGACTAGCTATGAAACTTTGAGTGATTTAATATGCTAAGCCCATCTGTAAAAGAGATATGTATTCACTTGCCAGCATTTATTGATCACCCACTGTGGGCCAAACAAATAATAACAATGCCAGTTTAATAGGGTCGTTGTGAGGACAAATTAATAAATATAAAGCATTTTAAATGGTGCATTACCTATAGTAAGCGCTCACTAAATGTTAGTTACAAGTATTAATTATTATCATGACAAAGGGTGTGCTTTTTATACTGAAAACAACAGGGAGCAGTTTAAAATTTCTAGGGGAAGAACAACATTGGATTTCATTTTAGAAAGGTTATTGGCTGCAGAAAAGGATAAAGGGGAAAGATTGGAGAGAGAGAGGTTAGAGATAGGAGGAACAATTAGAGGGTGATTCCAATAACCAGATATTTAGGACTTAACATATATTGTGTTGATGGGGTTGGAAATGAAGGCCGAGATCTCAGAAATGTTTAGATGAAAGAACTTGATAATTGATATGATAGTTGAGGTGGAGATGAGGAATTAAAGATGAACTTCACATTTCTGGAGTGGATGACAGGATTAATGCTATTCTTAGGTGAGACAGGTAATGTAAGAAATGGAAATGATATGGGCAGAGTTTGGAGTAAAAAATGATGACAGTGTCCAGCCTGGGACAATAGGAAAGGGATATAGATTGGTAATAAGGATATTATCTTTAATATTGTACATGTTGTCATTGTCAGCACATGAAATTCTTCATGATGCTCAACCTCAGTTATGTCCTCCTCATACTCCAGTATAATCATTACCTTGATTTTTGTACTTAACCGTTCCCTCATTTTCCTTCAGTTATGACACACACACATATTTTCTTAACTAACTCGTGTTTTTATTGTGTGTTTTTCATATTTACATATATTTCCTCTGCCTTTTATTTCCCTCAACATTGTTTGTGAGATTTATCCATGATGATATTTGTGACTATAGTTCCTTCATTTTCGTTGTTATATAATATTCCATCACATGAACATAAAATTACTTATCTATTCTAATATGCATAAGCATTTGGGTTGTTTTCACTTTTTGTTCTTAAGAGCAGTGACACCATGAGCTGCCTTGTGCATGTTACTATTGTATAGTGCAAGAGTTTCTCTAGGATTTGCAGCTACAATTTGAATTACTAAGTAGTTGGTTATTCATATTCTTCAATCTTCTTGGGTAATGCCTAATTGTTTTCCAAAGTACTTGCACCAACTAAAATTCCATGAGCAATATATAACATATCCTTACCAGCATGTGCTGTTACATGATGTTTTTACTTTTTGCCTATCCATAGGTTATAAAGTAGTGTCTCATTGTGTTCAGTTCTGATTACTAATGGTTGTGCGTCTTTTCAAATATTTATTGACCATTCAAGATTTCTCTTCTATGATATGCCTCTTCATATCTGTTGCCTTACTTGGTTTTGTATCTTTTGGTTAGGTATTTTATAAGTACTAGGCATGAAACTAAGGGTTTTCACATAGGTTATCTCATTAATCCTCACAACCTACTGCCTTGAATCTTTTTTTGGAGCAAGGGATTTATATATGTTAATAAGCCTTTGCTGTTGTATAAGATATCTGTCTATAAGTTGAAAGAAAAAGGAACATACTTGTAAGTTTCCTAATCTATTAGCAGTGTTATGCATCCAGATCTAACATGTTTATCTTAGGAATGACCTTAATTCTGGCTTTATTTCACAACTATTATCTGAAAGCAGTTAAAGAGTTAGTTATTTTTCATAAAAAATAGCTTGCATTTGAAAAAGAGGATTGCAAAAGACAGTGAAGGGGTCCTAGTTTAGCCCCTTGCTAGTTCAAGTGTAGAACACAGACAAGCAGCATCAGCAGCACCTGGGAGCTTGTTAGAAAGGTAGTCTTAAAAGCCCCCACCCCAAGCAGGATCTACATTTTAAAAGGTCCCCAGGTGACTCTTTAGACACTTTATAAACTTTGAGAAGGGCTGGTTAGCTAAACAGTAGTAAACACTATGTGTGAGATCCGGTTAGCACTGAGGTTGAAAGAACATCTTTGTTTTCCCAGCACATACAGTATGAGCAAAACTATGCCTGGCATTTTTAGGTGTAAGTATTTGAATTTCTAAGGGGCCCACCTTGGTGAAATGGAGCTGAGAATAAGCGAGTTGCATTGATCCATCAGGTAGGATTCTGGTCTCACAGCCTCAAAAAAATAAAATAGAATAAACAATTTGGCCTGAAATGGATCTAATTGAGGGGTCCAATATATTTTTTATTTTTTTCCAAAATGATCCGTACAATTAATTGATCCAACTCTCCGCTTCATTTTGAGTGTATGATTCAGTCTGATAGTCTTACATTAACTAGATGAGTTCAACTGATAGATTTTTGAGCCATAGGACAATACAAATCGTTTGGCCCAACAGTCTCATTTTATAAACGAGACAAATGAAGCATCGAGTAATTAAATGAGAGATCATGCAGTGGTTAGTAAGGACTCCGAGTACCAGTTCTGTGCTTTTCTCATTAAATCAGAGGCCCAGATTAGAAATATCCCAGTTCTCTACATATATTTTCTGGTCTGAATGAGCTAAAATTCAGTAATTTTGTTTTGTTTTGTTTGATGATCATGAGAATAAATTACTTTTTGGAGAAAATAGCAACTTTCTTAATGAAAAAATTCTATAACATCCATGTATTTTTAAACCCTCTAACAATCGTAAAGCAGCAAAACAACAAGTGGCACCATCTTCAGTGTCCCTTTCTGACTTCATTGCCATGTTCGGACCTAAGGAAGCAACCGACTGACTTTTCCACTCTTCTCACCATATCCTACTATCTTATTTAGAATTCAAAATAATGACTTAAAATTTTAACTCTAGTGACTTTCTAATCCCTAAATTACACTGATGAGGCCAACTGTACACTTAGTGCTTCAAGGCCCCACCTCCCGAAGCCCAGAGGTGGAGTGACCCTATTGTTCTCAGCTTCCTTTCTTTGTCCACTTCCAGCCTCTGGCCAGTCACCTTAAACTATCCTTCTCCTGCTCTCAGAGATCTAAAAAAGGCCTGGGGTTTTCCCTGCTGCTTGGCTAGTTTATTACAAATACTGCCACTCCCGCTCCCCTATTTTAAAACTTCCCTTTCCCCAGAAGGAGTATTTCTGTGTTCACTGGGGACTTTTACAACTAATAATAAACACAGAGAATTCAAGCAGCTCAAAGGGATTTACATATATTTTTAAAAAGCATAGAAGATGGATACAAATAAACTGCCAGCTGAAGTTATCTCCTGGGAAGGGGCTGGGAGTGGGTGGGGGGAGGTCAAGAGCACTTTTACTGTATCTGAATTGTTAGAATGTTTTGCAAAGAAAACAGATCCATTTATTACTTATATAAAGTAAATAATCATGGAAAAACCAGAACTACATGTTCACATTAAAATTTTAATTTATATACCGAAGGAAATAAAACTTCCCCATTCCTGATTCCCCAACCCACTCCCCAGAAGAAATCTGTTAACAAGTTTTTTTACCCTTCCATTAATGTTCTGGGCATATTTAAACATATCCGTTTTTCTATATTTCTTTTTCTTTTTTTTACACAAAATAGGATCATAAAGCAAGTTTCTGAACTTTCCCTATTCACCTAACACTATACATATCTAGAGTAAGATGGCTCTTAGCAATATGCCGCTCATTTTTTTTTTAATTAATAAACTTTACTTTCTAGAGCAGTTTTAGGTTCACAGCAAAATTGAGTGGAAAGTACAGAGAGTTCTCATACTCTCTGTTCCCATACACACACAGTCTCTCCCACTATTAACATCCCACACCAGGGTAGCACATTTGTTACAATGAACTTGTATTGACACATCATTATCGCCCAAAGTCCACAGTTTACATTAGGGTTCATTCTTGATGTTGTACGTTCTATGGGTTTTGGTAAGTATATAATGCCATGTATTCACAATCATAGTATTGTACAGAACAGTTTTATTGCCTAAAAATCTTCTGTGCTCTGCCTATTCATCCGTCCCTTCCCCTAAACCCTGGCAACCATAGATCTTTTTTACTGTCTATAGTTTTGCCTTTTCCAGAATGTCAGATAATTGGAATCATTCAGTATGGAGCCTTTTCAGATGAGCTTCTTTCATTTAGCAATGTATATTTAAGGTTCCTCTGTCTTTTCCTGAATAGCTCATTTCTCTTTAGCACTGAATAATATTTCACTGTCTAGATGTACCACAGTTTACTTATACATTCACCTACTGAAGGACATCTTGGTTGATTCCAAGTTTTGGCGATTATGAATTAAGCTGCAATAAACATCCATGTTCAGGTTTTTGAGTGGATATAAGTTTTCAACTTATTTGGGTAAATACCAGCAATGTGATTCTGGATCATATGGTAAGAGTTTGTTTAGTTTTATAAGAAGCTGCCAAACCGTCTTCCAAAATGGCAATACCTTTTTGCATTCCCATCAGCAATGAAGGAGTTCCTATTGCTCCACATCCTTGTCAGCATTTGGTGTTTTCAACTTGGGCCATTCTAATAGGTGTGTAGTAATATCTCGTTCAAGTTGCAATTCCCTAATGATATATGATGTTGAATATCTTTTCATATACTTACTTGCCATTTGTATATCTTCGTTTTTTTATTTTTTTTATTATTATTTATGCCTACAGCACCTGGTCTTCCTAGGTGGTCTCCCATCCAAGTACTAACCAGGCCCAACTCTGCTTAGCTTCCGAGATCAGACAGCGGGCTTGTTCAGGGTGGCATGGCCATAGACCATGGACCGTGGCTGCACTGGGGCACGAACCCAGGACCTTCTGCGTATAAAGCAGACATACTAACCGCTACACTATGGAACCATGTCCTGTGTATCTTCTTTGATGAGGTATCTGTTCAGGTCTTTGGTCCATTTTTAAAATTGTATTATTCATTTTTTTATTGTTGAATTTTAAGAATTCTCTGTATATTTTGGATAACAGTCCTTTATCAGATATGTCTTTTGCAAATATTTTCTCCTTGTCTGTGGATTTTCTTCTCATTCTTTTTATGCTATGCTCTTTTTTACAGGTGCATAGCATTTCATTAAGTACCTTAAATTATTTAATCAGTTCCCCCTTGATGGACATGTAGGTTGTTTTCAATTTTTGTTATTAACTGTTACGATGAACACCATCTAACAACCATATTTGAGTATCTGTGTAAATGTACATATAGAATAACTTTCTAGCCGAGGAATTCCAATGTCAGAAGGCATGTGCATTTAATATTGTCACAGATATAGCCAACTTACTTTCTAACGAAGTTATACCTTCAAATAAAACTGATAATTTATTGTTTCTTGAGCTCCTCTGTGAGGTAGATAAATAACACATTCCAGGAAATTTTCAAGATTAAGAGCAGACTAAGGATCACTTGTACATTATATATTTCATTAGAACAGTCATTTTCAAAGTTTTGTTTAAGAGTCACCTGCTACCCACAGTAAATCAATCAACAAATATTTATTTAAGTGGTCAGTTACGAACCCAATTCCTAAAATTGTTTCTAATTTGTATTTGGTAAAAAGTGAGCTACAAAGTCCATATAAGAAGAGTGATCATATAATTTATTATTCAAACACCTGAAAAAAACGGCTCAACAGGGACCATACCAAACAAAACAGGTTTACGGTTACCCTACATATTAGCTGCTACAACTTTATAAAGATATATTTTTAAATTAAAAAAAAAAAGCAAAAGACAGAGCTGTTTATGGAATGGCATATTCTGTATAAGAATAAGAGAAAATTTATTTATATATGTATAAAGAAACTCCGATGCACACTCCAGAGAAACAGATAAGGTAGAACGGGAAAGAGATTTTTATCTGTATATTTTCTATATTGCTTATGTACTCTATATTTTTAATGAATATATTATATCAAGTGAAAAATTAACATGAAAACTCTACAAATAAAGGGTTGGAGAGGGAGGAGTAGGAGGTGACTGATTAAAAGGTATGGGTTTCCATCTGAGGTGATGGAAAGTTCTAGAACTAGATAGTGATGATGGTTGCACAACATTGTACTTAATGCCATTGATTTGTTCACTTTAAAACTGTTAAAAAAAACTATAATTTTATTAGCCAATGTCACCTCGATAAATGTAATTAAAAAGTAGAAGAGTTAAAGTCAAAGATAAAATGCAAAGAGACAACAGGGACTATCTGGTGGAATGAAAACACATGCTTTTGGACTTTACTGGTCAAACCTACCAGGTCATGGATAGATGGGCCCTTCAATTTGTGTTGAATATAGATACTGTTTCTATCACATTGGACTATGGGTACCATGAGAGCAAATAGTACCCTCTGAAGAGGAAAAGCTTTTAGTTTGAGCCAATTTTAATAGAAACTCAAATTCTGAGGCCTGCGATTTATTTATTCCAGTGCTATAGTTCAAGAACTATAATCCCACAGATCCATCTGAATCTCTCTCAAGACTATATTTTCATCACAGTCCTTCCCTGAAGGTCTTGGTTGCTCCTGGTTGCCTATTCCAAATTCTTCAAACCTATCAGACTCCTACAGCAGCTGATTGCAATCTGCCCTTCCAATCTCTTCTGCTGTAACTGAATTTGCCTGTGGTATTTTACTCATAGAAATGCCTAATTCAAGCCCTACTTCCTTTGTAAATTCCTCAGGTCTTCCCTATCAAAAGTGAGTTTTGGATCTCTCTTCCAAATTTCTCTGAATAGCATTTACCCTTTGCATCTTTCTTCAGCCCTTACCATTTTCCTGGCTTGTATTGTTAATATCTTTTATGTGTGTTCATTTAGTCTTCCCTAGTAGACAATGTCATCATTGTAGTTGGAACAAATCAGCAAACTCGTGTTCATAAGATGGTTCAGTGGACCATTGAATAGGTAAAGAAATCCAATGATATACATTCCTGTAACATAAGTGGCATCTTACAATTTCCAGAAATAATGTCATGCTAGGGCTCTAGGAGACCGAATCAAGCTTTAAAAAAAGCTCCCAAGGATGGTTTATAAGCCAGAATATCAACTTATTGTTTTGCAGTGGGAGAGGCCATTTGTGTAGGCTATTTTTCTTCTGATGAAAACCAAATTATAGATGAGAAGTTTCCTAGTAAACAGAGACAAGGGAAAAGAAAAGGCAGAGGGAGGAGAGAATTGACTCTATAACCATGCATTAGTTTTCTATTGCTGCTGTAACAAATTACCACAAACTTAGTGGCTAACAGCAAGACAAGTTTATTATCTAATACTTCTGTAGGATAAAAGTCTGACACAGATCTCACCGGACTAAGCTCATGATGTTGGCAGGGGTCTATTCTTTTTTGCAGATTGTAGGGAAGAATCTGTGTCTTAGCCTTTCCTAGCTTCTAGATGTGCCCACATTTCTTGGCTCATGGACCCATTCCTCCATTTTCAAAGCCAGCAATGTTAGGTTGCTGATTTCCCCTTCCATCTCCCTCTCCCACTTTTAAAACCCCATGTGATTACAATGGATTTACCGAAATGATTCAGGATAATCTCCTTATTTCAAGATTCTTAATCATATCTGCAAAATCTTTTTGCCATATAAATTAGCATATTTGCATATCTAGGGATTAAGACATGAATATCTTTGGGTGGCTGTTATTCTGCCTACTATAGTCAAGTTTTCAAAAAGATATTTATGTGGAACTAATATAATAGATATGAATTTTAACACATATGTAAAATAAGGAAATACTTTATTTCTAAATTTTGGCTCCTATCAGGCTAAGGTGATGGAAAATTAACAATTATTGTTGAAGGCACTTTATGTGGTGCCCACAAAAATCTTTGTCTCAGGCCATGTGGTCCCATAATGTACAATGACACTCTGCTCCATGG
This sequence comes from Pteropus alecto, assembly GCF_000325575.1. Taxonomy (NCBI): domain Eukaryota; kingdom Metazoa; phylum Chordata; class Mammalia; order Chiroptera; family Pteropodidae; genus Pteropus; species Pteropus alecto. Next base: position 8,459,855 of record NW_006434709.1, on the reverse strand, counting down.
GGTATGGGCATTTCTGCCCAAGCAGGATACCTTGGGGTCTAGTCTTCCTAGATGCCACAATCCACTCTAAGGTCTTGACCCATCCCTGGGCCCCATAATTAATAATGAAGTTCCTGGTACTCCAGGACCCACCCCTGTCTAGGAGAACCTCCCTTCTTCCCCATCTCCACTGCTTTACTCCAAAAGCGGGGGCCTCTCTCTTTCTTCCCTCCTCTTCACTGGGTTTACACTTTTACAAAAGACTTAACAGCATTTGGCTTTAAACTGCTTTTGGTTTTCCCTCTTGCAAAAATTTCCAGGAAAGGAATTGTGACCTAGACACAAAGGACCTGTTTAAAATAGGGTGGGGTGGCTTTGCATGGAGACTAAGAAATGTTATAGTGAGCAAAACACATTGCTGCAATTAATAAATTAACATCTTAAAAAACAATCCTTTTGTGTAAATATAGCCTACTATTTTATATTTTCCCAGAAGGACCTATTTCTATTTAGATAACTTCTATCCTTTCAACTTCTGTATATATATATAGTTCTACAGAGGCACTGATAAATTCTTTCATAGTCTTTTTCTTAGGATCTTTATAAACCCTGAGATTTCTGTTTACTTTTGTCATTTACCAGTGAACATTTCTAATAGCACATTTTATCTTATATTAGCTGGTTTAACCTGGCTGCTCCCTTAAGAGATTTGGGGACATGCTCTTATCTATTAGTGAGATATTTATAAAACAAAGCTGGGATACTTGTTTTGTCTGAAGATAACTAACCTTTACTTGTGTGTGTGTATATGTGTTGCACATTTATTTTATTTTTATTTTTATTTTTTTAATTGCGGAAAAGTATACATAACAACCCTCTGGATTCTCAGCTGTAAGACAATATTTATTTTGAAATTGAGCAAATTTATAGAAAAATCCTTTACTGAGTAGTAGTTTCTAAATTATTTATGATTCCAAATTTTCTGCAGTTTTAATTGTAGTCTGTACATAGGTTTTAGCATAGTTATAATCAGAATACAAATGATTTAATGTTCTACTTTTTGAATTCAATTGGTTTCACATACACATTTCTATGTACTAACAGTATATACACTTTTTATTGTAAGTAGCTATGTAGTATCCCGTGTAGCTGAGGTGTCACAGTTTGCTTAGTTATTTCTTGTTGTAGGCCATTTTGTTTGTTGGTTCTTTCATTCATTCAGGGTGAAACTATCCAGGCCTGTACTCCTTCTCAGCATATAGTAGTAAAAGTTAATAGCTCGTGCTTTCAAGGAATATATAGTCTAGACAAGACAGAGAAAGATATGGAAAACAAGCATAATACTGTTTTCCCTAATGGTAGGATGAACCCCATTTTGCAGGAACATCTTCCATGCCACAGTCTTTCCTGAGGGGTTATTCATTCCCCACCTCAGTGATATGGCAGCAAGTCCAGAACAAGGTGAGAAGACTTATGAGAAAGAAGTCCTAAATCAGGTGGAGGCTGCTTTTGACAGGTAAAGAGGGTAACCAAGGGTGATGGGTGTTAGGTCTTCTATGACCATGGATTTCTTAGTGTACTGATTCTGCCACAACTGTGGGGAGACAGACGGAGTTTGGCTAGGGTAGTGGACAGACCCTGAGTTCACAAGCTGAGGTTGTAGTAATCTCCCAGGTCTGTCTCTAATCAGCTGTGGAGGTCAGATCCTGACAGGTTCAAAAAGGACAACAGGAGATGTGGCTTTGTTGTTGTGCAGTTTCCCTTGGGGTGGAGGCATGGGAGTGGTAGGCACAATAGACATCTTCTGGCTAGGTGATTGGTTGTTGGAGAGGAATAAGGAATTAAGATCATTTTGGTGTGCTTTCTTAGGATGAAAGATAGATGAGAATCTTCTCTAAGTAGGGATTCCCAAAATAGAACATTTGAATATCAGATAAATAATGAATAATTTTTTAGTATAAGTATATCCCAAATATTGCAATCATATAAGGTTTCTCCCTTAGAAAGAAAATAGATAAATCAGGGAAGGATGCAGGAAGCTGAAGGGATTCTACTTTTCTCTGAAATCAGGTCAGCTGCTAAGAATGAGAAGGGAGGTGGGAAGCAGTGGTTTTGAGGCAAGAGCTAGAACTTGCCACAGCTGTTGAAGGCAAACTGATAAGTCGGTGACCAGGGCTGCCTGGATGCGGAGACTGGTAGTGAGGCATTCAATAGTGGTGAGGACTCAGGCTTTGGAACACCACTGTCCTGGTCTGTGCCTCTTCCTAACTTTGTAGTCTCGGACAATTTACTTATCCTTTCTTCTCTTCAGTTTCCTCACCTATAAAATGGGCTAGCTAGTGGGACCTTCATGAGGCTGTGGTACAGATTAGGGGAGGTAATGCAGGCGAAGCACTGACAACAGTACAAGTGCTCACCATTATTAAATTGTAGTGCTACAAATCTTCATGGCTGTATGTTTTTTCAAGCCATTTTCTGAAGGCGAGAAAGTAGATAGCTAACTTGCTTTATTTGTATTTCCAGTTGGAAAATTAATTTGATTTTTAGAAATATTAGGCAGTTGAATCTTAACACAAAATTGAAATAATTCTTACTACAAAGTAATACATGTTCATCATAGAAATTTTTAAAAATATAGATCAGCAGAAAGAAAATTAAAACCAGCTGTAATTTGATCTTCTAAGAGTAACCACTGTTAATGTTAGTCATTTTCATATATATTCTGCCCTTATGTTAAAAATATTTATTTAATGGCATTGTACAGAACTCATTGTTTTTTTTACTTCACGATATATCTTGAACATTCTCTTGGTCACTCACTGGTCTTCTACAACATATATCTTAATGGCTGCATATTATCTTGATATACTGAATTTTTAAAAAGTCTATCCCCTTTATAGAATAAGTAGATTGGAGTTTTAAGTCACATATTAACCACACAATATTTCCTGGTAAACCACATTTGTTAAAACTCTATATGCATTTTTAAAAATTTCAAAAGCAATATTTTGAAATATAGGAGAAAATCATCTTATTGCCCTAACACAACTAATTTTAGTTCATCCTCCGTCAATATAGCTCTGTATGTGTATGTGTGTTTCGGTAAGTTCCAGTTGAACTGTATTACCTGGATACTCATGGAGAACCTGAGATCATCTTGATCTGAGGTATTAATATTTAACAGACCCGAAATTGAAAGATTGATGATAGTAAAATTAATTCAATCCACCTAGGTTTCTGATGATAGAACAGCAAGGCTCTTCTACAAGCCAGAAAGCAAGGGCTTCTGGAGGAAGCAAGTGAAAGCTGTGGTAGCCTCTAGAATCTGGAGTCGGGGATTGGCTCCTCCATTGGTTTTCTTTCACTCTTGTTCTCAAACAAATGTCTCTGATTGGCTGCTGAAGGGTCAGATTGCCTCTATCCCTCTTTTTAAACTAAAATCTTGAGATTTTAGTAAATAAATAGAAAGACTGCAAAGAAAAAACAGTTCTGGCTAGGCAATACTATAGTTTGGAAACTCTGGTCTTAGATAAGGTGTTCAGCCCACACTGCAGAGAATTAATCTATCAGATATTTGCAGTGACTAAATGTTCTGCAGAATCGACTAAATCAGTTTGTGTCATTCCCCACCTTGGGTCTCACTGTTCCTCTCACCTCTTCACCTTTGGCTTCTATTAAAGAAGGGGTGTCCTGGCAGCATTCTCTCTGTCACAGATGGGTGGGTTTATAATTTTCAGATATCTTTTAGATATAAAAAATCATCAATTCTGGAGCATAAGCCAATGCCTTAATTGACATTAGCCTCATGGTTTTTTGTTTTTGTGAAGATGGTTCAGAACACAGACATCACTCTAATTACAGGGAGTAAATAATTAAACAAACAAACAAAAAAAATTCCCCAACCTGAAAAACAGCTACAAAGACTTGCAGACAAATTTACTTCTATCTGCTCAGGTCATACTTTTTAGCAGGCACCTTTCATGTATGTTACCTCAGAGAATAAGGTGTTGTTATAATTGTCAAAAATTAATTCACTCAGGCACAGGTCACTGGCCAGCCCCTCACAGCCTCCTCTCTGGCTGAACCCCTGCCCTTTCTGAACTCCTCTGCTCTTTCACCTTTTCACTCCCCTTCAGCCACTTTAGCTCCTTGCTGTTCCTCATCAAGGCCCTTATCACCTCAGAGCCTTTGCACTTGCTGTTCCCTCTATCCCAGAAATCCTCATAATTCACTCCCTCACATTCTTAGGGTCTTGACTCTATTATCACTGTTGCAGTGTGACCTTGTCAAGAAAGATATTCTTTTTTAAAAATTATTATTATTTATGTCTACAGCACCTGGTCTTCCTAGGTGGCCTCCCATCCAAGTACTAATCAGGCCCAACCCTGCTTACCTTCTGAGATCAGACATCGGGCTTGTTCAGGGTGGCATGGCCATAGACCATGGACCGTGGCTCCACTGGGGCACAAACCCAGGACCTTCTGCGTGTAAAACAGACGTGCTAACCACTACACTATGAAACCATGTGCAAGAAAGATATTCTTGACCCTAAAATTGTATGCCCCTGCCCTCCATGCTCCCTATCCTCCTTTCCTTCTTTGTTTTTCTCCATAGCACTTACCATTGTTTAAGGTGACATATACGTTAATTATTCATTTGTTTATTGGTGGACTCTCCCTACTAGAATGTAAAGTCTGTGAGAGTAGGAACTTTATTTCGTTTACTACTCTATCCCCAGTCCCTAGGACAGGGCTTGACACAGAGTAGGATCAACAAATATTTTTTGAATGAACAAATAAATAAATGAAAGGCCACTCAGCCAATAAATGGTAGAGGTAGAGGTTCAAAAATTGGGTCTCCTGGTTTGAAACCTGGTTCTCTTTTCTTAATTCCATGCTGCCTCTGGAAAGAAAAAAAGATTTTCTTTCAAAATTAACATAGGACAGTGTTAATGGAAGAGAATGTGAAAACCTGGTTAATAACGCTTCCACAATATCTGATAGGTCATATCCTTACTAAAATATCATGAGCCAATTGAAAATCTTCATTTAAAGAAAGATTGCAAGCTCAGAAAAGCTAGAATGATGGAATAAGTGTTAAACTGGTAGTTGAGAAAAGATTAAGAGTTGGGACCATTGAATTGGTAAGAGGGAAGACTAAAGAGTCACAAATGACTTCAAGCATTTAGAAGGTTAAAATGAGATTCTTTAACCAGTTATTGGTCATTTGTACCAAGGATGCAACAAGATGAAATGGGCCTTTGTTAGACACAAGAAAGATGTTAATGACTAAAAAATGTCTGAACTTGTAAGGGTGTAAAGCCTATATTATGGAGAAGTATAAAATTAAGTAGTTAACACGAGCTATCTGTTAACTCATCCATTCATTTACTTAACTTAACCCACGTTCTTGGAAGGCTTTACTGTGTACCATTGAGGGTTTCAGAACTGCTGTCTTTGGGTATGCAGCAGTGAATATGTAAGACACTTAGAGTCTCTATTGTCATGAACCTAGCAAATGCTTAAGATGCTGACTCGAGGCCAGATTTCTTGAAATCTCCACCAGTTCTCAATTCTCTGAATATATTTTAAAAATAGAATTTTAAATTTGATTTAGTTTTCTGAGTTCACAAAACTTCAAAATTCAAAAAGTGTAAAAGCCTCCACCCTCTATCCCCAGCCAACAGTTCTCCATCTCAGAAGCAACCACTGTTAAAACTTTCTTGTGTTTCTTTTTAGAGATAATCTATAAGTACGTAAGCAAATGTGTATATATTTTTCCCCTTTCCTCTTATCCCGTAACCTCCCCCTACCTGTTTTTTTTACACCATTGCTAGCCTTTTTCACTTTACAATATATTATGGCAATCTTTCCTTAACAGTATAAACATCTTCTTGTTCCTTTTTAAAGGCAGCATGGTATTCCATTGTATAGTGGACTATAATTGATTTCACTAGTCTCTCTCTCGGATGGATACTTGCATCTAATCTTTTGTTAATACAAAAAATTGCAATGAATAGTCTCAAAGACACATCATTTTCTACATGTATGTCAATAGGATAATTTTCTAGTTACATTGTTGGGTTAAAGGGTATGTACATATGTCATTTTTTAAAACTTTTTTTATTGTGGTAAATAACTCATATAAAATTTACCATCTTAACTAATTTTAATTGTACCATTCAGTAGTGTTAAGCATATTGACATTGTTGTGAATGTAAATATGTCATTTTGACAAATATTGTCAAATTTCCCTCCACAGTGATTGTATCTATTTTTACTTTCACCAGTGCTGTATAAGAGAGGGCTCTTCATGTAGAAAATGCTTAAAAGCAGAGTGCTGCGATTAACTGGGAGATAGTGTAGCAGAGAAGAAAGGACAGAGGTTCTAGAATTTAACCTTGGATCTGATTCTTACCAGCTAAGTGCTCTTGGGCATTACTTAATTCCTTTTGGTTTTGTTTTTTCATATCTAACACTAATCTCATAGAGGGGTAAGGATTCAAAGAGCCTAGAATAAGGGCCAGGCATATAGTAGGCACTTGATAAAATGATAGCCATTAGCTATTTTTATGATCTGGGTCCTTTACCAATCAGTCTACATGTACAAGTTATTCAACTTCTCTGAGGGCTAATTTTCTCATGTGTAAAATCAGAGAATTTAAATAATAGGAGACTGGTTACCCAAATTTATTTAGCTATTAAAATGTTCAAAGTATTTTGAGAGGCAGTGCGGAGTCATGGTTAAGCATATAGACTCCAAAGCCAGATTGCCTGGGTTGATTCTTGGTGTGGCTATTTTCCAGCTGCATAACCCTGGGCTGGTCCTCAGTTCAGGCTGCTATGACACAGTATGACAGATTGGGTGGTTTATAAACAACAAAAATTTATTTCTCACAGTTCCAGAGGCTAAAAGTCCAAGATCAGTCCCAGACAGTGCATGGTTAAGCATATAGACTCCAAAGCCAGATTGCCTGGGTTGATTCTTGGTGTGGCTATTTTCCAGCTGCATAACCCTGGGCTGGTCCTCAGTTCAGGCTGCTATGACACAGTATGACAGATTGGGTGGTTTATAAACAACCAAAATTTATTTCTCACAGTTCCAGAGGCTAGAAGTCCAAGATCAGTCCCAGACAGTACAGTTGAGTTCAGGTAAAACCCCACCTCTAGGTTGCAGACTCCTGACTTGTTGTATCCTCACATGGTGGAAAGAGATCTAGCTAGGTCTTGGGCCTCTTCTTATAAAGGCACTAATCCCATTCACAAGGGCTTCACCCTCATGACCTAATTCCCCCAAAATTCCTACCTCCAAATACTATCACATTGGGATTAGGGTTTCAACATATGAATTTTGGGAAGACACAAACATTCAGTTCATAGAAATATCTCCTTGTTTCAGTTTTACTTATCTGTTAAATAGGGATAATAATAATATCTATTTCAGATACTAACTGTGAGGACAAAATGACATCATAAACATAAAGCTTTTAGAATAGTACCTGGCACTCAGAAAACTTCCAAAGAAATGCTAGCTTTATTGTTATTAACAGACATGGAAACCTAAAGCTCAGGTACTTGGAGGTCCTGCAGAGCACTGACTGGCTAGGAATCTTTTCTGAAACCCGGATCCCACTGAGAAGCTGTATGACTGCCTATCCAGAAAAATGCACTGTTTTTACATGATTATACATACAGTTTCAGAGGTCCCAGTCTGGTTTAATACCCTTGGTCCATGAATTAAAAGGGTCTCTGGATAAGCAAGATGATGTAGGTGTGAGCAAGTTCAATTGTGGAGGCTGAAGATGGATTGCTTTCTGTGGAGAAGAGAATAGCTGGAAAGGAAGAGGAGATAGTGGGTAGACAACACTCTTTTGGGTAGATTGGCTGCAAAGGGGATGCAGAGAGTACCTGTTTTATCTAGAAGAATGTCACGGTTTTAAAACATGTACTGGATTCTGTGACAATTCTCCCATCAAGAAGGAGGATTATATTTCCTTCTCCTGAATCTTAACTATTAGAACATGGTGGAAGTGATGTACTAGTTTCTGCATTCAGACCTTAAGAAACTGGTACCCACTACTCACTCCTGAACCAGACCACAATGTTGGAAAGAAGTCCAAGCAGCCTCTGGAGAGGTCTGCATGGAAAAGAATTGAGCTGACTCATAGCCTCAGCTGACAGCCAGAATTAACTCGCCAACCTGAAGTGGACCCTTCAATCCCTGAGTTGAGCCCGCCTAGTTGATACCATATGGAACAGAAATGATCTTCCATGCTGATCTTTGTCCAAATTGCAGAGTTGTGAGCAAAATATATGATTGTTGTGAAGTCATGGAATTTTGGGGTAGTTAGTTACATGTAGTAAATAACTCATACAAAGGGGGAAGTGAATCAAGGGAGGGGATTTGTTTATGCATTTGCCTCCTTCTCTTTATGATGGAAGAGACTTGAGAATGTTTATATTGAAAGGAAACTGCTGCACTCAGAGGACCTTGCCCTGAGTCCTCTATTTTCTAAGTGAGGTGGGAGGTCCTTCCCTTGCTGCCATAAGGGTGGGAGCTTGAAGGAGGACTGGTGAAAGGTTAGAATAGTTGTCAGTGGGGGACTGGAAAAAGTTGCTAACTGGATATGTGGAAAGTTTTTCAGCTAGCATGAAGGTGGGAGACAGGAATGTATAGTAAACAAGTCATCAGGGGAAGCGTCCAGGAGAAGCTGGCATTTCGGCTGGACCTTGGAAGATGAGTAGGGTTTGGGCAGCAAAAGGGGTGGTGGAGGAAGAAGAGGCTGAGTAAGAATAAAGAGGAATGGAAATGGATGACCTGTCTGGGAGTCCATTTACCCTTTTAACATTTATTTATTGAACCTCAATTATGTGGTAGGCACAGTGCTAGAGGCCAGGTTTTTGGAGCTAAGGATACAGTGGTGACCAAGACCAAAAAGGCCACGTAAAGCTCCCAGTCAAGGGCAGATGCAAAGAATAAGTTGAAAGACTAACATACAGTAATTAAGATTTATGATACTTGTGATGAAGGAAACAGAGGGTTGTGATATAGAATCAAGAGGGGGAAATCTCTGTTAGATGTAATGGTCAGGGAAAGCTTCCAAAGTATGTAACATTTAAACTGAGCCATGAATGATAAGGAATGCATGAGGAAGGAAGTGGGGCGAGTTAGAGGCAAGGGAAGATATGTGCAAAGGTCTGAGGCAAGAGCTAGCAGATGAAATTGAACAGGTGGGAAGGGACCAGGTCTTCCTGCTGGCTTTGCAGGTCTGCTTAAGTATTGATTTTATTCCCAGTGCAATGACATGCCACTGAAGATTTTAAGCACGGGAGTCAGATTGTTCAATTTGTGTTTTAAGAAGATCCCTGCTTTTAGGGATACCTGGAGGAATGGTAGTGGAAACTTACTTAAGAAAAGAAAGTTTTCATTGATTTACTTTTTTTAAACCTAGAGTTTTGTTGTTGTCATTAAAATTTTAGATTTTAATGCTAGATCCTAAACATATCTTTGTATGGGGAGTTTAAAAAATTAAAAACGATTAAAACTTATTTAGTTTGAAAGTTTCATAATTTGAGACATCCTAGAGTGCTTTGTCACTGATGTCACCTAGATTCAGAGATATAATAGGATATTTGATTGCGGAGACTATTGACCCAGATGTACAGCTATCCTAAACACTTGATATTTAAGGATAAAAGACATAATTTAAAATTGCACCAAGAAAAAGCAAAAGAAAGCTAAAATTTCTAGAAATAAACTTACTCATCCCCATTTTTCTGTGGTTTACTTTTCTGAAGTTTCAGTTACCCATGGTCAACTGTGGTCTGAAAATATTAAATGAGAAATTCCAGAAAGAATTCATAACTTTTAAATTGGGCACTGTTCTGAACATTGTGATGAAATCTCACAATGCTTGTTTGACCCGGAACTTGAATTGTCCCTTTGTCCAGCGTATCCACCCTGTATACCCTGCCTGCCTGTTAGTCCCTTAGCTGTCTTGATTATCAGATCGACTGTCAGGGTATTGCAGTGCTTGTGTTCAAGTAACCCTTATTTTAGTTAATAATGCCATATTCACATAACTTTTATTACAGCATATTGTTATAATTGTTCTATTTTATTATTTGTTATTGTTGTTCATCTCTTACTGTGCCTGATTTAAAAAATTTTATTATAGGTATGCATGTACAAGAAAAAACAGTATATTTAGGGTTTGGTACTATCCAGGGTTTCAGGTAACCACTGGGGGTCTTGGAGCATATCCCTGTGGATAAGGGGGACTACTGTACTTGTAAGAGCAAATAAATTGTGGTATAGTGTACAATAGAATACTCTTGAACTGTTACGAAAGAATAAAGAAGCTGCCCATCACCTGAAATGTAAAGTTCTGCAAAGGCATATTGTTAAAGGAAAAAAAGAAGGCAGAAGAAGAATATGTGTAGTATTCTGCCTTTTGTTTAAAAATATGGGAAATGAAAGAATACGCATTGGCTTAGAAGTATAAACATAGAAATTCTGGAAAGTTATATAAGAACAAATAATAAAGGTTGGTTCTTGGGGGTAGGTTAGGAACTGGTGATTGGAGATATGGGTGATAGAGAAAATACATTTTTTTAAAATTTTGAACCATGTGACTAATTTCTTATTAGAAAATTAAATTTAAAAAACAAGGAAGGCTGTATATCCTGATATAGAATCTCGAAGATTATAATCTCCAAATTAAGTGAAAAAAATCAAGGAACAGAATAGTATTTGTAATATACTATTTTGTATACATCTCTCTTTCAACATACACATGCTCCTAGATTCACAGACTATCCCTACCATTACATGTAAGAAAGTTGTAACATGGGTTGCTTCTGAGGTGGGGAATTGGATGGCTGGGGACCCAGAGTAGTAGGGAAACATTTTCCTCTATACATTTTTATTCCTTTTAAAATTCGCATGTGCATTGCCTACATAAGGACATGGAATAATTTAATTAAAACTGAATAGTTATGTACACTTTCTGGTATAATCAGACCCTCTATGGGTTGCAGGTGGGAGAAGGTGGATGTGCATGATGACTGACCATTCTGAAAGTATAGGCTCTTAAAATCCTACGCTTTGATCTCATAATCCCTAAAGTTCTTTCAAACACCAAAATACTTAATTTCTACCTTGATGGTAAACACTGACAGCATCGGAATTATGTTTTTCAGTCCCTTTACTTGCTCTTAAGGGTGTGGTGCAGGTCTTTCTGCAAAGTTTTGTGCCTCGTAAATCTATGCTGCCTGCTTAGGACACAGAATCAGAGGCTGGCTTTGACAGAAAGTTTAAATTCTTCCAGCCCAACTTTCCAAACTACTTAATGCCAACTCAATTGGCTCAATTGATCCACAGTGCTTGGCCAGGTAGACACTTAGAGAGTGAAAACTGACCGCTTAATATAATCAGTGACTGAGACAGCTGGCATGAAACTACAGCAGTGATATTAGAATTTTCTGTCATGACCGGTTTGGGGACTGTTAGATTCTGTTACCATTGCACCAGGCAATTAGAAGGATCAAAGAAATCCTCTAAGAACCTCCTTACATCACACTTTAGTAGGATATTAATGCAAATATTTGTCGAATAACAAATATCTAGAAAGCTGGGAGAAATGGGAAAGTGATTTAGGGAGAAAGCTTCTGAGGCAAGCTTAAACAGTAATCACTCCAATTGTCAAATCAGTTTTGACTGATATCATTTCACAGATTGGGATCCTTTTTATTTTGAATGAATTAGCAGATTAATAGAGTTGACTGACATTCTGATCCCATTGTCCCGAAAGCTGGTTATCTAATACTTTACAGTTTCCTTAAGGCGAAATCAGGCAGCTCAGTTGTTTGTTTGTTTGTTTTTGTTTCTAACTAGATGCTATATAGTGTCTTAGCATTTTTCCCTTTTGTTCTGAAGTCTTTTTGTTGGGGAAAATTCAGGCTTGAAATTTTTATGATTAAACATTTACCTCGCCCAAGGCATATACATGTATATTTATATACCTAGTAAAACACTAGTTAACTAGCTCAAATAGTTAACAGATTATTATATTATTTACAATTTTAATATTTTATTGTATGGCTGTGGCTTAGACAACAGAAAGGACTGGTAATTACTCTCCAATTGCATGATGCTTGCCATGTGCTTCCTTGGTGCACCATTTCCATATAATTAGAGCTATGTGTTCCCTGCAAAACAAAGCGATGCCCATAATATCCAATTGGAAGCATGAAATTAAATTTCCTATATGGAGGGTAACAGTTTCAGTTTTGAGGAATTAATTCCTTCAAGTAGTTCTTCGGGAAATCTGGAATCTCTCTTCTAAGATAGTTTAGGTCTCTATTTACAGTTTAGTACGGAGATTTTCTATCAAACTTGGAAAGCAAATTTTTCTTTCTGAGTAGACAACTATGCTGGGGCTATAGTTCTGAGGTTATCTAGGATGGGCCCTGCCTCTGAGTACCCTGAGAAGAGATGACTTCTGAAGAGGGTCTGGACTTTGATGGGTTAAGGTCTCTCTGAGGCCCAGGTGAAAAATAAGTGTCAAAAAAAAAAAAAAAAAAAGGGGTCCAGGGAAGTTTTTGATCTCCAATGAATTGTATTGTTTTTTTCAATAGTGTTTTTTAGAAGCTCCCATAAACAAGCATTACTTGAAGTCTGATTTTACTCAAATGTATCTTTAAAAAAAACAACTTTCTATATTTTTCTTATGTATAATCGCTTGATGAAGCATGTAACTAATCTCCTAGGCTTAGAGCACTTAACTTCATTTCAGATTTAGCAACATAATTTGGATAAATATATTTAATTAAACTAAAGTTTTGAGGAGATGCTCTGGCTGGTCAATTGAACTCAGGGTTGTACCAATAGTAACCAAGAGTACTTCCATCTTTGATTTCAACTTTAAAAGTCAAAACCTGAGTCTCCTTTTCCTAAATCAGGGAGCATCCTGAGTCCTATGATGATTGTGTATATATTTCTTCATTCTACCAATTTCTAAATTCTTAGAATTTCCTAAATTGTCCAAACACCACATCCCCTACACAGTTTACTGGGTTGGGGACCTCAGCTTCCCAGTGGCCCATCCTGTGCTTCCCAATCTCTACCTCAGAGCATCCATAGTTTTATTTAAGGAATGGCATGAGAGCAAGCAGGGGGATCTCACTGTTCTGACAAAGTCCCCAGTGACTTTTTCTGTAAATTCGGTTTGTAACTAACTAAAAACAAATACTTTAAAAAATAATTTTTGTTTATTGAAGGAAATTTACAAGATACAGATGATCAAGAGGAAGAAAACAAAATTGCCCATAATCTTACCACCAGAGGTAATACTTTGGTGTAAATTCTTTGCTTTGCAATATGTGAAAGCATTTTTTAAAAATGTAATATTACTGTTTTATAACCCAGTTTTTCCTATTTAATATAATGAGAATATTTTTTCCTGTCCTAAAAATGTCATTTTTAATGACTGCCTAGGACTTCATATTATGCACATACTTTGGCTAAATTAGCCAATTGTAGAAATATAGGCTGTTTCAAATTTTTCATTTTTATAAATATTCCTTGTATCAAAATCTTTTGGGATACCCATGATTATTTCCTTAAGATGAACCCCTAGAAGTAGAGAAAGTATCCGTGTCAAAGAGTATATGTATTTTTGTCTTTTTAAATGGATTGCTAAATTGCTCCCAAAA